>NC_073228.2:50182884-50488269 GCF_029281585.2 Gorilla gorilla gorilla | reverse complement strand
GTGCACCACCACACCTGGCTAATTTTTCTTTTTTCTTTCTTCTTTTTTTTTTTAATTGAGACAAAGTCTTGCTCTGTCGCCCAGGATGGAGTACAGTGGCACAATCTCGGCTCACTGCAACCTCCGCCTCCTGGGTGCAAGCGATTCTCATGCCTCGGCCTCCCGAGTAGCTGGGATTACAGGCGCCCACCACCACACCCGGCTAATTTCTGTATTTTAGTAGAGACGAGGTTTCACCATGTTGGCCAGGCTGGTCTCAAACTCCTGACCTGGTGATCAACCTGCTTTGACCTCACAAAGTGGTGAGATTACAGGCATGAGCCACTGCGCCCAGCCTAATTTTTGTATTTTTAGTAGAGACAGGGTTTCACCATGTTGGCCAGGCTGGCCTCAAACTCCTGACCTCAAGTGATCTGCTTGCCTCGGCCTCCCAAAGTGCTGGGATTACAGGCATGACCCATGGGGCCATGCTTTTCTGCACTTCCAAGCCTTCCCTTGCTAGTGCTCGCCTCCTCAGAGCTCACTGCACACTGTGAACCTGCCACATTTGACTGCATTTGTTTGACTCCATGTCTATTACTGTTTGGACCAGGGATCAGATTTGGCCCAGACTCTCCCTCTGGAGCATCTTTGGAAAAAATTCTAACATTCTACAGCTGTCAAATTCATCCCAGGCTGCCCCAGCCAACTCACCACCCATATTCATGCCCTCCTCATCTAGGTCCTGTCCACTGTCATAGCGAGTCTTTTTCTTGGGATCAGAGAGGATAGTAAAGGCCTCTCCAACTTCCTTGAACTTCTTCTCCTCCTCCTTCTGAACCTCAGCACTGGCTCCACTATGCCGATCTAAAGTGGGGAGTAAAAGAACAACTCAGTGGAAATCAAAGTTTCAAGAAAACAAAGTTTAAGAGAAAAACTACTTTATGTCTAATTTTGGAATTTGGCACTTCCCAAAATTTGGGGGGTCCACAAGTCTGCAACACCTTATTCTCAGCTGAAGGACCTCTCCAAGGGGTCCCCTCTGGACTGAGTGTGGCAGTTGGCCTGCCCTGCGGGTTCTTCCCACTGAGCACACTCCCCGCACCTACTCTACCTGGATGGTGCATCAAGGCCCGTTTCCGATAAGCTTTCTTGATCTCGTCCTCAGAGGCATTCTTGTCCACTCCTAGAATCTTGTAGTAATCTTTCCTCTTACTCTTCTTCAGTTCCAGCTGCGCATTTTTTAGGAGCTGTTTGTGTTCTACAGGAAGACATCTGGCATCAGTGGACAAATCTGACTCTGGTTTTTTCCTCACCAGGTCTCAGCCCAGCTGCCTGGGAGTTAGAGGCCTTGTTAACCATGCCGGGGACTTTTACGGTGCTTTCTTCTGGAGATTAGAAAAAAAATCTACTCGGCCAGGCACGGTGACTCATGCCTGTAATCGCAGCACTTTTGGAGGCCTGCATCAATGAGAGATGCAGGTAAATGAGACAGAAAAGGGAACTCTAAACACAGGTTTGCTTCTATTTCGGTAGCACGAAAGAAAGGAGGGGCCCTTGGCCCAAGATGGGAGGAATCAAGCTTGACAGAATGGATCACCCGAGGTCAGGAGTTCGGGACTAGCCTGTCCAACATGGTGAAACCCCATCCCTACTAAAAATACAAAAAATTAGCCAGGCATGGTACCATGTGCCTGTAATCCCAGTTATTCGGGAGGCTGAGGCAGGAGAATTGTTTGAACCTGGGAGGTAAAGGTTGTAGTGAGCTATGATCATGCCATTGCACTCCAGCCTGGGTGACAGAGCAGGACTCCATCTTAAAAAAAAAAAAAGAAAAAGAAAATCTACCCAGACTTAGGTTCCTCACTTTAGCCTCACCACACAAAAAATGAAATGAAAACGACAGGGAGGATCTGGAACCAGAAAATAGGTGCCTCATGCCCCAACCCAAGATCTCTGTTCACTTTTTTTTTCTTTTTTTTGTTTTTGTTTTTGAGATGAAGTCTCGCTCCGTCGCCCAGGCTGGAGTATAGTCGCCCAATCTTAGCTCACTGCAACCTCCGCCTCCCGGGTTCAAGGAATTCTCGTGCCCCAGCCTCCTGAGTGGCTGGGATTACAGGCGTATACCACCATACCCACTATTTTTTGTATTTTCAGTAGAGATGGGGTTTCACCATGTTGGCCAGGCTGGTCTCCAACTCCTGATCTCAGGTGATCTGCCTGCCTCAGCCTCCCAGAGTGCTGGGGATTACAGGCATGAGCCACCACGCCCAGCCTTTGTTCACTTCTTTCTGGCTGGTGATCAAATAAGTTCTAGGTACATCCCTGATCCCTGAATCAAACTACCTTGTGTACAGATTTATGGCCTACAAAGAAGTCCACACAGTTCCCTAAAAAACAAATGCTTTTAAACTTACCTTTTGTTTTCTCTGTCTGATATACTTTTTCATAGTCTCGTACTGCTTCTTCATACTGTTCTGTGTCCATGTAACTGAGAAAGAAATACAAGGCAATACAGCACTAAGACATAAATAGCAGTGGTTCTCAGGATCACTCTAGGGCAAGAGGCATGGCTCAAGCAAGAGACACACACTTCTGGTAAGATGCTTCAGAAACAGGAGCCCTTAATCTAGCAGTGAGAGAAAATTAGCTATCAAGTCCTCAAGGAAATAAAAAGAGAGGCCGCATGGCACTTGCATCCAACCAGCAAAGTGATGTTCAGCTTTGAGCAGAAAGTAATCAAGAGGAAAAAGTTCCTTCTGACACAGAGCCACCTAAGAGGTACTGGACTGCCTTAGAAAAGACAATGTGAAGGGATCTACTTGATTACTTTGGGTTGAAACACACAAGAGAAAAATTATCAAGTGAATAAATGGATATGAAAGAGCTTTGAAACCTATAGTGCCATAAACATGCAGGACTAGCTACAATCCAGAATAGAAGTGGGATTAGTGAGCCACTAAAAGGATCAAGTTCAACGTGGCAGCTGCTGGCAAATCCCTCCACTAAGACCAATCAATGAGAGATGCAGGTAAATGAGACAGAAAAGGGAACTCTAAACACAGGTTTGCTTCTATTTCAGTAGCACAAAAGAAAGGAGGGGCCCTTGGCCCAAGATCAGAGGAATCAAGCTTGACAGGATGATTGCCAGATCTTTTTTTTTTTTTTTTTGAGATGGAGTCTCGCTCTGTCGCCCAGACTGCAGTGCAGTGGTGTGATCTCGGATCACTGCAAGCTCCGCCTCCTGGGTTCACGCCATTCTCCTGCCTCAGCCTCCAGAGTAGCTGGGACTACAGGCACCCGCCACCTCGACCAGCTAATTTTTTAAATTTTTTTCAGTAGAGACAGGGTTTCACCGTGTTAGCCAGGATGGTCTCCATCTCCTGACCTCGTGGTCCGCCTGCCTTGACCTCCCAGAGTGTTGGGATTATAGCGTGAGCCACCGCACACAGCTGACTGCCAGATCTTTTAAGTGTCTCTTCCACAAAAGCAAGTAGCATTTTCCATGCCCAGATAAAATCACTGGCACCAAGGCTGGCCTACCAATTAAAGACTGTGGTAGGAGTTCCAGAGACAGCCACTGTCAGCTGGGGAATGGGAAGTGATCATGCAGTACAGCTAGCTGCTGTACAACAGAGATTCAATTTCTTACCTGCTACCACACAAGCCCATTTTCTTTCTCTTTTTTTTTTTTTGACACAGAGTCTCACTCTGTCGCCCAGGATGGAGTGCAATGGCACGATCTCTGCTCACTGCAACCTCTGCCTCCCAGGTTTCAAGTGATTCTCCTGCCTCAGCCTCCTGAGTAGCTGGGATTACAGGCGTGTGCCACCACGCCTGGCTAATTTTTTGTATTTTTAGTAGAGATGGGGTTTCACCAGTTGGCCAGGCTGGTCTCAATCTCCTGACCTGAACCAATCTGCCCACCTCGGCCTCCCAAAGTGCTGGGATTACAGGCGTGAGCCACTGCGCCTGGCATAAGCCCATTTTCACAAACATCACAGATCCCCACCAGCTTGGAGGCCAGGGCAGGAGAGTGCTACCAATGTGGCTGGCAAAAGAGAAGCCCAACATCTTGGGCATCTTTGATTTTCTGGCATCATTTTGATTTATGACTTTAAAAAAACCAATGGCCTGCAAATACAGGACATAAATATTATATTAGGAGTTCAGAATCAATGTACAGAATAAAATGTAATAATTTGAAGTAAGAGAAATGATACTTTGATACTGCACTCCAGCCTGGGTGACAGAGCTGGATCCTGAATTAAAAAAAAAAAAAAAAGGGTATAGAATGATGTGACATCTATATGAATGATGTGACAAATGATTAACCCGATGAACTTTCTTTAGGTCTATATGTAATGTATTAAACAAACTATACTAATTTGCATTTTTACTTCATGCTTTTTAAAATTCAGGGATATCCTCACATTTTAATTTTGTTTTAAAGTTGAAGTAGAAAAGTAAATAGGGCTTTAAGGAGAAAGGGTGAACTCTAGCTCATGATGGCATGTGTAGCAAAGATGTGGGTGGGTGGCATCTCCCCAGCTTTAGGGGTAAGTTGAGGCAGACTGCAGCAGTAGTCAGGCCAGATGTAAGGGTTTGGCCCGAGCTAATCTCCAGTACTTCTTGTCAATTCCAGCTGCTTCAGGAGATTGTTGCCAAATATTCAGCCAGCTGAACAGGGCATGCTGTCTCCCCTGTAGTGATCTCAGAAGCAGAGCCACTCCAAGAAGGGCAGTTCTGTTTCTACCACAAAGATAAGAAGTTGTCTGATCAAAGCAATTCCTTATTTTCATTTCTTGCACATAAACAAAGAAGAAAATAATCCTTCATCCAATTATCCTCCGAGCAAATCAAGAATTTTCTATGGTGTTGGGGGCTTGCTTAAAAAAAAATAAAAAAATAAAAAAAAAAGGCCGGGCGCGGTGGCTCACGCCTGCTGGTAATTCCAGAACTTTGGGAGGCCAAGACAGGCAGATCACTTGTCATCAGGAGTTTGAGAACAGCCTGGCCAACATGATGAAACCCCGTCTCCAATAAAAATACAAAAATTAGCTGGGTGTGGTGACGTGCGCCAGTAATCTCAGCTACTTCAGAGGCTGAAGCAGGAAATTCGCTTGAACTCAGGAGGTGGAGGTTGCAGTGAGCCACTACGGCGCCACTGCACTCCAGCCTGAGCGACATAGCGAGACTCCATCCCGAGCGACATAGCGAGACTCCATCCCAAAAAAACAAAACGAAGCGATTTTTCTCTTCTCTTCCCATCCCCTGGCATTCCATATACAGAGCATTCCATTAAGTTCATACAGTATCAAGTATCTAGCCACCCCCTTCCCACTGGACATGTAGGTGATTCTCCCCCCACCTTTTTTTTTTTTTTTTTTTTTTTGCTATTATAGATAAAATTGCAGCAAACACCTTCATGTATATAGCATTTTGCGTCTGTTAAAGTCAGTCTTTGGCTGAATCAAAGGGTGCTTTTTTTGTCTTCCAAAGCTTCTGCTTGTGTGTGCCAGTGGTTTGCAAAGATAGAATGACTGACAGTCGGTCTCACAGAAGTTATAATTCCCTGTATGTTTCTGTTGGACAGACTTAGTCATCGACTTAGAAATTCACTTTTAAAAAAAGCGTCACACACAGCAGCAGTTTTCCTATTTTAAGTGAGATAATTTTGAGAAAACTAAGTGGGAGGTAGTCCATGAGATATTCTGTACCACTGATGAGACAAGGAAGCTTAAACTACTGGCTCATCAGGCATCAGTGACAGCATCTGTTCTTTGGATATGACATTTTATAATAAGGAGTGGAGCAGGTGCTGGAGGATTAGTATACAATAAATACATCTTCTCTAAGAACTTTAAAGACAGGAAGTTTTTCTCCGCCTAGAGAATAATCTGAAATCAGAAGAGGTGGATTTCTGAGAAAGATTTCTCCTAGCCCTGTTCCTATCTGGAGAAAACCAGCTGGTGGGTCTAAGAGTAAGAGGAGCAACTATGCCAGGGAGCACCCTGACTCTGGGGCAAATGTGAGCATTAGAGGTAGGCACATCCTGGCTCATAATCACCCTGTCAGACACAGAGTGCCCTCCACTCAAAACACTCAAGCAGAGAGTAGCCATCCAGGGTGTTTCAAAAGGAAGTTCCTTTATCCTGGGAGGCTGAGCCGGATTACATCTCTTCCAACTCTATTCCCTCACCCAGAACAAACAGGATGAAGTACAACTCTCAACTGTCTCCAAGAGTTGCTTTCTCTTCCAAGCACCATACATTCATTCAACAAAACATTTATTCAGTGAGCACCTATGTGTCAAGCACTGTGCCAAGGTAGAGCATAAGTGTACAACACAAAACAAAATCTCCAAAGGAAATGGATTTAAACTTTAACAAAAGGAATTTGGGTCAGGCATCAGAGGAAACTTACTGACCGTGAGGGGTGTTAGACACAGGCATGGGAGACTGAGGGAGCTTGTGCAATCTCCTCCGCTGGAGGTCTATAAAGATAGTCTAGGGCTGGAACAATCCCACCTAGAGGCAGGGGGAAGGACCAAATGACCTCACAACATCTCTGGGTCTGCTTCGTCATCTGCAAGGCAATTCCCCTGAGGCCAGCGGCAACTCCCTCTTCCCCCCACCCATCAGAGGCACTTACCACTGAGCTCTTCTCAAGTAGGCTTTTATGTAAGTGTCATCAAGCTTCACTGCATTTGTGCAGTCTTCTATTGCATCATCTAGTTTCCTAAGCTTCAGGAGAAAGAGAGCAATCATACTTCACATCTTTGGTGACTGAGGGAGCCCAGAAGCTGTGAGCATGGCTTCAAAACTCTAAGAGGATCAGTCATGCTGGCCCCTTAAATGTCATATTAAGTTCTAGTTCTTTGTCACCAGGGCTATGGACAGCAACTTCAAAATTGATTTCTCTTATATACGATACAAGCCAGGCACATCCGTCTTCAAGGATAAACTACCTTTACCATTCCATGTTAGTGCCCAATGAAAACATGAAAATAGTAAGGCTGGTTCCTGCCCTCCTTTTTTCCAGAGGTCACCTGCAGGGATCACAAATCACTCTGATTTTTAACTGCTAGAATTCTGCAAGGGCAAGGAGTCTACTTTTTGTTTCTGATGTTGTGTAGGGCCACAAAAGCACTCAGGCCATTTTCAACCATGCATGGTGACCATCAATTACACTGGAGAAAAACAAGCTTGCCTCATACTCTTCCTCCAAATCACTCCTAAAAAATAAATGATCACTTGCATAAGCAAAACAACAAAAAAGCAACAGTAGCTGCTTAAGATTATCCCACAGCCCCTAGCCATTCTCTTACTGGAGGAAAGGGACCTTAATGAACAGGTGAGAATATCCTTGCAAATTGTCCAACTGCCCTCAAATTCCATAGAGATGACAAAAGCTTGCCTCTTGGAAGGGAGTTCCTAACAAACTATTAACCATAACAACTTTCCCTCTTTCATCTTGCTTACCCTCACTAGGCAGATTTCCCAAGACCCTTTGATGTCCCTTAAAAATATCTCTATAGGCCCCAAGATCTAGATCAAGAGCTTACCTTGGAATTAACCGTACCCCGATTACAGTAGAGTTTAGCATTTGTTTTTATATTGTTGGGGTCTATCCCCAGGGCTTCTGTGTACAGTTCATATGCTAGTTTGTAATTTCCTTCCTTAAATGCTTTATTCCCATCTTCTTTCTTTGCTTTGAGTGCTTTGGCATTCTACAGAAAAAAGCAAGGGGAGGATCGGTTCATATCCACAAAGCCTCAGACCATTGCACAGAGAGGCCACAGTCTATTTTCAAGTTCTTTGCTTCCGGCAGTTCAGCATCACAGAGCCCTGCCAACCCCCAATCTGGGCTATCTGTTGCTCATTTGAGCTTCCTACAGAGTGGACAGGAAAAGAGTTACCAAAAATACCAATGAGACCTATGTTACTGGGTCTGCCTTCACTTCTCAGGGCAAGTATTACTATCTATCTTCACTGAGGGGAAAAACAAAACAAAAAAAACCCTCTTAGATATTAAAGGCATCCGACCCTATATGATCACATCTACCTTTAGGTAAATACAAGTAGTCCTGAAACCATTTCTAATAAAGACCAAGCATCCTTGCAAAGCAGGAGGAAAAGCTATCACATTCCTTGTGATTCTAAAACCTTCCACTCTAGCCATCTTAAAGGTCCCAAAAGGAAGCTCTTTCCCAGTTAGGTCTGGTGACTAGAACTTACTCTGCAGGCAATGCAGGCCTTCTCGTGGTCAGGAGCCATCCTGAGAGCCTGTACGAAAAACTGAACTGCCTTCTCAATACAATCTTCGTAATAAAGGCAAAGACCTCGTACATACAGAGCATCTGCATTGGTGGAATCCATTCGTAGAATGTCACTGCAATAGTCAGAAAAGGGCACATTGAGCTGTGCTTTAGAATGTCCCCACCATTACTACCATTTGTGGCCAGTTTTCCTCCTTGACCATGCGTCTGGCATTCAAAATATCCAAAGGTAGACAGATTCCCAAGAACCGTTCCCAAACTTTCCCCAAATAAACCACCTATAATTATCTTTAATACACATCTTGTGTCTTACAATCCTTATTAAACTAGAACAGGGTTTGGCAAACTACAGCCCACAGGGCCAAATCCTTTCTGCCACTGGTTTTTGTAAATAAAACACTATTCAAACAGCCACACCCATTGGTTCATCTATTATATAGGGCAACCTTTGCACTGCAATGGCAGAGTTGAGTTAGTTGCAACAGAGACCCTGTGGCCTGCAAAGGCTAAAATCTGGCCCTTTGCAGAAAGTGTGCCAACCAGTGGAGTAGAAGGAAAAGGACTACCTTAAACAAACAAACAAAACCACAAAAACACAATCTGTTCTTTCATATATAGCTCAAGTACCTGCTATACTACTATACTCCTGTATACCCTACGGGTTTTCAAAGCTGGTCTGATCTTTGACTTTAAGTCCCAAGAGGGTCTGATCAGCCCTAGCTGGCCTACTCTGGGGACCATATCCTGTGGTGAAGCTGCGGGACACCATCAGTCCAATGGTATCTGGCATTTTAATGTCCAGCTAGCCTGACTGCATACCTAGCCACAGACTGTGCTTCTGGATAACGACCCAGCATTGCTAAACATTCTGCCTTGAGGATTTTGAAGCGATGGCAGGCAGGGGCAAATTCTAGGGCACGGTCCATGCAGAAAACAACCTGTAGGGAAGAAGAAAACAAATAAGGCTCTTCATCAGGGACTCCAGAAACATCTTCACTTTAGTTTAGTCACAGGTAACAGACTCAAAGCTCAATGAAGTCTTTGGGTCCACTTCTAAGTAATATCAAAGTTTAAAAACATACCTAATTCATTAAATAAAAGCACTGAAATGAGGACAGCAAAGATTCCAGATGATAATGAGGACAGTAAACATTTACTGGGTACTTTCATATATGAACCCATTTAATCCTCACAAGAATTTTATGAAATAGGCAATATTATCACTTTTTTTTTTTTTTTTTTGAGATGGAGTCTCACTCTGTCACCCAGGCTGGAGTGCAGTGGCGGGATCTCGGCTCACTGCCACCTCTGCCTCCTGGGTTCACGCCATTCTCCTGCCTCAGCCTCCCGAGTAGCTGGGACTACAGGTGCCTGCCACCATGCCCAGCTAATTTTTTTTTGTATTTTTAGTAAAGACAGGGTTTCACCATGTTAGCCATGATGGTCTTGATCCTCGTGATCCATCCTCCTCGGCCTCCCGAAGTGCTAGGATTACAGGCGTGAGCCACCACACCCAGCCTTAAAATAGTTATTTTAAATGGCTCTAAATAGGCTGCATCAGATTACTATTCCCAACATGCCACTATACAAACCACAAGCCAAAGAGCAATCACACACACAAAAAGGTGGGGATTAATTTACTCTTTCAGCCTCATAAAGCATCTCCATATATTCTGTTTTTCTCTTTTTACTAGTTTGTCCTCTGAGCTTTCAGTTTTGGTTTAGCTGCTATTTATTCCTGGGAGAGCCTTGCTGAATCACATTCACGCCAAGAATAAATGAACCAAAGGAGAAATCTGGAGTTAAGGGACACCTATTCCCTCTAAGAATTTGGCCATGGGGATCAGGAAGAGATAAACTCTGAAAACTTACAAGCAGAAAAATTCAAATTCCATCCACAGGAGACTGGTTAGTTAACATGGACATTCATATAATGGAATACTATATAGTTCTAAAATAGAATGAAGAAGCTCTTCATGTACTAATATGGAAAGACTTCCAAGAGCTACTCAGTGATTTTTTTTTAAAGGTACAGAACTGCCATAAAGCATACTACCTTTCACGCTAAATAAAGGGAGAAAATCAAGGATCTTTATTTTATATAAGTACAACAAAACTAAGAAAGAAAATAGAAGACATAAGAACAGTGGTTAGCTTAGGGGAGTGAGAACTGGGCGGAGAGAGGACAAGTTTGAGGGGACACTCATCACTGAATATTTTTCATACTTTCTAACTTTTGTTTGTTTTGTTTTTGAGATGGGGTCTTGCTCTGCTGTTCAGGCTGGAGTATCAGTGGCGCAATCACGGCTCACTGCAGCCTCGACCTCCCAGACTCCAGTGATTCTCCTGCCTCAGCCTCATGAGTAGTTGGGACTGCAGGCACACGTCACCACACTCAGCTAAAATTTTAAATTATCTGTAGAGACAGGGTCTCAATAAGTTGCCCAGGTTGGTCTCAAACTCCTGGCCTCAAGCGATCCTCCTGCCTTGGCCTCCCAAAGTGCTGGGATTACAAGCATGAGCCACTGCACCTGGCAACACTTTCTAGTTTTTGAACCATGAATAGCACCTATTCCAAAACTGAAATTTAAAATATGAGCAAGTCAGTAAACACTACCACCTTACCAGCTGTTTCACTGAGAAGACTTTCTGCAGTGTCACACAGCAGTGACAGGAACGCCTCTCCTTCAGTGGCACAGGTTTACTGTCCTGAAAGTTTTCTGTTTTTTTTGTTTTTTGTTTTTTTTGAGATGGAGTTTCGTTCTTGTTGCCCAGGCTGCAGTGCAATGGCATGATCTTGGCTCACTGTAACCTCTGCCTCCCGGGTTCAAGCGATTCTCCTGCCTTTGCCCTCTGAGTAGCTGGGATTATAGACATGCGCCACCAGGCCTGGCTAATTTTTTGTATTTTTAGTAAAGACTGGGTTTCTCCATGTTGGTCAGGCTGGTCTCGAACTCCCGACCTCAGGTGATCCGCCCACCTCGGCCTCCCAAAGTGCTGGGATTACAGCCATGAGCCACTGCACTCGGCATGTCCTGAAAGTTCTAAGGACAATATGAAAACTTAAGCATTATGTAGGTAGAGTTGTGCTAACTGTCCTGCGCCCCCCAGATGGAAAAGGAATGAGGGGGCAGGAAAAAGTCAGTCAAAATGTCAGCAGCCACACCCTGTTGCCTTCACAAGGACCCCGTTTTATGCAGAGCTGGTTCTGCTAATCATGGGGATCGTCAGTGCTTCACTTCCCACCCCCCACCTCCCCATGACTAGGGACAGCTGCAGGCAAAGAAGATCTTTTGTTTCTTCCAAGTTCATCTGTTTCCCCTGCCAGGATCATAATTCTTCATTTGTGACATCACCGTGAGCTACAGTGGGGGGGCTGGGATGTCACAAACAGAGGATTCTGTCACAAACTCAGGATTCTGGCTCTGGAGTAGGCAAGAGAGAAAAGAAACCCAAAAGACTGCCTCTCAAGACAAAGCTTTTGCCTATGTAAACCTCAGAAAACTGACAGTAGGCAGAATTGCTTTCCAAACACACACATGCCAAACAAAACAAACTTATGAATTACACTACAAAGACAACTGTGGTTATTAAAACCAATGGACAGAAGAGGGATGCTAATAAGTTACTGCCGGGACTCTGCATAAGCTAATCAGATATATACATTACCAAATAAAAGACCATCAGTCAATGTGAATGATTCTTAATGTATCCTCTTATCAAAACATTTACTGAGGCCGGGCGTGGTGGCTCACGCCTGTAATCCCAGCACTTTGGGAGGCCAAGGCAGGCGGATCACAAGGTCAGGAGATCAAGACCATCCTGGCTAACACGGTGAAACCCCATCTCTACTAAAAACACAAAAAATTAGCTGGGCGTGGTGGTGGCCGCCTGTAGTCCCAGCTACTCAGGAGGCTGAGGCAGGAGAATGGCGTGAACCCAGGAGGCGGAGCTTGCAGTGAGCCGAGATCCCGCCACTGCACTCCAGCCTGGGCAACAGACCAAGACTCTGCCTCAAAACAAAACAAAACAAAACCAAAACAAAACAAAAACATTTACTGAGCACATGCTACAAAAAGTACTGAGCAAATTCCCACATATGAAGTGACAACTCTGTTCCTTGGATAGTAGTCACAAACTTAAGTGATCCAGAAAATCTCTCCTGATCAGTGGTTTTTAACCTTTTTGGGGGTTATTACCTCCCCTTTTGAAACTCAAGTGAAGACTATTTCCAAGCACCATCTAAAGAAGAAAGGAGTTACACAGATAAAGCATAATAACTGCAAGGTCTAGAAAGATATCTAGAACTTTTGGCCGGGGAGGTGGCTCACGCCTGTAATCCCAGCACTTTGGGAGACCAAGGGGGAGGCAGATCACATGAGGTCGGGAGTTCGAGACCAGCCTGACCAACATGCAGAAACCCCGTCTCTACTAAAAAAAAAAAAAACAAAATTAGCCATGCGTGGCAGCACATGCCTGTAATCCCAGCTACTCGGGAGGCTGAGGCAGCAGAATTGTTTGAACCTGGGAGGCGGAGGTTGCAGTGAGCCGAGATCACGCCACTGCACTCCAGCCTGGGCAACAAGAGCCAAACTCTCTCAAAAAAAAAAAAAAGGCCTGGCGCGGTGGCTCACGCCTGTAATCCCAGCGCTTTGGGAGGCAGAGGCGGGCATATCAGGAGGTCAGGAGTTTGAGACCAGCCTGACCAACATGGTGAAACCCCATCTCTACTAAAAATACAAAAATTAGCTGGGCGTGGTGGCGCATGCCTATAATCCCAGCTACTCAGGAGGTTGAGGCAGGAGAATCGCTTGAACCCGGGAGGCAGAGGTTGCAGTGAGCCGAGATTATGCCACTGTACTCCAGCCTGGGTGACAGAGCGAAACTCCATCTCAAAAAACAAACAACAACAACAACAACAAAAAACAAAAACAAAAAACAAAGCCAGAAAACTTAGCCAGGTGTGATGGCATGCGCCTATAATCCCAGAGTGGCTGAGGCAGGAGAATCGTTTGAACCCGGGAGGCGGAGGTTGCAGTTAGCCACTGTGCTCCAGCCTGGGTGACAGAGTGAGACTAGGCCTCAAAAAAAAAAAAAAAAAAAAAAGATTATCCAAACCTAATATTTAATTCCAGCGGGCTTTCCCTTTATTAAGAAGTACACTATTAGACCAGTGCTTTACATCAACAATAGAAACAAACTCAAGTGGCACACTCATTTTACCTTTTATCATAGGGCCAAATATAATTAAGAAAATAAGTACCTTAGCACAAAACATTTTTAAGAGGAAAAGTCAGAAGCCTAATTTAAGTGATAATTTACTATTCTAGAGCTTTTGTGCCATACTACTCCTCTTAATTATCACACACACACACGAATGGGAATTTTGTGACAAAGGGCAGATGAGATTATCTCATGGTTGTACTGTACCTTCCGAAAATCTCGCTTCTCAAAATCTGTTTCTGCTATTTTCTCATATTCCATGACTGCATTAGCATTCTTGAACTGCACCAGAAAATCAGACATAGGAAAGTTTTAATGAAGCTGTAGATTAAACAACCACAAAAAAATTAACAAGGCCTTGATGAATTTGAATTCAGTAAATATACCACACTGCCTCTTTTGATAGAGATAGGGTCGAACGCATACCTCCTGTTGTGAATGGCCATTTTTATGATCCAGTTCTAGGGCTCTCTGGCAACTGCGACAGGCTGCCATGGCATTCCCTAGAGAGAGGTGGTACTCGACCTCTCATAGAAGTCCCTAGGAGATTTTCTTTCAAGAAAATCAGAACCACAGACATTTCACAAATCAAATTGATGAAGATACAGTCAAGACTTCTTAACAGAAGGGCTAGACCCAATCTTCACCCTCAGTTTGAACTTCAAGTCAGGAACACAAGTGTTATGCTTGATATACATGAAATAAAGGCAATGCATTGCCAGGGATTGAGCATACATTTTGAGATTCTCACTGAAATGCATCTAGGGTAAACTGTATATACAGTCATACACTCTGGTCAACAATGAACTGTATATATGGCAGTGCTCCTGTAAAATTGTAATACCGTATTTTTAGTGTACCTTTTCTGTTTAGATACACAAATACTTACCACTGTGTTATAGCTGCCTACAATATTCAGGACAGTAACACGTTATACAGGTTTTAGTCCAGAAGCCACTGCCATATAGCCTAGGTGTGTAGCAGGCTATGCCACCCAGGTTTGTGTAAGTATACTTTATGATTCTGCACAATGACAAAATCACCTAACAAAATGTATGCCTGTCATTAAGCGACACATACTATATATGGAGATGGAACTAAAACATGTTTTAGCTGCTACCAATTTAATCAAGGCTTGAATTTACTCAAATTCTTTTTTATTTTTTTGAGACAGGTTCTTGCTCTGTTGCCCGGGCTATAGTGCAGTGGTGCGATCACGGCTCAGCCTCAACCTCCTGAGCACAAGCAATCCTCCCACCTGAGCCTCCTGAGTGGCTGGGAGCACAGGTGCATGGCACCAGGCCTGGCTAATGTAAAAAATTTTTTTGTGGAGACAGGGTCTCACTAAGTCCCAAACTCTTTAAGTCCCAAACTCTTAAATTCTTTAATCTCACTCAACTCAGTCCCTGGAAGTATTTGCCTATTCCCCAGCCATCTCAGAAACACTTCAATTTTCACAGATTTTTAAAAGCTGTCAATCATATTCAAAACTCATTTTACAGATTAGGAAGCTGAGGCTTAGAGAGGCTATGAAACTCGCCTAAAGTCACCCAGGTGTGCTGATGGCAGAAGTGAGACTAGACCTCAGTTCCGACTTTCAAGTAGCCACTCCTCCCAAATATACCATACTGCCTCTTTTGACAGAAACAGGATCAGACCCATACCTCTTGTTGTGCCTGAGCATTTTTATGATCCAGTTCTAGGGCTCTCTGGAAGCTGCGACATGCTGCCATGGCATTCCCTAGAGAGAGGTGGCACTTGCCCTCTCGTAGATGTCCCTAAAAGAACACCAAGAGGGAAGAAAAGAAGCATGATTGGCCAAGTGGAAAGAAATCAACAGCAGCAACAGACACCCACACAAAACCAACACAGAGGCCAGGCGCGGTGACTCACACCTGTAATCCCAGCACTTTGGGAAGCTGAGGCGGGCAGATCACTCACTTGGGGTCAGGAGTTTGAGACTAGCCTGGCCAACATGACGAAACTCTGTCTCTTACTAAAAATACAAAAATTAGCCGGGTGTGGTGGCATATGCCTGTGGTCCCAGCTACTCTGGAGGCTGAGGCAGGAGAATTGCCTGAACCTGGGAGGCTGAAGTAGCAGTGAGCCGAGATCGCGCCACTGCACTCCAGCCTGGGCGACAGAGCTAGACTCCATCTCAAAAACAAAAACAAACAAACGAACAAAACTAACACAAAATGAAAATGACTACAGCAGTAGTTCTCAACCTGGGCAATGTGCCCTCCAGGGGACATTTAGCAATGTTAAGAGACATTTTTGGTTGTTACAACTGGGCAGAGGGGGTGCTACTCATACTCAGTGATTAAAAGTCAGAGATGCTGCTAAACAACCCACAGTGCACAGTAAAGTCCCCCACAACAAAGAATAATCTGGTCCCAAATGTCAGTAGTGTCAAGGTTGAGAAAAACGGGGCTAGAGAAACTCAACTGTAGCAACCCAGCCTTCCCCAAACAGCCCCATTACATACATACCCGGACAAAACTGTCATCCAACCTCACTGACTGTTGTGCATCTCCAAGAGCTTCCCGGAACCTTCCAAGCATCATCAAGGTGGCTGCTCGATTACCATAATAGCTAGCATTTTTAGGACACATATCTATAGGAAAGGCAGAAGAACGTAAAACAAAGTTTAGAACAGGTCCCTGCTTTGAAAACTTAGAGGGGGCTGGGCGCAGTGGCTTTTGCCCATAATCCCAGTACTTTGGGAGGCCAAGAAGGGCAGACCACTTGAGGTCACGAGTTCAAGACCAGCCTAGTTAACATGGCACAAACCCATCTCTACTAAAATACAAAAAAAAAAAAAAAAATAGCTGGGCGTGGTGGTGGGCCCCTGTAATTCCAGCTACTCAGGAGGCTGAAGCATAAGAATTGCTTGAATCTGGGAAGTGGAGGTTGCAGTGACCCAAGAGCACATCACTGCACTCCAGCCTGGGCGACAGAGGAAGACCCTGTCTCAAAAAACAAACAAACAAACAAAAACTTAGAGGGCATCTCCCTCCAAACAACGTTAAGGGAATCTATCTGTAATGCTCATAAACTCTTTTTTCTTCATGGAGACAGGGTCTCACTCTGTTGCACAGGCTACAGTGCTGTGGTGCTATCTCGGCTCACTGTAACCTCTGCCTCCTGGGTTCAAGTGATTCTTGTGCCTTAGCCTCCCAAGCAGCCAAGCAGCTAGGATTACAGGCATGTGCCACCACGCCTGGCTAATTTCTGTATTTTTATTTATTTATTTATTTGAGGCACAGTCTGGCTCTGCTGCCCACGCTGGACTGCAGTGGCATGATCTCTGCTCACTGCATCCTCCACCTCCTGGGCTCAAACCATCTTCCTACCTCAGCCTCCTAAGTGGCTGGGACCACAGGCACACGCCACCACATCCAGCTAATTTTTGTATTTTTTGTTGAGATGGGGTTTTGCCGCGTTGGCCAGGCTGGTCTTGAACTCCTGGCCTCAAGTGATCCATCTGCCTCAGCCTCCAAAAGCGTTGGGATTACAGGAGTGAGCCATTGCACCCAGCCCTGACACACTCTCTTTAGAACGCCACAGCCAGCACGGTGGCTCACACCTATAATCTCAGCACTTTGGGAGGCCGAGGTGGGCAGATCACTTGAGGCCAGGAGTTTTGAGACCAGCCTGGCCAACATGGCAAAACGCTGTCTCTGCTAAAATACAAAAAAATTAGCTAACCATGGTGGCACACACCTGCAATCCCAGCTACTCAGGTGGCTAAGGCATGAAAATCGCTTGAAACTAGGAGGTGAAGGTTGCAATAAGCCAAGATTGTGCCACTACACTCCAGCCTGGGTGACAGTGACACTGTCTCAAAAATAAATAAATAGGCTGCATCCAAATTTCTGACTGCTTGTGCAAATGGACAGCAGCAAGGATACAATCAGTTTTAAAACAAAACAAGGTACGGCTTTAAAGTGTAGTGATTATCTTTTGAGGAGAGAGGCAGCTTATTAATCTTAAATGAACTGTTTTGTATAATGAGACATTAAAATGAAATGTGCATGTTGAGTTGGGGTAAGCAAATTAGGTGAGAAGAATGCTGACACGGGATTAAAGTATGCTGGCAAATTAAGCATGGAGATAACTAAGACTTCTTTTATGTACAAAGGCCATTTTCTAAGGTAGTAAATGAATTGACAATGACTGAAATGTATTTAGGTGGGTTTTGCCATAACATTCAGTATTTCTGGAATTGCCTTTAATTTATCAAAAGAAAAACTACCCACCCCAGTTAGAAGAAGTTATCACAGCTGGGCATGGTGGCACATCCCTGTAATTCTAGCACTTTGGGAGGCCAAGGTAGGAGGATCGCTTGAGCCCAGGAGTTTGAGACCAGCCGGGGCAACATGGTAAGACCCTGTCTCTATTTTTAAAAATTTAAAGAATTAAAAAAAAAGAAAAGAAAAAGAAAAGAGTTATCATTCATGAGTTTGTTTTTTTTTTGAGACGGAGATTCGCGCTTGTTGCCCAGGCTGGAGTGCAGCGGCGTGATCTTGGCTCACTACAACCTCTGCCTCCCAGGTTCAAGCAATTCTCCTGCCTCAGCCTCCCGAGTAGCTGGGATTACGAGCGCCCACCACACCTGGCTAATTTTTGTATCTTTAGAGACAGGGTTTCACCATGTTAACAGGCCAGGCTGAAATGAAATGTGCATGTTGAGTTGGGGTAAGCAAATTAGGGGAGAAGAACTCCTGACCTTAGGTGATCCGCCCGCCTCGGCCTCCCAAAATGCTGGGATTACAGGCATGAGTCACCACGCCTGGCCTTCATGAGATCATTAAGCCTGAAGGAGTTCATACAGTAACAGTTATCAACCCATTAGGCAAAAGGCTACTTCTCAGAGAGAAGCTACTTTTCTCAATTTTTTAATTTAATTTTTGAGATGGAGTTCTTTGGTCGTCCCCCAGGCTGGAGTGCAACGGCAGGATCTCAGCTCACTGCAACCTCCACCTCCTGGGTTCAAGCGATTTTCCTGCCTCAGCCTCCCTAGTAGCTGGGATTACAGGCATGCACCACCACACCCAGCAAATTTTTGTATTTTGTAGAGACAGGGTTTCACCATGTTAGCCAGGCTGGTCTCAAACTCCTGACTTTAGGTGATCTGCCTGCCTTGGCCTTCCAAAGTGCTGGGATTATAGGCGTGAGCCACTGAGCCTGGCCTATTTTTTTTATCTTTTTGAGATGAAGTCTTGCTTTGTTGCCCAGGTTGGAGTGCAGTGGCACAATCTTGGCTCACTGCAACCTCTACCTCCCGAGTTCAGGCAATTCTCCTGCCTCAGCCTCCCAAGTAGCTGGGATTACAGGTGCCCGCCACCAGGCCCAGCTAATTTTTGTATTTTTAGTAGAGACAGGGTTTCGTCATGTTGGCCAGAGTGGTCTGAAACCCCTGATCTAAAGTGATCCTCCTGCTTTGGCCTCCCAAAGTGCTGGGATTACAGGCGTGAGCCACCAGGACTGGCAGCTACTTTTAATAATATTTGGCAAGTAAATGTTTTCTAGCATAAGTATCAGTTCTTTCTCACCTATGGCTTTTGTATAATAATTATAAGCTTCATTGTAATCTTTCTTGGCATAGTATGCATTTCCTTTTTCCTTGAAAGTCTCTGCTTCCCTGAAAACGAAAGAGAAAGAGAAACATGTTACTTTACAAAGGGAATAACCTCTGTAATCTTACAGGAGCAATCTTTGGTCTAGAGCCCGCAGCACACTGAGCTGAAAGTTAGTGTGATACTTGAAGGAATTTATAGATTTGTTGAATAGGCCAATGGACCAAAAGGAGGTGCTAATGAAAGAATCCAAGTTCTTCAGATGCTCCTTTTTGTCACTTAGATACATTCAAACTAAATCAAGAAAACCCCTCTTATGTTCCTGCCTCACCTCACTATTTCTGCCTGTAGTCATCCTCCCCGCAGGACAAATTTAGACATTCCCTCATGGCAAGGAATTTTTCTATCTCCTTCCACAGTGTCACAACTGCTGCCTCTTTTGCAAACTTACAGGAAAAATGGTTACTCCATTCAGGGCAACTTATTTCTCAATGTGAAATAGGTCACATCCTCAAGAGTTTTAATAATTTCATCTCCTGAAAAGTGGCTCATGCATTTGTCACTGGAAGAACAAGCAGAGCAAAGGCAGGTGGCAAAAGAGTTAAAAGCATAGCATGTTGGTGTTTAAGACAGGAACAGAGCTGAGTGATAGCAGAGACTAAGACCGTGGATGACAGGGACATATGAGGTACAGGATGCCAGTGCCATACTATAAGAAGCACCCATCCACTGGTGTTCCCTCTTCCCATCACAACAATGTAGGTACTTGCTGCCCTCTTTGTACTCCCTCCAGTACCTTATATATTCAGCAACTGGGTGATAGCAGTATTTTTTCACTACCTCTAAGATCTATTTTTTGAAACTGTGCCATTAGACAAAGTATACTTTCCTAAACTTTGTCCTAAAGGAACAATGTTATATAATTGGGAATTAGATTCCTGAGCAAGTACCTAGAATCAAATCAGACATGACCAACAATGTTTTAAAAGAACTAGTAACCTCTATCAAGATACTCAACATCATTCCACTGCTCAAGTGATAAAGATAATGATTACTGCAACATTAACTAAGTACCTGATCATTTTTTTTATGAGAAACATCTTTCTTTTCCTGTTGTTCACATGCAAAAAAGAACCTAGTTCGGGGTTGCCTGAAGTTGAGGCAAAAGTCCTAGTTCTTAAACCTTGGTGATGGTATAGCAATTTACGGCTTGAGTCTACGGATATCTGCGTTAGGGAGATCTGTGATTTACTTAAGTATCTTAAACTACAAACTGGTAAAGTTGCCCTCCTTTTATTGAGGTGATCCTCCCTCTCCATTCTTCTCCATCACTGTCCTGGCAAGCCCTACTAATATGAAAAGGCTGCTAGAAGGAGAAGGCAAATTGGGAATGACCTATAAATGCTGACAGCTGTGAAATGTGATGGATATAAATCTGCTTGAGTAACTGTCTATACCAACTATCACCATGCTGAAAAGAGGCCTTCTGCTATGAAAAAATCTTCAAGAAAGATCCCCCAATTGCAAGATTTAAAGAACCAACTGAAATCTTGCTACATGGTATTCACCATCCTGTAACTCTAAATTAAGCAAAGTGCTTATAAAAACTCTCAGGAGCCTATCCTTTAAGAGCAGACATGCCAAGGGATTTGAACAAAGGACTTCCCCCAAAACTGGATTTCGATTAGTCAAACTGCTGTGAAGAAACGGAGTAGCAAATTCCAAAGTAAGACATTAGGCTCAAACTCTATCAGAGAAGATCTAGCCTCTTCTTCAGTTGGCTAGTGGCTAAGAATATACAAATCTTTGAGGAAAACGAAGACATCTAGGTACCTGGGGAGACACTGTCAGCAGTATAAAGCTTGTTAGTCGAAAGTGAAATAATGTACAGGGCTGCTGAAAGGTGCCCCTAGTCTCCTCCTTCCTAAGACACTACCCCTATGGAGGTCGGGGAGTTCAGGACTGGCTTCTAGAAAAAATGCAAAGGATGATTTTGGTGGACAGTTACTAATAACTACTGAGGCCAGGTACTTTCCATACAGCATCCTCTATAAAACACAGTCCGGTGAACTTCATTATTCCCATTTTTCAAAAGAGGAAATAAGGCCTGGGGGTTAAATAACTTGCCTGAGGTCAGGATGTTACCCATGTTTGTCAGAATACAAAGCTTGTGCACTTTCTACTATGCCAAGCTTTCTCTCTAATGCTTGCCTCCGCTTACTGCTAACTATTTTGAAAATTAATCTGTACTACGAGGAGTAAGACATGGACAATATATGTAAGACATGGACAATACGTATAAATTTGTTTAAACTAAGACACACAGTACGCCCCACATGTAATATTCAACCCCAGAACCAAAATCGGTATTTAAATAAGCTAAATGACATTCCTAACAATTAGTCATAGAGGAAGCAGGGCTCCTTTCTCTTTAAGATGCAAGACCTAGTGAACTGGACTTTGCCTCCCCAAAGAAATGCATTTCATTTTAGTAAATGGTGAGTAGATTCCATTCTAGAGCAAACAAAGCAAGTAATGTAGAGTCAGCCCACAGCAAAAAGAACAAGAAGAATTGTGTTGTGACAAGTTGCCATGTTTTTAACCTCACACTGCACAGCATCAGGCCAGAATTAGCTATTCCCACACAACTGCCTCATGAAAAGGACTTATTTTCATAGAAACGTGGCTGATTAACAGCTGCCTAAACAATGGGCACTTAGTGCTTTTAGACTGAACGCTTATTTTTTGCCTCCAGGTCCAATGCCCAAAGTGGACTGGAGTCCCTCCTTCATTTTGAACCTCCCCACCAAATACACAACAAGCTTTAACCAATGGGCCTGACCCTGCGAGACCAGTCGAGGAAAGAGTGGATCTTTGGAATCCAGCATGGCAGCAGCAAGAACTGAACAAGGCTGCATCAGGAACAATTCCAGGGTCAAATCCATTCAAGTCCTGCCCTGGAAGTCTGAGAAAGGGCTGAAGCTTGTTCAAGTTGCCTTTACAGCAAAGGGACTGAAGGATGAGATGTCAAAGGCGTGGGACTGGAAAAAAAGGAGAAGAGCTGGTTAACACTGGAATTGAAGGCAATCTGGTGGTGGCATCTGTCACTCACTCACTGCCAGGGTCAATTCATCTGATAGCCAAGTGAGGTTGTAACATGCACCTACTGAAACACACCAGTACTGAGAAAAGAAGACTTAGGATTAACTGGCTTCACCTAGACCAATTTAAAAAAAAAAGGATTCCCAATGCACTAAATTAAACTACAGAGTATTTTCTGTGGCTACAAAATTAAATTCAGATTAAACTCTTAAATATAATACCACAGCAAAATATAGACTTGGCCATAACTGACCTGATGGTACTATTAACAACTACAATATATTTCTAGTGTTGTTTCAGATTTTCGAAGCATTGCCAATGAAGATTTTCAATTTTTTTTTTTTTTTTTTTTTTAGATGGAGTCTAACTCTTTTGCCCAGGCTGGAGGGCAGTGGCATGAACTCGATTCACTGCAGCCTCTGCCTCCTGGGTTCAAGTGTTCTCTTGCCTTAGCCTCCCGAGTAGCTGGGATTACAGGCATGTGCCACCATGCCCAGCTATTTTTTGTATTTTAAGTAGAGACGGGGTTTCACCACGTTAGCCAGACTGGTCTCAAACTCCTGACTGCAAATGATCCGCCTGCCTAGACCTCTCAAAGTGCTAGTAGGATTAAAGGCGTCAGCCACCACGCCTGGCCAAGATTTTCAAATGGCCTTCTGAGGTGGTTATGGCAATAATTTCACCTATCCTCCAACAGAGGAAGAGCTAGTGAGGCAACCAAGATGGCTGCACAGGTCTCCTAAGTCCTACAAGTTTATGTTTTCCCCCACATCCTGTTAGTGTCAAGGCTTTTAGATTAAAACTAATTTATCCAGTTCTCCCACCAAATCCTTGGGTCAACTTCTAAGCAGAATAGCTTCACAGCTCTGATTCACCAAGAGATGCTGGGAATGACTCCACCTCCACCAATCCAGTCTTTTCATTTTAACTGACAGTAATAAAGTTGCATGAAAACAGCTACTGAAAGGTTTTCCAAAAAAATCTGTCCTCTCTGGATGCATGGAGGATCTCTCACAACAGGATCAGCACACTGGAAGCCCTGGCCTTCAGAGAAGACATCCCATTCGTGGTCTCCTTTGCTATTTTAAAATATATGTCTTTGTTTTTCAGAAATAACCTTGCTGGGCGCAATGTCTCACGCCTGTAATCCCAGCACTTTAGGAGACAGAGACAAGAAGACTGCTTGAGCGCAGGAGTTTGAGAACAGCCTGGAAAACACAGGGAGACTCTGTCTCTACAAAAATTTAAAAATTAGCTGGGCATGGTGGTGCAAGTCTGTAGTCCCAACTACTTGGGAGGCTAAGATGGGAGGATCACTTGAGCCCAGGAGGTTGAGGCTGTAATGAGCTGTGATTGTACCACTGCACTCTAGCCTGAATGACAGAGCAAGACTGTCTCAAAAAAACAAAACCACCCACCAGTAAGAAAACTGCAGCTTTGAAAACTTGCTCTTCTACAATAAATGTTCATTAAAATCTGTATATCCTTTAGACATGTAGTTACATTATCTCTCTGAATTCAGCATTCATTCATTGCTGACACTAATTACTCCAACAAACACTGCTAAGGGAATCATTTGGTATCACACAGGTCTTAGCAGGGCTCAGCATCATGTGATTAAATCAGACAACTTGGGCTTATGATTGCTAGCCAACTTTGCACATTTACAGCTCAACTAAATTAAAAACACATTAAAACATCATAGTTGACATTGCAACATGCCCCAAATTAGATGCCCTATAAAAATTTCCATTTTCTCTCTAAATACTTCCAAGTTGAACACTTAAGATCTCTGCGTTGGGTCAACTAGACTAACTTTTAGCAATTAAAGCATCAATCAGAAACTTTAGTCAGCCTACACTAATGCAGAATTAATTGTGTGGTAGTTTTAAAAATGTCATTAACATGGCTGGGTTCTCTCTGGAATTGCTTGACATATCACGTATTTGCAGATTATTAAAACAGGGATGAGATTCTTCATCATTTTAAAATTTATTCCACCTCACTGCATGAAAAACAGACTAGCATGGTTTCATTATTCTGCAACATTTGTAACCTAGGAAATGTGGATCCGAATTTTATATGACAAAAAGCACACCACACTGTGGTTTGATTTTGTTTTTTCTTTTTTTTTTGAGACAAAGTCTGGCTCTGTCACCCAGGCTGGAGTGCAGTGGCGCAATCTTGGCTCACTGCAATCCCCACCTCCTGGGTTCAAGCAATTCTCCCACCTCAGCCTCCCTAGTAGCTGGGATTACAGGCACACGCCACCATGCCTGGCCAATTTTTTTTTGAGAAAAGAGCTTTATTTATTTATTTATTTATTTATTTTTATTTTTTGAGACAGAGTCTGACTGTCACCCAGGCTAGAGTGCAGTGGCGTGATCTCAGCTCACTGCAAGCTCTGCCTCCCAGGTTCATGCCATTCTCCTGCCTCAGCCTCCCGAGTAGCTGGGACTACAGGTGCCCACAACCACGCCTGGCTGATTTTTTTGTATTTTTAATAGAGACGGGGTATCATCGTGTTAGCCAGGATGGTCTCAATCTCCTGACCTCTGTCACCTCTGTTACCTAGGCTGGAGTGCAGTGGCGCAATCTCGGCTCACTGCAACCCCCACGTCCTGGGTTCAAGCAATTCTCCCACCTCAGCCTCCCAAGTAGCTGGGATTACAGGCACACGCCACCACACCTGGCCAATTTTTTTTTTTTTTTTTGAGAAAAGAGCTTTATTTATTTATTTATTTATTTAATTTTTGGGAAATTATAGGCTCACGCCTGTAATCCCAGGAGGCTGAGGCAGAAGGGTTGCTTGAGCCCAGGAGGTCGAGGCTGCAGCAAACCATGTTCCTGCAGCCTGGGTGACAGAGTGAGACCCTGCCTTTAAAAAAAACAAAACCAGGCCGGGCACGGTGGCTCACGCCTGTAATCCCAGCACTTTGGGAGGCCGAGGCAGGCAGATCATGAAGTCAGGAGTTCGAGACCAGCCTCATCAATATGGTGAAACCCCGTCTCTACTAAAAATACAAAAATTAGCCGGGCGTGGTGGCATGCACCTGTAATCCCAGCTACCCGGGACGCTGACGCAGGAGAATCCCTTGAACCCAGGAGACGGTGGTTGTGATGAGCCAAGGTTACACCACTGCACTCCAGCCTGGGCAACAGAGCAAGACTCCGTCTCAAAAAAAAAAAAGAAAGTCCAGGCGCGGCGGCTCACACCTATAATCCCAGCACTTTGGGAGGCTGGGCAGGCAGATCACAAGGTCAGGAGATCAAGACCATCCTGGCTAACACGGTGAAACCCCATCTCTACTAAAAGTACAAAAAAGGATTAGCCAGGCATGGTGGCAGGCGCTTGTAGTCCCAGCTACTCAGGAGGCTGAGGCAGGAGAATGGCGTGAACCCGGGAGATGGAGCTTGTGGTGAGCTGACATCGCGCCACTGCACTCCAGCCTGGGCAACAGAGCGAGATCCTGTCTCAAAAAAAAAAAAAAAAAAAAGAAAAAGAAAAAGATACCTTTCTTTTCCTTTAGGCTATTAATAATAATACTTTATACTGCCAATGAGTCAATATCCCTTATGCATTCCTCTTATATTTACTACTCCCCAAATGTCGCCTTACTCTATGATTGTTGTGCTCCATTTATTTTATTCAGTCAAACTTACTAGTTGCCTGTTGATCTAGAAATGCCCTCCACCCTTCAGAATTCATGGGACCTTGGCCAGTCAGAGTAGAAATTCTTTCCTCCTTCCCACGGTCCGAGACCTCTTGTCCCCAATGGCATGTCACAGGGCCTGTTTCATGTTGCACTCTCCCTGACCTTCATGACAGAATAAAGTAAAAGGAGCCCAGGAGCCTAACTTCTATTCCATCTTACCAAAAGCAAATCATTTAGTTTCTTTTTTAAGAAAAAAAATTTCTTTTTTTTTGGAGACAGTCTCATTCTATTGCCCAGGCCAGAGTGCAGTGGTGAGATCTCGGCTCACTGCAATCTTCACCTCCCAGGTTCAAGCGATTCTTGTGCCTCAGCCTCCCTAGTAGCTACAGGCACGCACCACCATGCCCGGCTAAATTTTTGTATTTTAGTAGAGATGGGGTTTCACTATGTTGCCCAGGCTGGTCTCAAACTCTTGAGCTCAGGCAATCCACCTCCTCAACCTCCCAAAGTGCTAAGATTACAGGCATGAGCCACCACAATTGGCCAGAAAAAACTGCCTTTTTTTTTTTTGAGACAGAATTTCGCTCTTGTTGCCCAGGCTGGAATGCAATGGTGTGATCTCAGCTCACCGCAACCTCCGCCTCCCAGGTTCAAGTGATTCTCCTGTCTCAGCCTCCCAAGTAGCTGGGATTACAGGCATGTGCCCAGCAAGAAGTTTCTTTTTTAAAAAAAAATCTAGGCTGGGCAAGGTGGCTCATATCTATAATCCCAGCACTTTGGGAGGCCAAGGAGGGTGGATCACCTGAGGTCAGAAGTTCAAGACCAGCCTAGGCAACATGGTGAAACCCCATCTCTACAAAAATACAAAAATTAGCTGGGCATGATGGAGGGTGCCTGTAATCCCACCTATTCGGGAGGCTGAGGCAGGAGAATTATTTGAACCCAGGAGGCGGAGGTTGCAGTGAGCCGAGACTGTGCCATTGCACTCCAGCCTGGGCAAGAGTGAGACTCCGTCTCAAAAAAGAAAAAAAAAAAATCTACTATTCTACAAGTGAAATGTCAATATAAGTTTCACATAGATAAGTGGAAGTCACAGGTATAGATATATATATATATATAGATATAGATTTTTTTTTTGAGACAGAGTCTCGCTCTGTCACCCAGGTTGGAGTGCAATGGCGCCATCTCGGCTCATTGCAAGCTCCGCCTCCTAGGTTCACGCCATTCTCCCGCCTCAGCCTCCCAAGTAGCTGTGACTACAGGCACCCGCCACCAGGCCCAGCTAATTTTTTTGTATTTTTAGTAGAGACGGGGTTTCACCGTGTTAGCCAGGATGGTCTCAATCTCCTGACCTCATGATCCGCCCGCCTCGGCCTCCCAAAGTGCTGGGATTACAGGCGTGAGCCACCGCGCCGGGTCAGACATATATTTTTTGAGACAGACTCTCACTCTCGTTGCCCAGGCTGGAGTGCAGTGGTGTGATCTCAGTTCACAGCAACCTCTGCCTCCCAGGTTCAAGTGATTCTCCTGCCTCAGCCTCCTGAGTAGCTGAGATTACAGGGCCCCACTACCATGCCTGGCTAATCTTTGTTTATTTTAGTAGAGATGAAGTCTTGCCATGTTGGCCAGGCTGGTCTTCAAACTCCTGACCTCAAGTGATCCACCAATCTCTGCCTTCCAAAGTGTTGGGATTAAAGGCATGAGCCATCACGCCCGGCCATAGATATATGACTTGGAATAATTCTATAAATATGGCAAAGTATTTATGCTCGGTGCTTCATCCAGAAAAAAATAGGTGAGCGCTATCCAACTGCTACCTTTTAGCAAAGCTATCTGCTACTCAGCTTTCTTTACCCAATTTCCTACAGAATAGATAGTTTTCACTTTAAAGCACAAATGGAACAACCCTCCACACACCTCCGCTAATAAAGAGAAGGCAGAAGATGAAGAAAATTCCTTAACATACCAGTTCAAATTGTCCTCTGGGTGGACATTCAAGGAGAAGCCTCAACACGGGCAGAGTCAGAAGGGACCCAAAATGCACCAGAGGAGTCACAGACGGTCTACACAAAGCAGCAGCACTCCCTACTGTTCAGGCAGGGACGGACACCAGCCAGCAAGCTGTGCCTGGCTATGCAGCTGGCTATGCCTTATTCAGTAAGGAAGAAAAAGCAAGCAACCAATTCAATCCCTACAGAAGTCCCATCACTGCAGGCAGAAATGGTCCTTAATGAGAGGTGTCACAATCTATTACATCTACCTAACCTTCACTTATCCCTGGGGAGAGGAGACCCAACAATGAAGCCACTTCTGAGAAACATGCTTCTCTGAAACCATTCTGAGGATACAAGTCACTGGCTTTTCAGCATTAGCCAGAGGCTTGTTTTCATAACATATCCCCAAACCCACCATTTTCCATCCCTCGGTTCCCTATTCTGTGACATCTCCCACTATAGGGACACCAGCACCTATCAAAAATTTAAAACTGAGGAACTACAATTAAGGAAAAGGCTGCTTTGGCCTGGCGCAGTGGCTCATGCCTGTAATCCCAGCACTTGGGAGGCCGAGGCAGGCAGATCCTGAGGTCATGAGATCAAGACCATCCTGGCCAACATGGTGAAACCCGTCTCTACTAAAAATATAAAAAATCAGCTGGGCATGGTGGCATGCAACTGTAGTCCCAGCTACTCGGGAGGCTGAGGCAGGAGGATAGCTTGAACCCAGGAAGCGGAGATTGCAGTGAGCCGAGATCGCGCCATTGCACACTCCAGCCTGGAGACACAGCAAGACTCCATCACAAAGAAAGAAAGAAAGAGACAGACAGAAAGAGAGAAAGAAAGAGGCTACTTCCTAGGCCGGGTGCTGTGGCTCACGCCTATAATCCCAGCACTTTGGGAGGCCAAGGCGGGTGGATCACCTGAGGTCGGGAGTTCGAGACCAGACTGACCAACATGGAGAAACCCTGTCTCTACAAAAAAAAAAATACAAAATTAGCCGGGCGTGGTGGCGCATGCCTGTAATCCCAGCTACTCAGGAAGCTGACTCAGGAGAATTGCTTGAACCCGGGAGGCGGAGGCTGCAGTGAGCCAAGATTGCGCCATTGCACTCCAGCCTGGGCAACAAGAATGAAACTCTGTCTCAAAAAAATATATATATAAAGGCTGCTTCCTGAGTTTTTTTGGGTGGAGTGGGGTGGGGTGGAGATGGGAACTAGAGTGGGGAGGAGCCTGGATTGTCAACGGTATTTCACTTCTCAAAGTTGTCTTGGTTCCTTAGTTCAACAGGTGGTTAACTGTCTCAGGGCAAACCGTCCAAGGAAGAACTCTCAGGACAGAAACTCCAAAAACAAGAGGGTCCTGCTTGCCCCTCACACTCTCTCCAAAAGTAATATTAGAATCAAGAGAGATGGTTAACACTGCTTATCTGACAATCTGGCCTCCCCACACAAATTGTAAGTCACATGCCAATAGAATTTCACGTCTCAGAATAAGACCTGAGAGTCATATATTCCTCCTATTACCATTCTCAAAAGCCTCAACCACTCATATTCTTACCCATGGTGAGGGTAAAACATAGGAATTGCCATTTTGATCCAAATGGGAGAAGGAAAAACAGTGTCACTCCAATAAAATGAATAGCCTGTTAGGATAACTGCACTTTGAATTTTGTTCTTACTTCGAAAGTTTAAAAGAATACCTGGAAAGACCTCTGAGTAACTTCCACATCACTCAGTGCTGGAGAAAGGGGACCAAAGACTAGTGCAGTAAGGGAGAAATGGGCTCTCAGAGGGACTCTGCATCAGGCCACAAAGCAACTAGGCAACTGCTGACTATTGTTCTCCAATCTTCTAAAGTCCTGAAGAACAAAAAAGCAAGTGCCCAGTACTCAGCTTTTCAAAACCTTTAAAATACAAACTTCAATGACTAAACTAATCCCTGATTGGCTGGAATGTACAATAAGGCTGGGCTTTCGGCCAATCAGAGTTCTGTTTGTTGGGAGTGGACTGGACTCTAAGCAACTGCCACTCACTTGGCCCTATATTTTCTCAAAATTCTTGTTTCTCTGGCACTAGTTAACATGTGGATCTGAACTAAAGCACTAAGAGAAAACCTTTCTCTGTACTCTGCCTTTGCTCCAGTTATGATTATCTACTTTGCCATCTGTTAGTATCAGGGTTCAATTAATTTGCCGGTATTGAGAATTCTGTATTCCTAGGTTTATCCCTTCCTTAACTTATTTCTCCTCCCATCTCCCATTTCTTCACATCTGACTACACTTAGTGCACAGCAAAAGGAAAATAGTGTTTCTCACTGATTTGGGTTCCAGGTCAAAGATAAATTCCCACTCAGTTTGGAGGCTTACTGAAATGTCTAGGTGCTTGCTCTGAAACTTCAAGAGGAAGATTAGAAGGACACATTCCTAAGAATTTAAAACCAGGTAAGGAAGAAAGCCGGGGAGGCATGCCCACAAGCTCTTCAGTTAAGTAAGGCCACAAACTCAAAAACACCATGCAAAGCTGCAGCAAATGAACAGCAACTACAGGAAACCCGGGACATGAATTCAGAGTTCAGTTGTTCCCATTAACAATCTGAATAGAGAAATAAAAGGCAAAATCCTAATCGCAAAGAGTGTACAATACCTACGTAGTAAGGGCCTAATAAGAATTGCTCTTATTTGTGCCCATCAGGAAAACATACAGAGAAGTTAAGTTTATCAGCTCAAGGAATCAGGTAAGGATGTCCTGACTCTTAAGTCTATGGATCCCTTGATTCTTTTAGATCTTGTTGTCCAGTCACACTAGGTATATGCTGAGACACGTAAGTGTTTTCTCTTTGAAAAACAATTTGAGGTTGGGTGTAGTGGCCCATGCCTGTAATCCCAGCACTTTGGGAGGACAAGGCGGGCGGATCATGAGGTTAAGAGATCGAGACCATCCTGGCCAACACGGTAAAACTCCGTCTCTATTAAAAATACAAAAATTAGCTGGGTGTGGTGGCGCACGCCTATAGTCCCAGCTACTTGGGAGGCTGAGGCAGGAGAATCATTTGAACCCAGGAGGCGGAGTTTGCAGTGAGCTGAGATCACACCACTGCACTCCAGCCGGGTGACAGAGCAAGACTCCGTCAAAAAGAAAAGAAAACAATTTGAAATCCCTCAAGTTTACCATAAGAAAGACTCCCTATAGAGATCAAGCTGTTTCCCAGCCCAGGAGATATAACAAGAGATCCTTAACTCAAGACAGGTATTCCCATATTAGGTAAAGCAGTCAGCAACTTCCCAGGAAAACATAAAGCCTTAAGTTAGTTGAAATGTGAAACATCTGAAGTTTAACCCTCTGGCTCATAAATAGCTTTGCCTGTTTTGGTGAGCAAAGAGAAATAATCTTCATGCATAGAATCCTGATCTGTTTTGGAGTGCCAACTAATATATCTTTTATTTTAGCCCCAACCCTTTTTTTTGAGACAGGGTTTCACTCTGTCACCCAGGATGCAGTGCAGTGGTGTGATCATAGCTCACTGCAGCCTCGACCTCCCCCAGCTCAGGTGATACTTACACCTCAGCCTCCCAAGTAGCAGGGCCTACAGGTATGCACCATCACACCCTGCTAATTTTTGTATTTTTTTTTACAGAGATGGGGGGCGGGTTTCACCACGTTGCCCAGGTTGGTCTCGAACTCCTGGCCTCAAGCAATCCACTGGCCTCAGCCTCCCAAGGTGCTGGAATTACAGGCGTGAGCCACCGCACCCAGCCTTAAATGTTTTTATAGAGACTAAGTCTCACTATGTTGCCCAGGCTGGTCTCAAACTACTGGGCTTAAGCGATCCTCTCATTTTGGCCTCACAAAGTGCTAGGATTACAGGCGTGAGCCACTAAGCCTAGCCTTATTTTAGTTTCTTGGCTGCTGTAAGGGAAACAGAACTTTGTCAGAGTGACATGCAAAAAAATTGAAATCCATCTCTTTTCTCTACAGAAACACTAAAGCTAAGGAAATAAAACATGTAGCCATTTAAAATGCTGCAATCGTGAAGTCCGTCTTAAAAGCTCCTCTCATTTTGCCCTCCTGTGGGACTGTGACAACTTAGCAGCAGCAGGACATGTCTTAAGCCAAGACGTATGGAAGGAAGGACTCCTTACAAAGCTGGACCTCACAAAAACAACCCGAGAGACTCATTAACTCTTGATCCCTAAATGAACTGGTAGGAGGACCATAACAACAGAGGCAGGAACTTGGCCAAAGAACTCTAACCAAGCCAGACAGTAAAAGGGCATTTGTAAGGGATGCCCCTATCACTGCCCTCTGCTATGGCCACACAAGAGGAATCCAGGACACATGAAAAACATAAAACCACCTCCCTCCAAAGCTTCTAAATCTCCATCCCATTTTCAGCACTGGAAAAATCATACATAAACAAGGCTTTTTCATACTAACAGAGCCTAATGTTTATTCTTTTTTTTGAGACAGAGTTTCACTCTTGTCGCCCAGGTTGGAGTGCAATGGCGCGATCTCGGCTCACCGCAACCTCCGCCTACCGGATTCAAGTGATTCTCCTGCCTCAGCCTCCGAGTCGGTGGGGCTACAGGCATGCACCACCATGCCTGGCTAATTTTTTTTTTCTATTTTTAGTAGAGATGGGGTTTCTCCATGTTGGTCAGGCTGGTCTCAAACTCCCGACCTCAGGTGATCAGCCTGCTTCAGCCTCCCAAAGTGCTGGGATTATAGGCATAAGCCACCGCGCCCGGCCAATGTTTATTCTTCTAAGGATGTCTGATATGGCAAAAAGTTAAACTGATTTTTTTGTTTATTTCACTTATTTTCCTTTTTTTTTTTTTTTGAAATGGAGTCTCACCGTGTCGCCCAGGCTGGAGTGCAATGGTGTGACCTTGGCTCACTGCAACCTCCGCCTCCCGGGTTCAAGCAACTCTCCTGCCTCAGACTCCCGAGTAGCTGGGATTACAGGTGCCCACCACTATGCCCAGCTATTTTTTCTATTTTTAGTAGAGATGGGGTTTCACCATGTTGGCCAGGCTGGTCTCAAACTCCTGACCTCGTGATCCGCCCACCTCAGCCTCCCAAAATGATGGGATTACAAGTGTGAGCCACTGCACCCAGCCAATTTTCCTTTTAATTTGTGCACAAAAGTGGTATATAATAAATAACTATGTTTAAGTCTGTCGAAAACAGTGCTATATATGAGAAACATAAAAGTCTGATAAGAATGCATTTTTTTCTTTTTTTAATTGATTTTTTTTTTTTTTTAAGACGGAATTTTGCTCTTGTTGCCCAGGCTGGAGTGCAATGGCATGATCTCCCCTCACCACAACCTCTGCCTCCTGGTTTCAATCAATTCTCCCACCTCAGCCTCCTGACTAGCTGAGATTACAGCATCACCACGCCTGGCTAATTTTTGTATTTTTAGTAGATGGGGTTTCACCGTATTAGGCTGGTTTCGAACTCCTGACCTCAGGTAATCCACCCGCCTTGGCCTCCCAAAGTGCTGGGATTACAGGTGTGAGCCACCACGCCCAGTCTTTTTTCTTTTTTTAATTAATTTTTTTCTGTCACTATTTGAACTACAGGAATAATGCATGTTGTCATGTTTAATTTACAGTTACATTTTCTTAGTGACAGATAAAATAATTTGCATTCTGCAATCAATGACTTTTTTTTGAGATGGAATCTCACTTTGTCACCCAGGCTGGAGTGCAATGGCCCGATCTCAGCTCACTGCAACCTCCACCTCCTGAGTTCAAGCGATTCTCCTGCCTCAGCCTCCCATGTAACTGGGATTACATGTGCGTGCCACCACGCCCCGCTAATTTTTGTATTTTTAGTAGAGACAGTGTTCTGCCATGTTGACCATGCTGGTTTCAAACTCCCGACTTCTGCTGACCCACCTGCCTCGGCCTCCCAAAGTGCTGGGATTACAGGTGTGAGCTACTGCACCCGGCCTAATGACACTTAAATTCCATGAAATAAGGTAGTTTACCTTATTTTGTTGTACTGCTATCAAATACCATGTTTTGTGTGATGTGGTCACATTACAGCATATCCTATTTTATTATATGTCTTCAGGTTCATTTACTCCAATTTTATGATAGACTATCCTCTAAGGCTGTGATTGAAGAAATGTATTTGCTTAAGATAGGAGGCTATGAAATGCAGTCCAAAATAGGGACACTCTACATCAGAGATTTACAATGAGTAGGGTGAGTTTTAAAAATTACCTATGGCCGGCCCAGCACGGTGGCTCACGCCTGTAATCCCAGCACTTTGGGAGGCCGAGGTGGGAGGATCACGAGGTCAGGAGATCGAAACCATCGTGGCTAACAGGGTGAAACCCCATCTCTACTAAAAATACAAAAAAAAAAAAAACAATTAGCCGGATGTGGTGGTGGGCACCTGTAGTCCCAGCAACTGGTGAGGCTGAGGCAGGAGAATGGTGTGAACTCAGGAGGCGGAGCCTGCAGTGAGCTGAGGTCGCGCCACTGCACTCCAGCCTGGGCGACAGAGCGAGATTCCGTCTCAAAAAATAAAAAAATAAAAAATAACCTATGGCCAAATCCCTATTTACAGTATAAAGAACCACTGAACTCTTTCCAAATACAAGTAAATCTCTACAATTAATTTAAGCTCCGTCTGCACTGGGAGGAATTTTGTTTCCCATTGTGCAGCTCTTTAATGATGTATAAGGGTTGATGATGCTTAGCTTTAAATATCTAGGAAGAAGTAGGAACAACATGAAAGCTCAAAATTAAGAACAGAGACTGGACTCTGGTGTCCTGGCTTCTCTGATATCCCAGGGGCCTATTACACTTTGTCAGGCCCCTCAGCTCCCAGCAGATCAGGAACTTGAGATCTGGCTGTGGTAACCACCCTCAAGCTTGATAACTATTCATTGCGTCCGAGTACTTCTTATATTTCGAACTCATCAGATAGTAAAAATCTCAGAATCCTGATTTCAGATCTCATGAACTAATTCTACATCACCACCTCAAATTACCCAGCCTGAAGACACAACGGGCTTGGTATGAAGATATAAAGTATGTTGCAAAGAGACTGAGGGCACTGTAGACATCTTGAACAAAAGGGTCAGACTAACCCGCAGCTGATAAGGAAAGGGCTCCAAACTTCTAGAACCTTCTTGTCAATTCTGCTTTAGGATTAGAACAAGTATGACTACCCACAACTCTGTTCCAACCCCACTTCCAATAATCTGGCCTAACTGTTGCCAGAATCTAGAGCGTTCTCGAAAACCACTCACTCAGCAGCTCCCTTGGCTAGTCCGACTGGCAATCTCGAACCACCGCGGCTGCTTCGGAGTGCCAACAGCGCCCAAGCAGTTGCCCTATTCCTTGGTGCTTAACTTAAGAAAGAACAGTGCTGGAAAGGATAAACATCACCCAGGAAGGACAGGGGAAGAGGAGTCTGACGTAGAGAACACGAGATAAGCCCCTCGCTCTTCCTTTTTTTCTCTGTCATCTTTGACTTCTGGGATAACCGGGGGCAACCAGGTCAATTATGGAGACACACAATCACTTCGAACCCAGACTAGTGATCGCTGGGGTATAATTACAAGGGAAAACGGGGTGAGGAGGGCAAAGGTTTTGGAGACGGAAAATGCAGACAGGCAACAATGCACAGAAGTTAACAAGAGAAGGCGGGGGTCGGGGGCGATGTAAGGAAGTCGTCATCGACGCCGCGCCGCTTCCCCCACCTCGCACCAGACCTCTGAAATTGCCCTCGGAGACTCGGCCTCTCCTATAAGGACGATCGTCCTCTCAGCTGGAGAACAAGGCCATGCCTCAGCTCCTACGCCAGGCGGAAGCGGGAGAGGAAGGCCGACCCCCAAGAGCGCCCCTTCAGGGGGTCCATCCGGCCTTGATCTCAGATGGGGGGGTGTTTGCGGAGGGCGGGGCATCGCCTCAACAGCTGGGGGCTGCATCATGGCAGGAACGAGTTTCCCTGAGCCACGGAGCTGCAGGTCGCCTCCTCTACTACCCTGCTACCCGGTTACCTCTTCGCCTCTTGGTCGTCGAGCAGCTCTGGCTCGGTCGCCGCCATTACCACATCGCACTCCGCGGCAGCCGCCATCTTACCGCCGGGACCAGAGAGCTGGGTGGGAGGCCGGCGGTGAAGAGCACTTCCGGTTGGAGCATAGAGCAGCTCAGCGGCGCTGCGCCCAGAAGGGCTCCCTCGGGCTCGTCTACCAGAGAGAAGCTCCGCTTGGGGCCAGAGCGGCTTCCCGCCCCCGGATGTCCACGGTGGTCTCCGCGCCGGGGCGGGAGCCCAGGGGCTGTGCCGGTGCGTAGGCGGCGCCACTTTACCCGTGGGTGGGAAGGCAGGGTGTACGGGTGGTAGCCTCTCTAGGGCTTGGCTGTTTTCAATATTCCAAGAGCCTCATTGCCATAGCAACTTCCAATCCTAGAGAGTCTTCCTGAAAGGCTCCGTGGAGTCTGGGTTGGGTGGGGACCAGGTGACCCAAGACTCTGTAGGGAAAGAGTCCCCACTGCTACCTTTCCGACCTTGGAGTGTATCCACAGCTTCTTCCCGGGAAAGTCAAGAGACACTTTGAGCCCAGTTCCCCCAGCTTTCATCGTTCTCTGGAAGCCCTGCCCAATCAAGCCAGGGGAACGCAGGGCGTCTTCACCCTGCGCCTTTCATCCACTCCGGATCTCCAAACACCAACTGGTTCATCACCCTAATGACGCTGACCCTTTTATAAGGCTCCTTTCATGTCAGCCGCCTGGGAGTGCCATCTCAGCATTAAGCCTAGGAAAGCTGACACATGGCGCCCCAGACCCTGCCCTGGAGTTTATAAGGAAGCTCGCGGGGTGAGGTCCCTGCTCTTGTGTCCCCAGTACTCCCACCTCTTATATAAACTCTCTACTCATCACGCTTGCCTTGCCGAATGCGGTCTGGATTGAGAATTCATAGGGGACAAGGGCACAGTTTAACTGTCTTTGTTGTTATTCCCTCACCCAAACGACTATTTGTGGAGCTGAATTAAATTGGAGCTTTCTGGGGTTAAATTGGAGGAGTATGAGGAGTAGCTTTACAATGTAAAGCTAAGAGTAAAATAAGAAGAGGGCAAAGGAATTTTAAAAGAATTTACCTATTTGTTCCAGGAAAACAGCATGTGCCAATGCTCATACTCTGCCTATCCCAGTGTGGAGAGAGCTGAAACCACAGCGACCACTGAGTAGGGAGGGATAGGACAAGCTCACTAGGTTGGAAAGGAGGGGTCATTCGTTGAGCCAATCACTCAATAGTCCTTTCCAAAACGCCTACTCTGTGCTAGGTTGTGAGGGCACAAGACTTAAAGACCACCTGCCCTGCCTGCCAGTGGCTCATAGTCCAGTCTAATGCTAGCCAACCTGTCTCACCATCTTCCCACTTTATGTTCTATCTAAGGCAACTCATTTATTCCCACAGCTTTACTTCCATCTGTTGATGACTCTCAACTCTTCATATCTCCAACCTAGACCTTTCTTCAGCTTCCACAGCTGTATATCCAACTATCTACTGGATATCTCTTGTATGTTTCACAAATCCCCAAGGCTTACCATATTTAAATTTAACTTTTTCATTGTCTACCCACACCTCAACAACAGAAAAAACAAATGTTGGATGTAATTATTATCTTTCCTAAATTCCGTATCTTGTTAAATGGATTAAACCATTCTCACTCTTGGCTTCCAATTTGTTGCCAAGTTTTGTTGATTCTCCTACCAAATATTTCCCAAATCTATCTCCACCTTTCCATCCCGATTCAGGCGCTCATCATTTTTTTTAAATCTTGGAATAGGCTGGGTGTGGTGGCATGCATCTGTAGTCCCAGCTATTTGGGAGGCTGAGGCAGGAGGATCACTTGAACCCAGGAGTTAGAGGCTGCAGTGAGCTATGATCACACCAATGTACTCCAGCACGGAGAAAAGAGCAAGACCCTGTCTCAAAACAAAACCGGCAACAACAACAACAAAACAACAGAAAAAAAAACCTTGGAATACATCAATAGTCTCCTAATCGGTCTCTAATTTCATCTCTGTTCAGTCTTCCCTCTTCTGCCAGAGTGACCTTCCTCAGGGACTGATCATGTCTCTTCATTGGCAATGGCTTTCCATTGCCGTCAATTTGATCTCTTCGGCCTACCACACAAAGCCTTTGATTATCTGTTTCTTTTTTTTTAATAATTTAATTTGAGTACCAATATTTAGGTCCTTTCTACCACCAATATTGAACCCAAGTTCTCATAGTTTCAGAAAATGCCATGACTTGTAGCCGTTTCCTCCACCCTAGAACACCCTTTCCCCCAGGCCCTTCAGTGTCTGCTGACTCAAAGTTAAATGCCCTTTTGCTGTGCCCCACAGCACCTCAGTAGTTGTTAGACATCTAGCTTCTCTAGACCGTGAGTTCTGATGGGCAGCCACCATGTCTAACTCGTCCACTTTCTCTCAGTATATGGCCCTGCACCTGGCACAGATGATGCTCAGAAAACATTTGACGAATAAATGATTGAGTAAACGAAGAGTTACTGTACTCTGATCGCCTTTACAGAGAGAACATCTGGGCCTCAGAGACACCAGAACACCCAGCGGCCCGCGTCCAGGGAGTCTAGAACCTTGGGCTCCCGCGCACACCCAGGCCAGGTCCTGGCCGTCATTCTCCCGCCGGCCTCTGGGGGAGCTGCGCGGTCCGCGCTCTCTCTCCGCTGCCGGAATTCGTCTTGCCTGACGGAAGCTGGGGAGCGGGCAGGCGGCGGGGGCGGGGCCTGGAGGAGCCTACACCGACTCTGAAGGAAGACTGGAGCCTTTGCGGCGGCGCTGCCCCTCCCCTGGTCCCCGCGAGCTCCGAGGGCCCGGCTGGTGCTGCGGGGGCCCCGGGAGGTACGGAGCTGGGAGGCGAGGCTCCTCCGGCGCTAGGATCGGCCTCCTCCTCCGGGCCGCTTTAGGTGGCTGGTCTCTGCCTCTCATTCCCTCTGGGGGCTCCCCCGTGAGAAAATCTGTGGCGGAGGCCCCTCTGGCCCACTCTTATGGTGTCCTTTATTGTGGGGCTCGCTATATGGAGAGGGGGTCTGTGTCAGGAGCTTCCCCTGGAGAGGTTTCTGTTAGAGACCGTCTTTGGGAGTGATCTATCTCTGCTCTCTGGGGGGGATCTTTGTCTGGAGCTTTTGGGGGGCTTGTGTTTGGAAGTTTGCCTTCGGGGAGATATCTGTCTGGGACCTCTTAGGGTTTCTGTATCTGAGCTTTCTCTTTTGTGTCTGTCAGTCCAAGGGCAGCAAAAAGTATCTCCTTTCTGAAGCCTTTTTTTCCTTAGGTTTCTTCACTCTTTTCTCTCTTGTCTTATGTTCATTTTAGCCATAGACTTGACTGGAGTTTAGAGGGAATTGATTGTTGTCCAGATGAGTCGTACAGGAAAGCAGATTGTCTTTTTTTGAGACGGAGTCTTGCTCTGCCGCCCAGGCTGGAGTGCAGTGGCATATTCTTGGCTCACTGCAGTCTCCGCCTCCTGGGTTCAAGCGATTCTCCTGCGTCAGCCTCTCAAGTAGCTGGGCTTACAGGCACCCGCCACCACGCCTGGCTAATTTTTTGTATGTTTGGTAGAGATGAGGTTTCACTATGTTGGCCAGTCTGGTCACGAACTCCTGACTTTGTGATCCGCCCACCTCGGCCTCCCGAAGTGCTGAGATTACAGGCTTGAGCCACCGTGCCCTGCCCCAGATTATCCTTTTTATTTGCTCAATCCCCCCAGGGAGCAGATGGCTTCAGACAGCCACACAAAACACTGTTCCTGCTTAATTCTCCATGGGGTCATGGTTAAAGAGAGGAAGCTGGGCTGAGCTCCCTTTACTAATTGGTCCTCTACATCTTGCGCACAGAAGGGAACCTGGCCCAGTGGCCAGTGACTCTCCTCTCCCTTTATGGCAGCATTTCCAAGCACCTGCCCTGTGACAGATACTGGCTAGGTACTGGGGATAACAAAGACGAATAAAATAACAGCTTACCATCCAGTAGTAGACATGGAGACATCCGTTTCCTCTGACTAGCATTGGGATGGTGCTGAAACCCTGGAACTATACATTCAGTTTAGAACTATACATTCAGTTTAGAACTCTCAGTTATGGACGTTCTGCCTTCTGTTTTTTTGGTTTTTGTTTTTGTCCACCAGAAAACATCTGCTAGTAACTGCCCTCTGTGTTGATACTTTCTTTCCTCACCTTACCCAGCGTGCTTCTGTTCTTCAAGGTTGAAAACTAAGCATGGGGAAGAGCTGCAAGGTGGTCGTGTGTGGCCAGGCGTCTGTGGGCAAAACTTCAATCCTGGAGCAGCTTCTGTATGGGAACCATGTAGTGGGTGAGTGTTGTTGGAGGGGGAGGAACAGTGGAAGAAGTTGAAAAATAAGGAATAGGACTTGATCACAACACACACAGGCTAAAAGCTGCTCCTGGTGGTTTTCGCCCCTGGGAGAATTAAACTTACATTGTAACAGATCAACTCTACAACACTGAACAAATCCGGAGGGAGAAAGCCCTATGTCCAAGATAGGAAAGAGAAGCTGTCATGTCACACTTGTGCTTAGCATGGAATTAGCATAAAATTAATGTCTATTGGCCGGGTGCGGTGGATCACGCCTGTAATCCGAGCACTTTGGGAGGCTGAGGCGGGTGAATCACCTCAGGGCGGGAGTTCGAGACCAGCCTGACGAACTTGGAGAAACCCTGTCTCTACTAAAAATACAAAATTAGCCGGGCGTGGTGGCACATGCCTGTAATCCCAGCTATTCGGGAGGCTGAGGCAGGAGAATCGCTTGAACTCAGGAGGTGGAGGTTGCGGTGAGCCGAGATTGCACCATTGCACTCCAGCCTGGGCAACGAGAGCGAAACTCCGTCTCAAAAAAAGAAAGAAATTAATGTTCGTTCCCCTAAACCCAAATCATTTCAGTCCTGCCAGGCTGTCAATTCTCTGGCCTCCTCAGCCCCCCACATTCCTTTCTCCCCATTTGGTCAGCCTTAAGATGCTCTCATCACTCACATTTCCCATCTCTCTCTCCACTTCAGACAGTTTTCTCATTTTATACCAGGTTCGGAGATGATCGAGACGCAGGAGGACATCTACGTGGGCTCCATTGAGACAGACCGGGGGGTGCGAGAGCAGGTGCGTTTCTATGACACCCGGGGGCTCCGAGATGGGGCCGAACTGCCCCGACACTGCTTCTCTTGCACTGATGGCTACGTCCTGGTCTATAGCACAGATAGCAGAGAGTCTTTTCAGCGTGTGGAGCTGCTCAAGAAGGAGATTGACAAATCCAAGGACAAGAAGGAGGTGTGTGGCATAGGCTTCTGGTGGGAGCCTCAGTGGTCAGAGAGTTTGGGCGGAGGGCTGGTTTGGGAAGCCTGGCATGGCTCCATTCTTCACTCCAAGGTGAGTTAGGAGCCAGAGGTGGGGTGGAGGCCACTGAGGGTATCTTTACCCTCAGGATTGGCTGCATGTTGAGTCTGCTCAACCAAAGAGGCCTCTTTGTGGTTTAAGGGGTCCCTGACCTAATGTATGAAGCCCCCATTTAGTTGTTGAAGGGGTCACTGACTTAATGTATGAAGCCCCCACTTAGTTGTATGAAGTCCCCACATAGTTGTCCTTCCTGATGGTTCTGTGCTTTTAGCTATGAAAGCCCTTCTTTTTTTTTTTTTTTTTTTGTTTGTTTGTTTGAGACAGGGTCTCACTCTGCCACCCAGGCTGGAGTGCAGTGGCATGATCACAGCTCACTGCAGCCTCAACCTCCCAAGGCTTAGGTGGTCCTCGTGCCTCAGCCCCCTGCTAAGACTACAGGTGCACGCCACCACACCTGGCTAAGTTTTGTATTTTTAGTAGAGATGGGGTTTTGTCATGTTGCTCAGGCTGGTCTCAAACTCCTGGACTCAAGCAGTCCACCTGCCTCAGCCTCCCAAAGTGTTGGGATTACAGGCGTGAGCCACTGCATCTGGCCACGAAGGCCCTTCTGTTCTCCAGAATCCCACAGTAAGCTGCAGGGTTCTGGGAGTGCTTCCTCACCTGTTGTTGAGCCAGAAACTGACTACTAGTAATGAGCAGGTATGGGCAATACAGAGCTGGTGATAGAACTCCTAAAAGGAGGGCTAGATGGAGGCCAGAATTTGAACAGAGGAAAGAGAAAAAAAGCAACCATCTCCTTCCCCACAATGAGTGGTATGGAATCTAGAAAGAGATGAGATATCAGCCATTGAGCTATCCTTTCATAGAACTCCTAGGTGGTTGCCAGCCCCCATGTCCATTCCTGGTTCTATGGTACATTCACAGGCCTATGCTCTGTCCCTCTTCCCCAGGTCACCATCGTGGTCCTTGGCAACAAGTGTGACTTACAGGAGCAGCGGCGTGTAGACCCAGATGTGGCTCAGCACTGGGCCAAGTCAGAGAAGGTGAAGCTGTGGGAGGTGTCAGTGGCGGACCGGCGCTCCCTCCTGGAGCCCTTTGTCTACTTGGCCAGCAAGATGACGCAACCCCAGAGCAAGTCTGCCTTCCCCCTCAGCCGGAAGAACAAGGGCAGTGGCTCCTTGGATGGCTGAAGAGCTGCCGTTCCTCCTTCACGATCCCAGCCCCATTTCAGTGTCTGGGGCTCTGGTAGATGTGTTGAGGGCAAAGTAGAGGGCAAGCTGTCTTTCCCAGTCAGCCAGGGAGCTCCCCGCCAGGCCACGTCCCAGCCACTTTGCTCCCTCTCACCTCTGGGAAGTGCAAATACTCTTGGTTGACATTCCCTTCCTCAGCCCTCCTAGTCTACTCCCCACCCCAGCTTTTAGAGGATCTGCTCCACTGTCTCCTGGGGCAGTTGTGGGTCACTGTCCCTTCCAGCTGCCCCAGACAGGAAGCAGAGTCACCACGCAGCAGTATCCCGTCTTGGGTCTGAGTTCCTATTATAGGTAGGGGCCCCACCCTCTGGGCTTCCCATCAGCGACACACACACACTTATGGCACCAGCCTGGACTCCAGAAAAAAGGTGTCCAGGTATTGTGTGTACGCATTTGTGCACACACAAATATGCTCCTATACTGGCATTAGGCGTCTCCTCATCCCTCACCCTGACCTTTCTCCTGTCCTTTTCTTGGCTGGAAGAAGTTGGCCTCCTGGGAGTGTAGTTTTCTGTTTTAAATCCCCCACCCCTGGCTGGGCTCAGTGGCTCACCCATGTAATCCCAGCACTTTGGGAGGCCAAGGCGGGTCGATTACTTGAGGTCAGGAGTTCACGACCAGCCTGGCCAACATTGTGAAACCCCATCTCTGCCAAAAATACAAAAGTTAGCCGGGCGTAGTGGCACATGCCTGTAATCCCAGCTACCCGGGGAGGCTGAGGCAGGAGAATTGCTTGAACTCAGAAGGCGGAGGCTGCAGTGAGCCGAGATTGTGCCACTGCACTCCAGCCTGGTCAACAGAGCAAGACTCCATCTCAAAAAAAAAAAAAAAAAAATTCCCCACCCCTACCAATTGTTTTACTTCCTCTTCCTGCTCAGGGAGCAGATGGGCCTCACTGGTTGAGATGGAATAGAATAACTGGGCTATGAGTCGCCAGCCCACTTTGTGACCCAGCAAGACCTTTCCCCTCTCTGGGCATCAGTTTCTCATCTGTAAGATGACCAGAGTTGCTTAGATGATCTCCTAGATCCTTTCCAGTTCTCTTGATTTTGTAAAGCCAATGGCTTTTCCCTCTTTTAAGGTGCTATGCCAACCAGCCCTGGAGGCTGGGATCTGCCGCTCCCTCCAGCCACCAGGGGGCAGGAGTGCACTACCTGCTGTCAGTCACCAGAGTGGCCGCTCAGTGCCCAGCCCGCCAGCCTCGCCCTTGGAGGCTGCTCTTTATCCTGCCTGTGGTTTTCAGCTCAGAGCTGGACTTCTATTTATAAGTTACCTGTATTTATATTTATATGCCCGCTCTCATGGTGAAGGCTGGACAAGGTGCTCCTCTGGCCCCTCCTTCTTACCTCAGATGCCTGAACAGAACAAGGCAAACCCGTAGCAGCCTCTCAGGAGCTGACAGGTCCTCTTTCGGGGCTCAGGAGGGTGGGCACACACCCAGCGGCCTGCAGAGTAAGCTTATTACCCACAACTGTGCCCGCTTTGTGCTTCTAAGGTGCACACCTAGCCTAGGTGAGACACTGCAGCCAGGCAACCACCGACACACGCCCCTTCTCAAAGCCAGAGGTGAGTGGGGCGGGTGCCCGGGGCTGGGTGAGTGGAATTAGGACACACACAGGCTTGGGCTTCAAGTTCATTTATTGATGCATTGATTGGACACAATAAAACCACAATTGTTATCAAAAAGTTTCCCTCCCCTCCCCCTTTTTCTGGTTCTCCCATTGGAAATGTCTTTAAAAAAAAAAAAGATACAGGGGGATACTGGCAGGGTCCCATATTGTGGGGTGGGGAGGGGGCAGTGCTGCAGTGGAAAGGAGTTTGTGACATTGACATTGACAGCATGAAAATGGGTCTTGCAAGTGCATGTGAGACTGCCTCCCAACACTCAGCTTCACAGTGGCAGGGGCTGGTTGGGAGAAGGGAAAGTTGAATTTAGTGCTAGGACCAGTTTGGAGTGGGAAGCTGTAGGGGAAAGCTCTTCCTTTGGGAGCTCTGGGGGGACTCGGTGTTAGCTGAGTCCATAGTCTGAGGGAGACCCACACCCGCCCTCCAAGAGTTGGGGTTCAGGAAGTCAGAGAAAGGCTAAGAAGAAGAGCTTCTGAGGGATGAGTTACTCCCTCAATATTAAGACTGGGCTTATCAGCAAGTATCACTTGAACCAGGGAGGCAGAGGCTGCAGTGAGCCAAGACTGCACCACTGCACTCTAACCTGGGCAACAGAATGATACTCTCAAACAGAAAAAAAGACTGGGCCCATGAGTGCCCAGAAGACTTAAGATTAAAACAAAACCCTGGGCCCAACCAGAACATCACCTCCTCTCTTAGTCCCACCCCTTCAGAGCAGATGAAGCCCCCAAAAGCTTTCAGAACCAGCCCCACTACCTCCTTGGCTCTGCCCCACCTTAGCACTGCTGATTGAAGGACTTTTGGGTCCCCCTTTCTCCTCCATGGTCCTCTGTCACACTCCCGTGGTCACCTTGTCCTGATAGCCTTGAGCCTGCTGCAGCTAGAGACCCCATCCCTATCTCCAGTGAAGCCCCAGAGCCTAGGAATAGAGGTCAGAGAGTCGTCCCCTGGCTAGGAGAGGATGGCTTGTAGAAGCTAAGATTCCTGGAGTCTGGCCATGTGGGTCTTGGTGTGGGTCTTGGGTGGAGGAAAGTGAGAGCACCACGTGGCTGGGGCTGAGATCTTGCATAGATCTTTGGGGTCTGTCAGGGTGGGAAATGCAAGCAAGCCTAGGATTAACCTTGGAAGGCCTGGGAAAGGAGGGTGGGGACAGTCCTTGGAAGGGAGCTGCCCTTAAAACTAGCCCAGCTCTTTCTGGATCGGGCAGGACCCCTGAAGCTGTTCACAGTCCCTGTGGCACGTAGGAAACCAAGGTGTCTCAGGACAGGAGGAGACAAGGAGTGGCTATTGGGAAATCAGCTCTGGCCTCCCCATGAGGGCTAATAAGGGGCAAGGACGATGGGTCCTGTGGCAGGGCGGACAGCTCCTGCTGGGGTGCGAAACAGAGCTGGGCCCAGGATGGGAGCCGGGAAGAGGGTAGTGGCTGCTGTAGGGGCAGGGCGGAGGGCCAGGGGCCCTGGCAGAGCACAGATGGCAGTGGCTGCGGTGGGGAGCGGGCTGGGCAGGAAGCGGGCTGCCAACGTCTTGGTGAGTTGCTTCTGCAAGGCCAGTTTAGACTACACGGAAAAGAAAGGAATGGACACAGTCTCCACCCCAGAAAACCCCACCCCCTCCCTGGGGCCCATCCTCAAGCTTTTTGCTGCAGGGAAAGCGTGCCTTTTAGAGTTCCAAACCTAAATCCTCCTCCCTTCCCACCCCCAAACATTCATTCCGAAGGGCTTTCTCCACCACCTGTCTTCCTGTCCAGAGGGAGGAAAGTCTCAGCATGGGAGAAGGGAGGAGGATTTACGGGATAGAGATGGTCTCTAGGAGATGCACGCCCACCCCTCACTCTTGCCCCTAAGATGACTATCCCAACCCACCTCCCCGGAAATTCCTCTGCGCAGATCCCAGTTCCCAGGCCTAGCTCTGTCACTGCCCAGCAGCCTCATTGCAGGGTGGCCTCTTTTCCTGCCCTACCGCAGCCCCCCCATCTGGCCCTCCCAGCCCACCCTCTCCCCTCCTGACCCAGTCCCAGCTCTGTTGCCTGGAGACATACCTTGAGGATACTCACAGCCAGCGCTGCGTGCTTCTGCAGCTTGCTGTGCTGGCTGGAGGGCTTGGGGGGCTTCCCGGCCAGGCGGTCTTTGTGCCTCCTGCTGCTCATGTGCTAATGGACAGACAGACAGACTGGGAACAAGATGACAAAGCCCAAGGACCCCAAGACCATCATCCTCGACTCTTCCCCTTCCTCTATCCACAGCTCATACATCCAAAGCACACAGACTGGGTCCTCACCCTGGGGTAGGCCCTGGAAAGGGGAGGTGAGTCTTGGCCTTTGCCCTTAATTGGCCCACTGGCCTGCTGGCCTCGCTTCTCCAGCCTGCTCTGCTGTGCCCTGCCTGCCCTCTTCAGGGTCCCTCCCTCTGCTGCCCTGCCCCCCAACCCCCTCCCCTGGCTCCAACCCCAGTCACAGCCTCACTTCTCCCACCTGCTTCAGTTGGGTCTCTGAATTGACCTGGAGCTGACAGAGAGCACAGTGGAAGGCAGGGCTGGGCACCTGCCGGCCGCCCCGGCCCCCTGTGACTCTCTTGGCCTTGTGTCCGGCACCTCCCCTGGACACCGGGCGGCCCCGGCTCCTCCGGGGAGCCCCTCGCTGACCTTCCATCATCCACCGGTGCTTGGCTCCTGGAGAGGGAAGGAGGCAGTCTCTCAGCAGCAGGAAGGGGTTGCAGGGGCCACAGAGACCCCCTCCACACTCATGCAATTTGGCTCTCCCTGTAAGCCTCACGGCTGCTCTGTGCACACATTGCCCTCCAGCCACACGTGGTTTCCCCTCCCAGCTTCTGTCCTTTCATGCCAGCCCCTCCTATGAAAGGCCTTCCTGCACTACAAATAGCTGCCTTCCCCTTTGCTTTGATCTCAGTCCTTTCCTTCTAGGTGTAATCTAAGGAGAGAGGCAGATGTCTCCTGTCTCCTGTGGAGTGACCCTTCAGAGATTTAGCAAACTTCAGTTCTTGCTGCCTCAGACTTCTCTTCCCAATTCTCCTTCCCCAAGGAGTAATGGGAGGACCCAGAAACGTCCGTTCAGTAACACACAAGCACAAAGCCTCCGCCATCTAACCCTTGAGCGAAGCACCCAGGAACTCAAGCCTGCCCTCATCTGGCGAGGCTTAGCTTCTGTCCCACCCTTTCCCTGGGCTCCAGCTCCTGGGACTACTGACCTGTGTTGTGAGCCTGAAGCTGGGAGGCCGAGTTCACTGTCACCTTACACGTGGGGCAGTAGAGGTGCCCCTTCTCACTCCTGCCTTCCCCACTCATGCTGCTTCCCACGGCAGCTGCCACTGGCTCAGGCCCCGGTGCCTCTCTCCCAGGCTCTGGGGAGCAAGGTGGGCAGGAGGAAGAAGAGGATGAGGAGGCAGCATCCAAGAGCTCTGAGTGGGCTGGCTCCCTGGATGTAGGGTCTGGAGTTGGTGGTGGCTGGAGTGGAGGCCCAAGAGGAGGGATTGCAGGAACTGCTGCAGAGATGGAAGGCATGGGGGCAGAGTGTGAGACCCAAGATGATGCTGCAGACCACGATCTTCAGCTCTGACCATGGAGGTGGCCTGGAGGGCCCCTGGTGGATGACCAGCACTGAATTCCAGGCCCCACTTTTCTACCAACTCACTGGGCAGACTTGGGCCTCAGTTTCCCCATCTGAAATCATTAAGTTGGACACAGTGGTCTCAGAAAGCCCTCACAGCCCTCATATTCTTATTTGCTAACTTAAATAAACAGAGGTCACCAAAAAAGATGTACTAGAATGTTCAGAGAACACTATTCATAATACCATAAAACTGAAACTACCCACATGTCCACCAACAGGAGAGCAGATTTTTAAAAAACAATGGTACGGGCTGGATACGGTAGCTCATGTCTGTAATCCGAGCACTTTGGGAGGCCGAGGCAGGTGGATCACCTAAGGTCAGGAGTTCGAGACTGGCCTGGCCAACATGGTGAAACCCTATCTCTACTAAAAATACAGAATTAGGCGTGGTGGCACATGCCTATAATCCCAGCTACTCGGGAGGCTGAGGCAGGAGAATCGCTTGAACCTGGAAGGTGGAGGTTACAGTGAACTGAGATCACACCACTGCACTCCAGCCTGGGCGACAGAGTGAAACGCCATCTCAAAAAAAAAAAAAAAAAACAAAAAAAAACAAAAAACAGTGGTATGGGCCAGACGCAGTGGCTCACGCCTGTGATCCCAACGCTTTGGGAGGCCAAGGTTAGCAGATCGCTTGAGTCCAGGAGTTCGAGACCAGACTGGGTGACACAGCGAAACACCATCTGTACTAAAAATACAAAAATTAGCCAGGCATGGTGGCACATGCCTATAGTTCCAACTACTTGGGAGGCTGAGGCAGGAGAATCGCTTGAGAGCCAGGGAGGTGGATGAGCCTAGGTCACACCACTGCACTCCAGCCTGGGTGACAGAGCCAGACCCTGTCTCAAAAAAAAAAAGAGGTTTTAAAAATTTAAATAAAAAAAAAATAGTGGTATGATCCACAATGGAGTACTACACAGCAATGAAAAAGAACAAACTACAGCTACATGCAAAAACATGGATGAATCTTACAGATTTAATGAATGTTGATGAATGTTTGTGAGAGATGAATAAAAACTAGATACCGGCCAGGCAGGGTGGCTCACGCCTGTAATCCCAGCACTTTGGGAGGCCAAGGTGGGTGGATCACAAGGTCAGGAGTTCGAGACCAGCCTGGCCAATATGGTGAAACCCCGTTTCTACTAAAAATACAAAAATTAGCTGGACGTGGTGGCAGGTACCTGTAGTCCCAGCTACTTGGAAGACTGAGGTAGGAGAATGGCTTGAACCCAGGAAGCAGAGGTTGCAGTGAGCCAAGATTGCACCGCTGTGCTCCAGCCTGGGAGACAGAGCGAGACTCTGTCTCAAAAAACAAACAAAACAAAACAAAAAAACCCCACAAAACAAAACAGATACAAAAAAACCCCTGCACACTCTATGTTTCACCAAAAATAGGTAAAGCTGATCTATGCTGAGAAAAGTCAGGATCGTATTTACCATCAGAGGGGTTGTAGTTGGTTGAATAGTGTCTCCCCCAAAATTCACATCTATCTGGAACCTCAGAATGTGACCTTATTTGGAAACAGGGTCTTTGAAGATAAAATTAGTTAAGATGAGGTCATGCTGGGTTTGGATGGGATTGATCTAGTGACTGGTACCCTTATAAAAAGAGCTTGTGGAAACACAAGGACACACAAGGGAGAATGTGGAGATGGAGGTGGAGACTGGAGTGATGCGTCTATAAGCCAAGAAGTGCCAAGGAATACCGGCAGCCACCAAAGGCCAGAAGAGAAGCATGGGACACTTTCTCCTCTAAGCCCCCAAGAAGGAACCAATGCTGTCAACGCCTTGATTTCAGACTTCTGGCCTCCAGAGCTGTGTGAAAATAAATTTTTGTTGTTTTCAGTCACCCAGGTTGTAGTCTCTTTTTTTGGGGGGTGGGGGTGGGCAGGGGAGGTTAGAGACAAGGTTTTGCTCTGTCACCTAGGCTAGAGTGCAGTGGCATGACCATAGCTCACTGCAGCCTCGACCTCCTGGGCTTAAGCAGATCCTTCTGCTTCAGCCTCCTGAGTAGCTGGGACTACAAGTGTGCATCATCATGCCTGGCAAATACATTTTTTGTAGAGACAGGGTCACACCATGTTGCCCAGACTGGTCTCAAACTCCAGGCTTAAAGCAATCCTCCCGCCTCAGCCTCCCAAAGTGTTAACCATCACAAGATGTGAGCCACCATTCCTAACTTCACAAATGAAGTCATTTGTGAAGGCAGCCCTTGGAAATGAATACTTCAAGGTAATGACCAGGAGGAGGTGCAAGACAAGCTTCTGAGGTGCTGGTAACGTGTTTCCTGATCTGGGTGTGTTCAGCTTAGGAAAATTCGTGGCGTGGTACACTTGTGTGCCTTTGCCTGTCTGTATGGAATACTCCAACACAAGCAAAAAGAATAAGCAGAAATCTCTCAACCCCTTGTCGGAAACCAGATTTGGAGTGGAGACATGGGAAAGAGAAGAGCTTAGGACTGACCTTTACTCTGTGGTTCTCCAGGGGCTCCACTGGCCAGCGTTGGGATTGGGGACACTACAGCCCCATCCTGGGCCTGGGTGTGTGGCCTCTGCTTGCTCTTGGCAGCCTCGACAGCCTTGAGTTTTCTGGCGTGTTTGTGGCCTTTATAATGTGCCTCGGCCTGGTTCTGGGGAGGGGAGGGCAAGAGGTCACCATTCACTGGCTGAGTCCACATGCCCCATCTGTGAACTGGAGCCCAGCAGGGGGACAGGTCAAAGGGAGGCAGGGCTCAGGTCACACAAAGGGCAAGTCCTTGTCCTTGTCATCATCATCACCATAGCACATGTGGCTCTGAGGTTTGCAGAATGTGTTCTCGCACATGAACTCCAAGGCAGGCTGCCTCTGGCTTCAGATCTGACCCAGCCACTTACTAACCACATCTTTTTGTTGTTGTTGTTGTTGTTGTTTTTGTTTTTTGAGATGGAGTCTCGCTCTGTCGCCCAGGCTGGAGTGCAGTGGCGCCATCTCAGCTCACTGCAACCTCCGCCTCCTGGGTTCAAGTGATTCTTCTGCCTCAGCCTCTGGGGTAGCTGGGACTACAGGCGCCCGCCACCACACCCGGCTAATTTTTTGTATTTTTAGTAGAGACGGGGTTTTACCATATTAGCCAGGATGGTCTCGATCTCCTGACCTCGTGATCCACCCGCCTCAGCCTCCCAAAGTGCTGGGATTACAGGCGTGAGCCACCGCGCCTGGCCACTAACTACATCTTTAGGCAAGTAACATCTCTCTGAGCCTGAGTCTCCTCACCCATAAACCCTGTGATGATAATACTGACCTCATGGGGTTGTCAGAATTACATGGGAACATGAATTACAAGGGCCGAGTACATAGAGTAGGTGCTTAATGAATGTTAGTTATCAAGTGTATCAATGCGCAAATGGAGAAAGCAGAGCAATCCCCACACTTTGGGGTGTATGTACCCCAGAACATTCATCCCTTTGTTCATTTGTTCAACAAGTCATTACTGAGCATTTGCTATTTGCCAGGCACTGTGCCCGGGGTCCAGCAGGAAGAAGAATGGTTCCTCCCTCAGAACAAATTCTCTCCTCCATCTTTTTTTTTTTTTTTTTTGAGACGGAGTCTCGCTCTGTCGCCCAGGCTGGAGTGCAGTGGTGTAATCTCGGCTCACTGCAAGCTCCGCCTCCCGGGTTCACGCCATTCTCCTGCCTCAGCCTCCCGAGTAGCTGGAACTACAGGCGCCCGCCACTGCGCCCAGCTAATTTTTTGTATTTTTAGTAGAGATGGGGTTTCACCGTGGTCTCGATCTCCTGACCTCGTGATCCGCCCACCTCGGCCTCCCAAAGTGCATCTTTTTTTTTTTTGAGACGGAATCTCGCTTTGTCACCCAGGCTGGAGTGCAACGGGAGCAATCTAGGCGCACTGTAACCTCTGCCTCCTGGGTTCAAGCGATTCTCCTGCCTCAGCCTCCCGAGTAGCTGGGATTACAGGCACCTGTCACCACAACTGGCTGCTTTTTTTTTTTCTTCTGTATTTTAGTAGAGATGGGGTTTCACCATGTTGGCCAGGCTGGTCTCTAACTCCTGACCTCAAGTGATCCACCCACCTTGGCCTCCCAAAGTGCTGGGATTACAGGCATGAGCCACCACGCCCAGCCTCTCCTCCATCTCTTGCAGGACTCATGGAACCAGAAGGCCTGAAGGGAATCCTCAAATCTGGTCTGTCAGTGTCCTCCCTCCAAGGGTCCTCACTTGCTGCTCCCCGGCCCACCTCCTTGAAACATGGGAAAGACAGGCCCCCACGGCCCCTCCCTGGATGCTATACCACAGCAGTTCTGCTGGCATCCAACCGAAACCCCAGATTGCCTAACAGGAGGTAGACCTTCCCTGGGAGGCCAGAATGAGGTTCCTCCTCTACCTAGTGGTAAGATGTAGTAGAAAGGGGTAGGCTGTAGTAGAAAGTCATAGACCTTGGGGTCAGCCAGGCCTGGATTCATATCCCAGCTTTGCTACTTACCAGCTGTGTGGTCTTAGGCAAGTCACTTAACCTCTCTAAGGCTCACTTTCCTCACCTGAAAATCGGGGATTATAATAGCGCCTCTAGGCCAGGTGCGGTGGCTCACACCTGTAATCCCAGCATGTTGGGAGGTTGAGGTGGGTGGATCACTTGAGCCCAGGAGTTCGAGACCAGCTTGGGCAACATGGTGAAACCCTGTATCTGCCAAAAATATAAAAAAATTAGCCAGGCGTGGTAGCACATGCCTGTAATCCCAGCTACTAGGGAAACTGAGGCACAAGAATCACTTGAACCCTGGAGGTGGAGGCTGCAGTGAGCCAAGATTGCGCCACTGCACTCCCGCCTGGGTGACAGAGTGAGACCTTGTCTAAAAAAACAAAACAAAACAAAAAGATCCCGCCTCCACCCGTCTCACAGATGTATCATGAAAACTATTATTTAAGGGGATGGGCATGATCACATTCTGTAAACTCTCAGGTGCCTTAAGAGCTCAGCTCCAGACCAGGAGCTGATGAGATGGGCCCCTGGGACCTGGAGTGGAGGAAGGGCAGTCTTCTCTCTTGCAGAAGGATCCAGAACACAGGAGAGAGGCCTGGGGGGAAGGAAATGGAATCCCACTGGGCTACAGCTGGGCAGAAGGGGAAGGGGCAGAAGAATCTAGAGAGAGGAGAGGATGCAATGGTTAAAGGACCAAGAGTGCCTCTTCTGCAGCCAGGGTGGAAAATACAGACCACAGCCCCTTTGCCACTGATATTCCTCCCAGAAGGACTCTGAAAGCCCAGCCTCCAGCCCTCTCCCTGCCCAGCCCCCTCCCCAGACCTGCTTTCACTACTTTGTCTCACCGCTGAGTTGAACCTCAGGTGACAGATGTTACAGGAAATGAACAGCTTCTTCTTCAGAGGGGAGGGGACCCCAAACGTGTGGCTGATGACAGCTTTCTGGACCGGGTCCATCTGTGAAGGGAGTGGGAGGGCATAATAACTCTGGGGTTGGCTTGGGAAGCAGGGGTCGGGGGCAGCACAAAATGCCCAAAACTAAAGATGACTGAAGAGGGCCTTGGTCAGCTTCTAGGAAGAACTTTTCCATCCTGCGGATGTTGGAAAGAGAAACAGCTGGGCCAGGCGCGGTGGCTCACACCTGTAATCCCAGCACTTTGGGAGCCCGAGGCAGGCAGATCACCTCAGGTTGGGAGTTCAAGACCAGCCTGACCAACATGGAGAAACCCCGTCTCTACTAAAAAAAAATACAAAATTAGCCAGATGTGATAGCGCATGCCTGTAATCTCAGCTACTCGGGAGGCTGAGGCAGGAGAATTGCTTGAACCAGGGAGACAGAGGTTGCGGTGAACCAAGAGCAGGCCATTACACTCCAGCCTGGGCAACAAGAGCGAAACTTCGTCTCAAAAAAAAAAAAAAGGAAAAAGAAAAGGAAAGAAAGAAGAAACAGCTGCCTGGGTGCAGTGGCTCACGCCTGTAATCCCAGCACTTTGGGAGGCCAAGATGGGTGAATCACCTGAAGTCAGGAGTTCGAGACCAGCCTGGCCAAGAGAAACTCCTTCTCTACTAAAAATACAAAAATTAGCCAGGCGTGGTGGCACGTGCCTGTAGTCTCAGCTACTCAGGAGGCTGAGGCAGGAGGCTTGAACCTGAGAGGCAGAGGTTGCAGTGAGCTGAGATTGCGCCACTGCACTCCAGCCTGGGCAACAGAGTGAGACTCCGTCTCAAAAAAAAAAAAAAAAAAAGAGAAGAGAAAAGAAAGGAAAAGAAAAGAAAAGAAAAATACACAGCCTCTCCCTGGCTGTCTTTATTTGTCAGCCTGGGCTTCTGCTTGGAAGCAGGGGAATGGCCAGAGTGCCCTGCATGTTTCTGGGACATAGAACCATGTCCTGGTGATCACCTTGGCATCTCTTGGTGCCCCTTAGGTCATTATTTTTGTTTTTTTTTTTCTCCTTTGCAATAATTACAACTATTGGGACAGGGAGTTGGAAACAAGGAGAGGCAGGGAAGAGACAAAGAACCCGTCTGTTGGAATTTCCTCTCCCATCACCCAGGCTTCATGCATGGACCTGTGGGCTGGGGGAAGATAAGCCCTATCTCATCAGCTCTACCACTGTCACAGGGCCTGAGGCTGCTGACAACCTTTTTTTTTTTTTTTTCTTTTTTATAAGATGGAATACTGCTCTGTTGCCCAGGCTGGAGTGCAGTGGCATGATCTCAGCTCACTGCAACTTCCACCTCTCAGGTTCAAGTGATTCTCGTGCCTCAGCCTCCCGAGTAGCTGGGATTACAGGTGCCCACCACTACGTCTGGCTAATTTTTGTTATTTTTAGTAGAGACAGGGTTTCACCATGTTGGCCAGGCTGGTCTCAAACTCCTGCCCTCAAAATGATCCGCCTGCCTTCGCCTCCCAATGTGCTGGAATTACAGGTGTGAGCCACCGTGCCCAGCCATGACAACCTCTCTTGAGAGAGTGAGAGCCACAGCCAGGGGAGGTGGGGGGCCAGTAGGGGGTAGGGAGCAGCAAGTGGAGGCCTAAGGTTCCCCAAGGAGTAGGATCGTTTCTTTGGAATATTAATTTGGATTTTTTTTCTTTTCCTTATTATTTTTTTGAGATGGAGTCTCCCTCTTGTCGCCCAGGCTGGAGTGCAATGGCGGAGCCAAAATCTTGCAACCTCCGCTTCCTGGGCTCAAGCGATTCTCCTGCCTCAGCCTCCCGAGTAGCTGGGACTACAGGTGTCCACCACCATGCTCGGCTAATTTTTGTACTTTTAGTAGAGATGGGGTTTCACCATCTCTGTTGGCCAGGCTAGTCTCAAACTCCTGACCTCAGGTGATCAGCCCACCTCAGCCTCCCAAAGTGCTGGGATGACAGGCACGAGCCACTGCACCTAGCTTCTTTTCCTTATTTTAAATCATTTTTTTCTTCTATAGAATTAGGCTTTATGTTCCCTTTTCTCAGGAAGTTGGGCCAAATGCAGTTGTCTGAACTTGTCAAGAACTTTCCAGGCTGGGCGTGGTGGCTCACACCTGTAATCCCAGCACTTTGGGAGGCCGAGGTGGGAGGATCCCTTGAGCTCAGGAGTTTGAGACCAGCCTGGGTAATATAATGAGACTTCATCTCTGCTTATATAAAAATAAAATAAAATAAAAAAGGAACTTTCCAAACCTTCCCAAGAAAAGAAAACAGAGCTTAGAGAGAAGAACATAGGTGCAGAAACTTCCCTGAGAACAGAAAGTGGTTCAAATTTTCACAGCACCCAGGGCCAGCAAGGGGCTCAGGGGACAGGACCTCAGAGGAGAATGGCCTGCAGGGGCCCCCTGCAATTGGAACCATGCCATTCAACAGTGAGCCTGTCAGCAAGCGACAGCAAGGACTCAAGACCAGAGGACCACCCCCCAAATGCCTCAGACTCCTTAGGACCTCTGTCTACTCTGGAGGGTGGGAGGGAAGGGATTCCTAAGTGTGACTGAGGTGGAGTTTGCCACCATCTGCTCAGGATGGGGCACGCCACACCCATGATTTCACTTGAGTTTTCAAAATTTAAAAAAACAGAGATGGTTGCTGATCCCTCATATAGTGAATTAAAATTCATATACTTGTTATGCACACATGTGTACAAGGAAATGTACAGACTAGGACACACACACAGCACAGAAGCTTCAGGCAGTTACAAATGCTCAGACAAGCAGAACAATTCACACTCATGCACACAAAGGGCACATGACCACAGGTAAACTCAAAATCACCCAAACCACACAAAAACACGCATGCTCAGAGGGCAGATACACGCCAAACACACAAAAGACACAAGGACACAATAAACCCTCAGATTGTGCAGGCACATACCTTAATTACATAAAATTACCCACGCACGAAGAGTTGTTTACAAACACACGTTGGACACCAACACACAAACTCACATCCACATATAACATACAAAACCTATAGAAACGACAACAAAAAGGCACAGGTTACACACACACGCACACACACACACACACACACGTCATCCACAGGAGCGCCTACATAGAAGCTTAAGTGGAATGCACAGACTACAGGCCCTTGCAGGCCCAGCAGCTATGATGGTGGGGGTGGGGAAAGGGCTGACACCATCTTGTTCCCCAGCCTAAGAGAGAGCGGGGCCCTCTCTTAGGATCCCAAATAGGGGTCCCTATTTGGAGAGCACCTATCCCCTCTGGGGGATGTTGGAGAAAAAGCTCCTGGTTAGACCCAGCTGCTGAGAACTGGACCCTCTGAACCCACCTTCTGTGCCCACCCACAAGCTTGTGTGCATGCCCCCACCCGCCAGCCCAGCCCATACCGTGCTGAAGTTGGGGAAGAGACTGAGCGGGGCGGCGCCATTGAAGTGGAAGGCGAGCAAGTGCTTGAAGTCCAGCGGGGGCTGCAGAGGCCGGGTGGGCAGGGGCAGGGAGGCCAGCAGGGGGCTGGGGGCACCGGAGGCTGGGCCTGCTGCAGGAGGAAGAAGGGCAGGGTCTGAAATGGGCTCTGTCCTACCCCCGTGGCCAGAACAAGAGGCGGGTGGGCTTCTTGGGTGTGGAGCTGGGCAGAAACCTGTGTCTCTCTTCACAGAGTGGCACCAGCCAGACCCAGAGTGATTATAGCCCCCTTCTCTGTGCCCTTCCTCCCCACAGCTGGGGAAGCAGAGGCAGGGAGTCCACAGTTGGAGGCTCCCAACCCAGAGGGATGACCCTCCTGCCCCTACTGAGGCAGCATACTGAACCCCAGGGCAGCCCAGCCAAGAGAGGGACAGAGGGGTCTGGGCAGGCCCTGACACACACACCACCATGGAGACTGCATGATGTGCTGGGATTCCATTTTATTGCAAATTAAACTCAAACCCAGGGGTATTAGGAAAAGGCCAGCCCTCGCCCCTCTCACCCTCTAACTATCCTCTCTCCCTCCAGATCCCCAGGATTTCATGGCCAGGGCTGACAGGAGGGAATGGGAAACCCATGGGCTCTGAAGGGATGTGCTCCCCAGCTCTGATGAGGCCTAAACTGCTTCCCCCAGGAGGCAAATAAGCCAACATTCCTGGGTTGGGCCTCGACGCCAGTCCTTGGAGGCGGCAGGTACAGCACTGTGGTTTTGCAGTCTTTGGTCTTAAAGGTCTGAGGCAAGGGCAGGGGAGGGGTAGGAACTTGGAGAGCAACTGGACTTTGAGGAAGAAAATATCAGAAAAAAAAAAAAAATCCAGCCCATCTGGGGCTTTTTTCGACCCTGTCATTGCAAAACCAAAAGTAGTCCTTTTAGATGTTTGTGTGGTAACACTATGAAAGATAGCATAGATTTATTTCACATTTGTAGGTTTTTATGTCTATATACACAGTTATACACAGAAAAGGCCTGAGGCTGCCTATTGGTGAGGAGGGAAGGAAGGGAACCACTATCTCTCTGGAACCATTGGCCCTTGAACCACCAGCTTGTGTACAGAGAGTACACTGTGCTGTGTGTCAGAAACAAGCACGGTCATCTACTCCCCAGTCATAGCTGAAGAGAAGAGACACTGCCAGGAGTGGGGCTAAGAAACAGCCAAGGACCCGACGCAGTGGCTCATGCCTGTAATCCCAGCATTTTGGGAGGCCGAGGCAGGTGGATCACTTGAGGTCAGGAGTTCGAGACCAGCCTGGCCAACATGGTGAAACCCTGTCTCTACTAAAAATACATAAGTTAGCCAGCATGGTGGCAGGCGCCTGTAATCCCAGCTACTCAGGAGGCTGAGGCAGGAGAATTGCTTGAACCCAGGAGGCAGAGGTTGAAGTGAGCCAGGATCACATCACTGCACTCCAGCCTGGGCGACAGAGCAAGACTCCATCTCAAAAAAAAAAAAAAAAAAAAGAAAAGAAAAGAAAAAGAAAGAAACAGCCAAGGACCAAGAACCAGTGTCCGTTCCCTCAGCCACTCAATTTCCAAGACCTAGCCTTCCTTCCCCAAGCCAAAAACTCCCATCTTTGGGGGGACCCAAACTTGCCCCGAGTCCAGAAGGGAAAAGGGTGAGCTACTCCTCATCTAACTGTGTAAAGGCCAGGAATGATTTAGGGTACCCCAGATCCTAGCATCTCTGCCCACCCACCCAGGCCCCTCTTGAGCCAGTCCCTTCCTCCACAGCCCACAGGGTGGGGGTTGGTGGGAAGCTCCAGAAGGTTGGGTGGATGGCCTCAGGCCCCTAGGAGGCTGCAGTCAGCAGATCATCTTGGGTGCAGCATGGTCAAGTCTAGGTTGGCCCTTACAGTGCCCAGGGCCCCAGGCTGGATGGGCCGAGGGAAGGAGGCCACCCTCAGGTGAGCTACGACCCCAGGAAGCCCTCTCCCCACCCACTCTCTAAGAACTCCACAGCCAACCCGAAGTCAAACTCGTGCAGCGGGGGCCCATCCACTGCGATCTTCACCATGTGGCCCCCCCGGCCTTCCCCGGCCCCACTCTGCCCCCACCACCGCAGCTCCCGGCTGCGGCCGACCTTGTCCAGCAGGCCAGCGCCCGCGGGCAGCGCCAAAGCCAAGGCGGCTAGGGCGGCAAAGTCGGGGAAGAGCTCGTGCAGCTCCGAGTGCGCGCACGCCAGCTGGGTGCACAGGGCCCGCGGGCCGAGCCGCCCAAGGCTGAATACTACGCGCTTAAACAGCGCGAAGTCGCCCAGCGCCCGCTGGCGCACCACGGCAGGAGCAAAGCCGCGCAGCAGCACCCGCAGCGCCCCCTCGCCATGCGTGCCCAGCTCCTCCGGCGCCTGTGGGTAGCGTCGGGGGTCGAAGATCGCTGCGAAGGCGGCCACGGTGTCCAGCGAAGGCCCGGGGTAGGAGTCCTGTAGGCCCTTCCGCATGGAGTCCAGGAAGGATCCCCGGAGCCACTCCAAGCCCCGGACCGCAGCCTCGGAGTAACCGAGCAGCTCCACGCCGCGGTAGGTGCAGCGTCCGCTGCTGGCGTCAGGGTCCATGGATGCCAGTTCCTGCAGGAAGCCCTGGAGGCGGGCCCCACCTGAGCCGCGCTGAGCTTGGAGGGAGGCCGCAGCCGCCATCACCAGGGGCTGCAGCAAGGCCAAGTCCGGCTCTTCTGCCTGCAGGACAAGGGAGAGCTTCTGCACAGAGGGCAGGGCATCCAGCAGCAGGTGGGTGAAGGCCACGAAGGTGAACTGGCGCAGGGCCAGGGCCAGTGACCCCGCCACAGGTGAGGCAAGGGCTGCAGCCTCCAGGGTGGGCACCAGGCCAGGCCAGGCCTCGGCCACTGCTTCCACGACAGGCAGCAGGGAGGCCCAGGGCACTGGCCGAGGCCCTGCCAAGTCAATAGCTGCAAGGTCCAGTGCTGCCCGGAGCTCAGGGACCAAGTGGGAACTAGGGCCACTATGGAGGCGGAATAGGGCATCCAATATGCTCTCATATTGACCCAAGTAGGCCGGGGGCTCAGGATCTGTCCGGCCAGGGAGGCAATGCAGCTCTGCCAGCAGTGGGCAAGTGGCCCGGAGCTGTGGGCCCACACTCCCCAGGCGCTCACTGGGGAGGCTTGAGCTGAGCCAGGCCAGCTTGGGTGCAGATACGCCGAAAGCCTGCAGGATGTCCAAGAGCTGGCCAGCAGTGGCTTCGCCCTCCTGTAGCTCCACACTGCCCAGGAAGGTGGTGGCGGGCTGGCCATCACAGGGGGACACTGAAGTGGCAAACAGGGCCAGGCTGTGTGACTCCGGCCAGTCTCTGGTCTCGTCCAACACCAGCCCCACATATGGGGATGCCTTCAGGCGCTGGCAGGCCTCTGTGTGCAAGACACTGGCAATGGCCACCTGGGACAGCCAGGGAAAGAAAGGGAGGGAGGACTGAGTTAGGCTTGTCCTGAGAGGCGGAGGCAGGCAGTGCGGGGTGGTGGAAAGAGCCCAGGCCTTGAGGTTAGACAGACTTAGGGACTAATCCTGGCTTTGCCACTTACTGGCTGTGCTACCTTCGGCCAGTCACTTCACCTCTCCGAGCCTCAGTTTTCTCACCTCTACAGCTCCTGGCCTCTCTAAGAATATCCTGCCACCCCGGCCTCCCACCACACCCGGTCTAGTTTTCTCAGCTCTTATACCTGCTGTCAGCTAATACCAGCCCGAAATCTTCTCAAAGCTTGTTGTGAATTATAAACGTCAACTTTTGTTGTGGTAAAAGCACTTTATGAATCATAAAGAGCTCTAGGAAAGCTAGTTTTTTCACTGTGTTTTTCTATAGCATCATCCTAGTCTGCCCTATTCCTGGGGGTCTCCCTCCACTGTCCAGCTCAGTGATTAACTGATAGGCACACTCATTCCCAACTCCCAGCCAGTCACCCTGGGTCCCAGCTGTGTGCTGTTTCTCTATTTGTCATCTCTGTAGGATGAGATCCAACTCCCCCACCTCCAACCCAGCCCATAGGACTTACACAGTTAGTACCTAGGACAGAGCTGCAATTTGCATGCTTCCAGGGGCCATGTGAGTGATATTGAGCTTGGAGAGGGCCAGAGATAAGCCAGAGGGAACACCCTACTCTCCAACTCCAGCACAACCTGCTCTGAGAGCATGGGGACCTTGCTTTTCAACACAAGTCACAAATCTAGATTTTTATATGTAATCTCCTGAGTTTTTTAAAAGTTGAAACAAATTCGAGTTTTTCAAAAACATTATGAAAACCAATTAAACAGGCTCGGCACAGAAAACAGCCCCAAAAGAAAACTAAGTCAAAAGTCATTTCCATTTCCATTCCAGCACTTTGGGGGGCCAAGGCAGGAGGATTGCTTGAGGCCAGGAGCCCAAGACCAGCCTGGGCAACATAATGAGACCCCATCTCTATGTTTAAAAAAAAAAAAAAAACAGAGGCCAGGCGCGGTTGCTTACACCTATAATACCAGCACTTTGGAAGGCTGAGGTAGGCAGATCACCTGAGGTCAGGAGTTCGAAACTGGCCTGGCCAACATGGTGATACCCCGTCTCTACTAAAAATACAAAAATTAGCTGAGCGTGGTGGCACGTGCCTATAATCCTAGCTAATAGGGAGGCTGAGGCAGGAGAATCACTTGAGCCAGGAAGGCAGAGGTTGCAGTGAGCTGAGATCACGCCACTGCTCTCCAGCCTGGGTGACAGAGTGAGATTCCTCAGGAAAAAAAAAAAAAAAAATTAAATACATCTGTGGGTCAATCAAGCCTCCAGGCCACCAGTTTGCAACGTCTGATTTAGGCAGTGAGAAGAGTGCCCCTGTGCCCGCTAAGAGGCCTGGTCTGGCCTCTTCACTGTTGTATCCCTGCAGCTGGCCCAGCACCAGGGACACAGGCTCTCAGGGAGGGTTCTGAAGGGTGAAGATATGAATGAAATGCCCTAGCTGCTCCCCAAGGACCTGGCATGCTGGGGCTGTTCCCAGATGGCTCAGTGTCCTCCCTTCCCAAGCCCTTCCCCCATACTTCTGGCTGTCACCCACCTGCATGTCCCTCACCCTCCTGGGACTGTAGTAATCGCCATGCTCTGTGCCCAGCAGTGCCTGGCACAGGTTGAACCTCTGCAGCTCGAGCAGGGCAGAGCAGCGGTCATCGGGCACATCCTCCTTTGCCATGCAGTACACAGTAGTCAGCACAGCCACTTTGGCCGGGTCTACCTCCACCTTGACGCCCCTGGAGGCGGGGGTCGTAGCCAGGCCTGGGCAGGCCCCTCCACCTTCAGCCTGGCCCTCAAAAGGGGGCTGGCCCTGGTTGACAGCCAGAGCCTGGCGGTGGGCTCCTGAGGTCACGTGGCGCAGCAGGGCGTGGCGCTGGAAGTTGTCTGTGCCCACAGTGAAGGCGTTTTCGGCTTTGCCATGCTTGTTCCGTACCAGGGCCTGGCGGCACTCGAGGCAGAACATCAGCTTCCGCTCGTAATCAAAGTCCAGCCAGGTAAACTCCTCTTTCCAGTGCTCGTTGAAGTAACGCTTACACTTCTTGTTGGAGTTGGAGGCCTCTCCCGCTGGTTTCTTCCCTGGGGGCACCATTCTTGCTCTCTCAGCAAGGCACCCCCAACCCCCACCTGAATGCTCTTGCCCCCCTGCCTCCCCCACACACAGAGGCACCTCCCTTGACAAGGAGAGTTGATGGGGAGGCAGGCTGGGGGCAGCCCGCCAGGCTAACAGGGCCCATCCATCTAAGCCTGGAGAGTTTATTCCTGCTCCGCCGGTGGGAGACTGGAGATGAAAGAGACAGGCAGAGGTGTTAGGGGTCTGTCATGGTAGGGGTGGTTTAGGGTGGAGTGGTAGGCTTCATGCTGCCCACAGAGTCCTCCCAGCTGAGGGGTGGAGGGGCTCACTGGGGCAGGGGCTCTGGGCAGTGGGTGGAGTCATGCAAAGGGCCCTAGAGCATTATCCAAAGCAGGGGAGGTATGGGGACCCCAGCACCCTCCCAGGGTCTCTTTCCACCCAGGACAAGGCACTAATTTGCTTTGACTGATGAAGCATCTCAGAACTGGAAAGGCTGGCATCACCTAGGCAACTGTATTTTATAAGGGGGAAACTGAGTCTGGAGACAGGTAGTGGTTCTCAGGGCCCATGAGGAATTCATAGTGAACCAGGACTAAAACTCAGAACTCTCAACTCCTAGCCCAAAAGATGACTGTGCCCTTCAGCCCACAGCCATCTATTTCATCAGAGGGAAATCAGGCCAGGCATGGTGGCTCACTCCTATAATCCCAGCACTTTGGGAGGTGGCTCACTTAAGCCCAGGAGTTCAAGACCAGCCTGGGCAACATGGCAAAACCCCATCTCTAAAAAAAAAAAAAAAAAAAATTAGCCAGGCATGGTGGTGCATGTCTATAGTCCCAGCTACTGGGGAGGTTGAGGCGGGATTGCTTGAGCCTGGGAGGCAAAGGTTGCAGTGAGCCATGATGGCGCCACTGCACTCCAGACTGGGTAATAGAGCTAGACCCTGTCTCAAAAAAAAAAAAAAAAAAAAAGACAGCCGGGTGGGGTGGCTCATGCCTGTAATCCCAGCACTTTGGGAGGCTGAGGCAGGCAGGTCACCTGAGGTCAGGAGTCCGAGACCAGCCTGACCAACATGGAGAAACCCTGTCTCTACTAAAGGTAACAAAATTAGCTGGCGTGGTGGCACATGCCTGTAATCCCAGCTACTCGGGAGGCTGAGGCAGGAGAATCGCTTGAACCCGGGAGGCGGAGGTTGCAGTGAGCCGAGATCACGCTATTGCACTCCAACCTGGGCAACAAGAGCAAAACTCTGTCTCAAAAAAAAAAAAAAAAAAGAAAAGAAATCAGCAGAAAGCTGATTCTTTCCAAGCCACAGGAAGATTTGCTTTCTCTAAAGCTCCATTCCTTACACACACAGGTGAACACACACTCACACTCATACCCATCGGTACTGTGGTTCTGGGATGGGTAGCCCAGACCTGGGGCCTCAGACTGAAGGCAGCTAGCCAGTTGCCTCTACCACCCTCACTCTGCCACCTCCCCAGGCACGAGGCCGGGATGAGCAGTTCAGGACTGAAAAGCCATGTCCAGCCATTGGCCAAAACCTGCCAACTCTACCTTTTTTTTTTTTTTTTTTTTTTGAGACAGAGGCTCACTCTGTGGCCCAGGCTGGAGTGCAGCGGCGCAATCTCGGCTCACTGCAAGCTCCGCCTCCCGGGTTCACGCCATTCTCCTGCCTCAGCCTCCCAAGTAGCTGGGACTACAGGCACCCGCCATCACGCCCGGCTAATTTTTTGTATTTCTAGTGGAGACGGGGTTTCACCGTGTTAGCCACGATGGTCTCGATCTCCTGACCTTGTGATCCGTCCGCCTCGGCCTCCCAAAGTGCTGGGATTACAGGCATGAGCCACCGCGCCCAGCCAATTTTTTATATTTTTAGTAGAGATGGGGTTTCACCGTGTTAGCCAGGATGGTCTCGATCTCCTGACCTTGTGATCCGCCCGTCTCGGCCTCCCAAAGTGCTGGGATTACAGGCGTGCACCACTGCACCTGGCCTTAACTCTACCTTTTAATTATCTCTCCAACCTGTGTCCTCCTCTTCATGCCTAACTGTAACTACCATTTCTGGAATGTGAACTGAGGCCCTGTGCTAAGTGCTTTACAACGATCCAGGGTCAGACCCAGATGACTCTCTGTGGCTGAGATATTATCCTTTTGGAGAGGACAAAACTGAGGTCTGTGACTTTAACTGGCTTGCTCCAGGACTCATAAGCAATAAGTAGCTGAGGCTCAATCAGAGTGACCTCCTGACCCCAAAGGCTGTACTGAGACCCTGGTCTGTACCGTCTCTCTCCCTCCAGCTGCCTAGCCTTGGCCCAGTTCAGGCCCTCACGGTATCACCTGGATCACTGCAGCTGCCTCAGTCTCTGCATGGTCATTTCCCCCAGACTCATCCCTCACCCAACAGCCAGAGACAGCAAGCTCACACATAGATCCAACTGTGTCACTCCCTGGCTTCCACCTCTTTACTGATATCCCACTGCCTAAGTCTACACACCTAACCACAAGCCAGCAAGGCCCTCCCCAGCCTCTGAATACTTCTGTTAATAGAGCCTCCCGCCATTCCTGTCTGCCCACAATCAATCCTGAAGGCTTGCATTCCCAGTAGACACCAAGCTGTTACTTTGTCCCTGCCTTCATCCTCTGAGCCTAGAATTCCCTCTCCCTCCTCTTTCCTTACTAATTCCCACTCATTGCCTGACAGCAGCTCAGATATCCCTTCTGCCATGCTGATCCCCACAACCTGGGCTGGTAGCCATCCTCTAGTTCCCCACAGCTCCCTATGCATGAGTCTTCATGACACAATATGGTGAATACAGGGATTCTGTACATATCTCTGCACTGAGTTCCTAGAAGCCAAGACCATGTTTGTTCATTTTCATATCTCGTAAGTCCCTGTCTGGGGCTGGGCACACAGATACCTCTCAGTAAAAGTTGGTTGTTTAAAAGAATGAAAGGGCCAGGCATGGTGGCTCACACCTGTAATCTCAGCACTTTGGGAAGCTGAGGTAGGAGGATCTCTTGAGCCCAGGAGTTCCATACCAGCCTGGGCAACATAAGGAGACCCTGTCTTTACAAATAAAATGTTTTTAAAAAATTAGCTGGGCATGGTGGTGTATGCCTGTAGTCCCAGCTACTCAGGAGGCTGAGGTGGGAAGATCACTTGAGCCCAGGAGTTCAAGGCTATAGTGAGCTATGATCATGCCACTGCACTCCAGCCTGGGCAACATTGTGAGAACCTGTCTCAAAATAAATAAATAGATAAAATTTTAAACTAAAAATAAAAATATGAGAGGCCAAGGCAGGAGGATCACTTGAGCTCAGGAGTTCAAGACTAGCCTGGGCAACACAGCAATACCCAGTCTCCAAAAGATAAATAAATAACATTTAAAGATAAAATAAAAACAATGCCAACACATTAAAAAAGAAATGAATGGATTCATTTTGGCCACATGAAAGAACTCTTGTTTCTGAGACTGTCAATTAGATGATATTTTTTTCCTTTTTTTTTTTTTTTTAATTGAGACAGTTTCACTCTGTCACCCAGGCTAGAGTGCAGTGGTGCGATCTCAGCTCACTGCAACCTCCACCTCCCGGATTCAAGCGATTCTCCTGCCTCAGCCTCCCAAGTAACTGGGATTACAGGCACATGCCGCCATACCCGGCTAATTTTTTTTTTTTTTTTTGAGACGGAGTTTCACTCTGTCGCCCAGGCTGGAGTGCAGTGGTGCGATCTCAGCTCACTGCAAGCTCTGCCTCCCGGGTTCACGCCATTCTCCTGCCTCAGCCTCCCGAGTAGCTGGGACTACAGGTGCCCGCCACCATGCCCGGCTAATTTTTTGTATTTTTAGTAGAGACAGGGTTTCACCATGTTAGCCAGGATGGTCTTGATCTCCTGACCTCGTGATCCGCCCGCTTCAGCCTCCCAAAGTGCTGGGATTACAGGTGTGAGCCACTGCGCCTGGCCCCGGCTAATTTTTTTGAATTTTTAGTAGAGACGGGGTTTCACCGTGTTGGCCAGGCTGGTCTCGAACTCCCGACCTCAGATGATCCGCCCATCTCAGCCTCCCAAAGTGCTGGGATTACAGGCGCCTGGCCCAATTAGACGATCTGAAGCTCTGAGACTGCAGTGACTGTCTTGTCCACTTGACATGTATACCAGTGCCCTGTGTGGAACCAGCACATAGTAGGTGGGTAAAACAAGGGCAGATAAGGAGAGTTCCAGGGCCGGCTGGTTTGGTGTAAGGAAAGGCTGCCAGGTGCAATCGTAACTTCTTGGCCCTCTTCCTTGGGACTTTTTTTTTTTCGAGACAGAGTCTCGCTCTGTTGCCCAGTCTGGAGCGTAGTGGTGCGATCTCGGCTCACTGCAACCTCCGCCTCCTGGGTTCAAGCGATTCTCCTGCCTCAGCCTCCTGAGTAGCTGGGATTACAGGTGCGCACCACCATGCCCAGCTAATTTTTTGTATTTTTAGTAGAGACAGGGTTTCACCGTGTTGGTCAGGCTGGTCTCGAACTCCTGACCTCGTGATCTGCCCGCCTCAGCCTCCCAAAGTGCTGGGATTATAGGTGTGAGCCACCGTGCCTGGCCCTTGGGACTCTTGAGTGGCACTTGGTGATGCTCACCACACCCTCCTTGGAATCCTCTTTTCTCTTGGCTTCTAGGATCCCATGTTCCTTGGCCTCTGGAGGTCATCTCCTCCTCCCCTTCCCAACTTCAAATTGTCTAACATTTCAGAACCATCTCTGCAGACCACTGGGAAATACACAAACCCAGCCTGGGCACCACACCACTCCATCCAGCTGCCTCCCCAGCCTGTTCCTAGACAGAACTGTTGATCTATCCTTACAAATATGCCACTCTTGGCTGGATGTGGTGGCTCACACCTGTAATCCTAGCATTTTTGGGAGGCTGAGGTGGGAGGACTGCTTGAGCCCATGAGTTTGAGACCAGCCTGGGCAACATAGGGAGAACCTGTCTTTACCAAAAAAAAAAAAAAAAAAAAAAAAAAAAAAGTAGCCGGTCATGGTGGCATATGCCTGTAGTCCCAGCTACTCGGGAAGCTGAGGCAGGAGGATCACTTGAGCCCGAGTTTGAGACTGCAGTGAACTGTGATCACATCACTGTACTCCAGCCACCCTGGGTGACACAGCGAGACCCTGTCTCTAAAAACAAAAACAAAAGCAAATATGCCCCTCTCCCAATCATCCCTGTCTCAGGAAATGAAATCCATCCTTCTTCCTAGGTGCCCTGGCCAGAAACCTGCCCTTCAATCCCTGTTCTCTTCTACATCCAGAACCTGCTTCATCCATAGGTCTTCTTGATTCTTCCTCCAAAATCCACTTCTAACTTGTCCCTTCTCTCCACACCACTGCCTGGCGGCCTTGTCCAGGCCACCTTTATCTTTTGCCTGGACGAGTGCAGTTGCTTCCTGACTGCACACTGGGTTTCCATTCTTAACCTCTCTTAACCAGAGGGGGGCTTTTAAAAATATACCACTTTAGTGAGCCGAGATCATGCCACTGCGCTCCAGCCTGGGAGACAGAGCAAGACTCCATCTCAAAAAAAAAAACAAAAATACTGCTTTAGACCCCTCCACAACCACCCACTCCTCTAAGGCCAGCGCCAGAATTCCTTTGAGGTCTGCCAAATGCCCAGGGTTACTGACCTCTCTGGTGGCCACTTGTGTCTCCCTTCCTTCCTAGTAACACCACCCTTCTCTCTGGGTTCCTCCAGAGTGCCAGGTTCCCATCCCCCGGGTCCTTTGCCCGTGCTGTCCCTTCTTCCAGAATGTTCCCAGCTGCCCTCCCAATGCTTTACCTGGCCTGTTTCATTTCCCCTTTGGCCTTAGCTTAACCATCCATTCCCAGGAAGTCCCTTCTTTTCTGTCATTGCTCCCTGTTTGTTCTCTCCATTGCATGCTCCACAGATTACAAATCTCTGCTTCTATCTGTGTAGTTCTCTTGCTTCATCCTCTCTCCACCCCCCTTCTCATGCACGTTCCCTGAGGGCAGGAAAGGTAACTAACTTCTTCATGTCTGAATCCCAGAGATGGGTACAGTGCCTGACACCCAGCAAGTGCACCACACAGTTGGGCAGTGAATAAGAAAGAGCAGGTGCCCAGGCAGAGAGGGCAGTGGAGCCGGCCCTTGGGCACCTGTTAGGTGATTAAAACAGCTGCCTTTGACATCCTTTCCTCCCAAGATCCTGTGATTCTATGACCTTGCCCAGCCCACTACACACAGGATCTCAGAATGGGGGCAGAGGGGTGCAAAAGCAAGGTAATGCCCTTCTGGAATTTTGTCAGATCCTTTCCACGTACATCGAAGCTGCCTATCCTGCCCATTCTGCAGAACAAAAGGCAGGTAGGTAGAGCCCAGGAAGGTGGAGATTCTAAAACGGCTCTGTCCAACACAGCAGCCACTGGCCACTGCAGCTATTGTAAATGCAGCTGTTTAAATTACTTAGAATTAAATAAAACATTAGCATTCAGCTCACACTAGGCACTTTTCAAGTGCTTAGTAGCCAATGTGGCTAGTGGCTATTGCATTGGACAGCACATTTACATCATCCCAGAAAGTTCTATTGGACAGAGCTGCTATAAACAGGTCAAATTCCATTGACATTCTCCCCACCTCAACCTCAAGGAAACAGGCTGAGTGGAGTAAGGTGTAAACAAAACTCCATGGGTCCAGTTGTGACCAAGGCTGACCAGGAGGGCACACTTGTTGCAGACCCAGGTCTCCTCTCATTTCTCTCCACACCCTGACCAGCCGGATGGGAGCAGGAACAACTTGACAAGGACCCCAAGGCATGTAAGCCTCAAACAGTATTCATGTGGCCCCAGAATGTGGGTCCCGAGCCTCCTCCCCGGGCTCCTGGGGGCCCCTTGCTTTGGGACCCCACTAAGAGAAGTCCAGCACTCAGCAGACAGGGCCGGGCGCCCCCTGCTCTGACAGCCCTGGTGAGAAGGGGCTCCCCTGCACCTCTTCTCACGCATCCTCCAGGGGGCTGGGACGGGGAGGGCTGAGGAACTTCCTCTGGGGGGCGCGCGGTGACAGAGCTCTCGGTGGGTCCCGCAGCACTGAGCCTCCGCCCGCCTGTCCCGCCCGCCCCGTCCGCTCGCACTCACGGAGACACAGGAGCCACCATCTTGGGCGGTGGACGCTCTGGCCGCGGTCTCCTTGGGCTCCACGGAGCGACAGCAGCCACTAGCGGCAACGGGGGCGAAGAGGCGCCAGCAGCCAGCGCCGGCCAGGGTCCCGGGCAGGGCGGGCGGCGCCCCCGGGGCTCACCTGGCCGCGCCCACCTGCGGCGCCTCCCGCCCAGCGCGCTCAGCCCGGCCCCGGCCCCACCCCCCAGCCCCTGCCGCCCCACGCGCGGCAGCAGGAGCCACTGAGGCTAGACCGCAGGCAGCGCGGTGCCGGGGTTCATTCGGTCCGCGCATGTATCCGGGGTTCCTCGAGGGGCTCACAGCCTAAGCCACAGACAGGTAGAGCGCGGTAGAGGCTGCAAAGTGTTCTGAGAGTTTGGAAGCAAGTGCTTTGGGATCACGAAGGAGCGGGCGACCAGCTGAAGGTCTGCAGGGCGGGTCAATTAGGGTTCGCAGCATTCTGGGTAAGTGAACTTTTACTAGGGGAAGGGCACTCCAGGCCGTGGGATGGCAGAGCAAGGATTTCTCTGGAAGTTGACAGGTCGCTGCAGGTTCATGAAGAATTGGGGTGGGTGGGGGCAGTGCCTGATGCTGGATGGCTCTAGGGGAATGCTGGGGATTTTGACCTTCCCACCTGGTGGGAAGCCTCCTCCGGAGGAGTTGGAACTGGGAAGCTCATTGTTTTAGCCTAGTGAGTTATTTGCAGTGGGGTTGACAGAGTGGGGAAGAGGGAGGGAGGTTGGCGTGACCTTTTTCTAAAACTCTGATACACAGCCGACCCTCATCCCGGTCTGCGTTACTCTGAAAGGTGAATTGAGGAGCTTTCCTGCAAGAGGAATGTGCAGACGTGGAGGTGTGGAGTCCAGAGGCCTGGGATGGAGCTCCAGTTATATTTAACTCTGAGGCCTTGGACTGGACACTTAGCTATGAGCCTGTTTCCTCATCTGTAAAGTGGGAATTACAACTTGGGGAGGAGGCTAGGGCAGGACAGAAATGGGTCTGAAGACCAAATGAGGTGCTAGGTGTGGAGGCCATTCAGAGAGGGGGCTGGCCTGCTGCTGTGGATCAAGGGAATGTCCAGACAATGACCCAGTCTCCCCTTCCAGACAGCACAAAGTCACCCAGAAATGCCTTCCAGTCCCCTCACAATTGGGTACGCTGCTCTTCTGCAAAAGGCCTAGGGTGCATGTGGATTTGAGGTCCCAGCCCCACCAATGGCTGCTGGGAACTCCTCTGCCCCAGCATCCTCCATGCAGCACTGCTCTGTGCCACCCACCGTCTGCCTCTGACATTCACTGTGAACCCCAGCCCCAGAGTTGCTGGGATGGAGCGCGAATCACATGCACACACACGTGTGGCCGCCTGACTCCTGGCTACACTCAAATGAAGGGAGATGTCACAGCCCCCACAGCTGCCCCCGAGTGGCACCACACAGCCCTCAGGTCTAGAATTCTGCACCCTGAAAGGGTCAGGTTGGGGGTAGGTCTTCTTGGATGGCATTTTGCTGCGGAACAGTCACCTTAAGTGTCTTAGAGCAGCCATGGCTCATTAGCTAACTGTCTCAAGAGGGTGGGGTGTGGTCAGAGGTATGAGCAAGCCAGACCAGTACAGAAGAAGAGGCTGCCCCCAAAGGTCCAACCGAGGCTGGGGCAGGGCACAGAGCAGAAATCTTATGAAATAACATCACCCTGGCTGCCAACAAGGGAGAAGATCTGGGAAAAACACATCCTGCTATTTTGCCATAATGGGAAAAGACAGACAGACACACACAGACACACACACACACACACACACACACACACGAGCACAGAGACACACAACCTGAGGCCCATATCACCCATGGATAGTGGCAGGTTTAGACATCAAGGCACATACATACATACCTCCCCCCACAGTTAAGACCATGTATTCTATCTACACACGAGATGTGTATACATATGGAGGTGGTACTGATGCCAAGATACACAGATACCCATGCTGGCTGGGAGGCAAAGGCAGGCACACTGGCCACACAAGAGCATGCATGCATACACAGATGGGCACGAGCAACAAAGACATATTTGTGTATACATATACCCAGAGAGACAGATGCACATAAACGTGCAGACTCCTACAAATGCAGTTACAGACCATGGACAGCAATGGGCACACAGTGGCACACACCTTCACAAAGATAGATGCATGTACACAAAGAGCCATATGCAGATGCAGAGACCGGTGTGCACACACACTCCCCTTACAAAGTTAAATGCATCGGACTTAAAAGAGCATATCTCCAAACAGAGTCTCTCTCCCACTCTTTCCCCATCCCCCTACCCCCAAGTCACGGGGCAGACGATAGGGTCCTCCCAGAGGCACATGCCTGCACACAACACATCTCAAATAATGACATTGCCATTTCTATCACGGATAAAAACCCAAACTCTGCGAAGAATATGGGAGTCCAGGGGAGAGAGAGCCAAAGTGGAGAGTGAGAGGTTGAGCCAAGACCCACTGCGTGCCCACTCCCACCATGGCCAGGGGGTTCCTCCCCACATTCTCCAGAGCCCCCAAGCCACTTCTGGGTCATCTAGCACTCAGGATGTGCAGACTGCCCCCAAGCTGGAGGAAGACTCCAAAGCCCAATCACAACATAAACTCTGCCCCCAGTCGCACTGCCTCCAGGCCTTTGCCCCCAAGGAAAGGGTTCCCCCAAATAGCCTTTGATGGGTGATGGCTGTCTCCCTCAAAAAAGGCCAGGCAACCGTCTGTGTGGAAAGGTGAGCTGGGAGACCACAGATAAAGAGGGGGAGGGGAGCACTGATGTGGACCCCAGTGCAGTGGCTGGATCTCAGGGAGGAGGCACCCTGATTTCTGTCCCCCTCTGTCTGCTTCCCTCTCTTTCTGTGCTGCAGTAACAGCTCTCTCTTCACTCCCCTCGGACGTCTCCCCCTCCCCTGGCCCCTCAGAAGCAGTTAAAGGTGAGGTCTGATACAAGGAACCTTTGACATGGGCTCCCTGGACAGGCATCTGCCCAGATGTCCAGCACCCCTGTTTCCCGCAGGGTGGACCTCCAGCTCCCCACCATTCCTGCCCTTCCTTTCACCTTTGTTCTCGGCCAGAGTGGGGGCTTCCCTGCCCAGCTCTGGACCTGGGAAAAGGGTTGAGAGTAACTGGCTACCGGTGTCTCTGAGAGACAACTTTTGGGGGCCAACTATAGCAGGAAAGGATTGGGCTGGGGAGAGGGGAGAGGACCACCCTCACCTAAGCCCTCTCCCCACTTCCCAGCCCAGGCGTCATCAGCACTCACCCAAGAGCATTCTCTGCCTTTGGAGGCACCACCGCGGAGTGCAGAACGAGGAGCAAATGAAACCCAGCCAGAGTGACAGAGGGAAGGGGGGGATGTGAGGGACAGGAGGGGAGGGCGCGAGGGAGGGACTCCTGGTTCTGCCTGGAAAGCAGCGTCGTTCCTGGGCCCTGTCTCTCTTTGCCAGGAAGGAGCTGCCCATTCTCTGGTTTCCCCCATCCCAACCGCAGGTGGAAAGAACAGGGCATGTTCTTCCCCCAGGGGAGAAGTGTGGGGGCAAATGTGCAGACCAAGAACTGGGGGAGGATATCGGGGAGCATCCCTCACCCCCTACTCACAGAGGATTCCCTTGCCTGGGGCCTCTTACACTGAAGTGAAGGGTTGGAAGGACTGACTTTGTCCACAGGGACCTCCAGGGAAGGAGGAGCTGCTGGTCCTGCTCTGCCTGCTGGATGGCTCTTGCCGCCCTCTTGCCTCAGGACTTGCTGCTGCAGGAGCCCGTTTTCCTGCCCAGCCTCACTCATCCTCTCCTCACCATCCCCTTATGTTTAACTGCTGTTGCTGAAGAGGAAACTGAGCCTCAGAGAGGTGTTGCCACTTTATCAAAGAGCACTGGCCATGCAGGGTTTGGGAAGCAGGGATCCAGGTGTCTTGCCACTGTTAGTCTAGCACCTGGACCCTTGGATCTGCTATCTGGGCGATGCCAGGAAGGAGAGGAGGGAGTTTATCTGATCCACTAGAACTTCTTTTTTTTTTTTTTTTTTTGAAACAGTGTTTCACTCTGTCACCCAAGCTGGAGTGCAGTGGCAAGATCTTGGCTCACTGCAACCTCTGCCTCCAGGGTTCAAGCAATTCTCCTGCCTCAGCCTCCAGAGTAGCTGGGATTACAGGTGCCTGCCACCATGCCCAGCTAATTTTTGTATTTTTAGTAGAGAGGAGGTTTCACCATGTTGTCTAGGGTGATCTCGAACTCCTGACCTCAAATGATCCACCTGCCTTGGCCTCCCAAAGTGTTAGGATTACAGGCGTGAGCCACAGCACCCGGCCTGAGCCACTACAACTCCTGACACCCCTCCCATGCCCACCCAAGATCCCCCAGCCCCATTCTTCTCCTCTCCATTCACTCCTTCCTTTCCCTCCTCTTCCTAAAAGCTGCCTCTTTACTGACCTGAGCACCTGGTGGCTGGGAGGGGGTGGAGTGGGGGAAGGAGGCAGCCAGCCCACAGCTGGATCCAGTCCTACATTCCAAGCCCAGGTCCCGATGCTAGCCCCCGACCCCCTCAGCATCCTGTCTCCACCAGACAATAACCTGTAATCTCTGGAGCAGCCAACATTCACAAAGAAGATCTGGGAGGGGTTGGCAGCAGCAGCTCCTGAAAACAGGTTTGTTAGGAAGGGGCTCTGGGGGGAGGAGTTGTTTGTGTGGGGAGAGGAAGGAAACTCAAGCCCAGAGCTAATTAACCCACCCAGAGACACAGACAGAATCTTTGTCTTCTTCCAGGGCAGGGATCTGAGCTAAGCCCCCTAATTCTTTACCCAGACAGCCTTGCTTTTCCTGGTGGTCCTGGGGGAGGGGGATGCCAATGGTCAGGGTCACACCTGGGGGAGGGGGATGTGATGACATTCAGGAAGAGCGTGGGGGCACTTCTGTCACCTGCCACCAAGGGAGAATAGCAGCAGGAGGCAGAGGCAGGTCAGACTGCAAGAAGAACTTCTCAGTGGCCTTGAGGGAGCACAGTTTCTTTGCAGCATGCACCCAAAGGCCTCAGTATATGTGTGGGAGGCGGTGAATGGGGAGAAAACGGCAACCCAGGGAGATACCGAAGGATGGGAGACAGGCTGGAGGGCTTCCGGGGCCTCCTGATGGGACTGAAATTAATCCATCTGCAGGGAGTGGGGGTGGGAAGCTCATCAAGCCAGTGACTCAGGCGTGACTTGAGCTCAAGGTCTTTGATCTCTGGGGCCCAGGATGCAGCCAGAGGCTTCTGCAGTCAAAGAGTTGGAAAGGGGATGGAGGGACCGATTCAAACAGGAGCTAGGGGAGGTCTGAGGATGCAGAGTAGGGGAGCCTAGCTTTGGCCTGCCACTCTTACCACTACCCCTCTCCCGCTGGAAGGCACAGGGACATGTAGTGTAGCTGCAGCCTTCTTGGCCCTGAAATCCACTATAGTCTGACTCGATCTCTGCTAACCTGTCCCCCGTACTGTCTACCTTGCACTCCCTGACTAAGGTTCTTCAGGCCATTTCAGCAAGCCAGAGCTTAAGTCATTTCAGAAATGCCCTCCTCTCCCCTCTTGTGTCATGTTGCAATGGATGCCATGGGGCAGGCCCACTCTGAATTGGATGACTGGGTTCTTTCTACCAAGAGACAAGGGAGGGACTGGTTGACCTTAAGAAGCTAGTCTCCCCATTCCTAGCCAGATGGCTGGCATCTCCCCATTTTTCAGTTGAGCACACCAAGGGACAGGGCAGAGGAGAGGCCATAGGTCCCGAGCATTTGTGGAATCATCTGTTGGGACAGCCTGCCCTCTCTGGGCCATACTCCTCCCCATTCTCAAACATGGCTCAGTTGCTCCTAATATATGCTGTTCTCCTCAGCAGGGCATCAGAGAGGACTGTGAGGTAGAATTTAGAGCCAGAAACCTGGGGCTGGGTGCAAGGGCTCACACCTGTAATTCCAGCACTTTGGGAGGCTGAGGTGGGAGGATTGCTTGGGGCCAAGAGTTTGAGACCAGCCTGGCAACATAGCAAGACCTTGTGATATGGTTTGGCTGTGTCCCCATCCAAATCTCATCTTGAATTGTAGCTCCCATAATTCCCTCATGTTGTGGGAGGGATCCAGTGGGAGATGACTATCATGGGGGCAGTTTCCCCCATACAGTTCTCGTGGTACTGAAAAAGTCTCACGAGATCTCATGGGTTTATGAGGGGAAACCCCTTTCACTTGGCTGTCATTCTTTTGTCTGCCACCATGTGAGACGTGCCTTTCACCTTCCGTCATGACTGTGAGGCCTCCCCAGCCATGTGGAACTGTGAATCCATTAAACCTCTTTCTTCTGTAAACTGCCCAGTCTCTGGTATGTCTTTATCAGCAGCATGAAAATGGACTAATACACCCTATCTCTACAAAACTTTTTAAAAATAAAAAAAAAATTTAGCCAGTCATGATGGTACATGCCTGTAGTCACAGCTACTTAGAAGGCCGAGGGAGGAGGACTGCTTGAGCCCAGGAGGTAAAAGATGCAGTGAGCTATGATTGTGCCAGGTACTCCAGCCTGGGCAACAGAACAAGACGTTGTCTCAATAAACAAAACAAAACAAAACAGAGTCAGAAACCTAGGACCCAAACCCAACTGTGTGGCCTTGGGTGTTACCTAATCTCCCTGAGCCCCACTCTCCCAGTTTATAAAGTGAGACTGAATGTCATCATCCGTGCCTAGGATGGCTGGGTGAGGAGGAAACGCCATGCTGCAGGTGCAAGTGCTTTGTTCAGCTCCTAAGCAGATCCTCCGTGTGGGGCTGGGGGTAGGTCATTGCTCCTTGCCCAGCTGTCCCCCGATGCCCTGTGCTGGCTCAACATCTGCATCAGAGGTTAGTGCGAGGGGACAGCAAACCTCTGTCTCTTTGCAGTTGTCAGAGAATCACTTATTTAGGGGTGTGCGTGTGTGTGTGTGTGTGTGTGTGTGTGTGTGTGTGTGATGGTCCATAGGGTCATGGAGTTCAGCCTTCTTCTGGGGAAGGTCCCTGTGCCACACCCCCATTGGGAGGAGAGGCAAGGGGGTGAAAGAAGGCTCAAGATGCATTCCTGAAGAATGAAAGAGGCCAGGCGCAGTGGCTCATGCCTATAATCCCAGCACTTTGGGAGGCCGAGGCAGGTGGATCACTTGAGGTCAGGAGTTTGAGACCAGCCTGGCCAATATGGTGAAACTCCGTCTCTACTAAAAATACAATATTAGCTGGGCATGGTGGCAGGTGCCTATAATCCCAGCTACTAGAGAAGGTGAGACAGGAGAATCACTTGAACCTGGGAAGTGGAGGTTGCAATGAGTTGGGATCACACCACTGCACTCCAGCCTGGGCAACAGAGTGAGACTCTGTCTCAAAAAAAAGAAAAAAGAATGAAAGGGCCTCCTGGGTAGGAGACAGATGGGGGGTGGGCAGGGTAAGTCGGGGCAGTGCTTGGAGGAGGGAGACGAAGTGTGGGTTCCTGCTGCTTCCTCCTCCTGTGCCCCTCCAAGGTATTCCAGGGCTCACTCAGTGCTGGGAGTAAGAATTCCAGGAGCCAGATACTGCTGAGGAAGGAGGCCTCTGACTGAGATCTTGGTGAGGAGGCTCAGAGAGGGGAGAACCACCCCCCAGTCTCCCTCCCACAGATGGCCTCAGGGGACGTGAGCAGGAGAGGGTCCCTGCCTTACTGCCTGTGACCACCTGTCACTGTGGAAGCCTCCAGCCCTGCAGGCCCCTAATCAAAGCGACAGCTCCCACGGAAAAGTGCCCCTCCTGGCTGCCAGAGGCCCGAGACCTCATGTCTCAATCTGGCATGGCGCCCCGGACACTGAGTGCCTAGGACCAATGCAGCGCATTCAAGGCTGCCCACACTTAGCCTCAGCATCCCTGGAATGGCTGTGGCCCTCTGCATTTTCCCCAGGGAGCCTCCACCAGGGAGCTCCACCCTAAGGGCTCTCTGCTTTGTGGAGAGGGGCACACTGGCCTAGTCCCCACCTGGGCAGAGCTGGAAGAGGCATCCAGGGCGGCTGAGGGGCCCAACGTGCTCCCCCTCGCCCTGCCCCCCACCTCAGGGGCAGTTGCTGGCATCTTTTTTTATTTTTATTTTTTGAGATGGAGTCTCTATCGCCCAGGCTAGAGCGCAGTGGCGTGATCTCAGCTCACTGCAACGTCTGCCTCCCGGGTTCAAGTGATTCTCCTGCTTCAGCCTCCCGAGTAGCTGGGACTACAGGTACCCCACAACCATGCCTGGCTAATTTTTGTGTTTTTAGTAGAGATGGGGTTTCACCATGTTGGCCAGGCTGGTCTTGAATTCTTGACCTCAAGTGATCCACCTGCCTCGGCCTCCCAAAGTGTTGGGATGACAGGCATGAGCCACCGCGCCTGACCAAGTTGCTGGCATCTTCTTGCTGGGGGCCGCCCTCCACACCCAGCTCTCAGATAACTGAGGAGACAGGAGAAAGCCAGGGGAGGGGGGTGGGTGTTGGGAGGGTCATGGCCCAGGGCAGGCCCAGAGTCCACCAGGCCAATGGAGAAGGCAGCTTCTCTAGCTGGAGCCCCAGAATTCCAGGGCTCCTGGAAATCTAAGGACCCGTCCCCACTGCCTTAGGCACAGCTATCACTCCCCTCCCCTGCCCCACTCCCACAGTGCTGGTCACTCCTCCTAGGTTGGGTGGCTGAAAAGGTCTGGTTCCATGTCTGCCTCCTCCTCTAGACTGTGAGTGCCCAGAGGCAGGTACCAGGCACTGCTCAGTGGTACTGCCCAGCATCCTGCCTGAGCCCAGCACAGGGCTGGAGGGAGAGGTGACAGATGACACACAACGGATGGCCAGTGACTTCACAGGTCCGATTTAACAATCTGGACTGGAGTATCAGGCCTCACATCTCCTGATGACCCCTAAGATGGTGCCCCAACGCCCCCGTTCTGACCCAGTACTGAGGGGCATGGGGACTGTGGGAAGAGGAAAACCAGGTAGAGGGGGAGTCCGCAGCCATCTGGGCAGCCTGTCTCTAGCTGGGACTCTCTTCTGGAGCTGTGACCTTTTTTGTTGTTGTTTGTTTGTTTGTTTGTTTAAGACAGAGTCTCATTCTGTGGCCCAGGCTGGAGTGCAGTGGTGCGATCTCAGCTCACTGCAACCTCCGCCTCCTGTGTTCAAGCGATTCTTGTGACTCAGCCTCGCCAGTAGCTGGGATTGCAGGCATGCGCTACCATGCCCGGCTAATTTTTGTATTTTTAGTAGAGACGGGGTTTCACCATATTGGCCAGGCTAGTCTCAAACTCCTGACCTCAAGTTATCCTCCTGCCTCAGCCTCCCAAAGTGTTGGGATGACAGGCGTGAGCCTCCGCACCTGGCCCTGGAGCTGTGGTCTTTTCTCCTCTCCCCACACCTGCTCCCTTCATCTTGGTGTGGTGGGATTGGGGAGGGAGGAGCTTTTACCACAGGGACCGTTGCCCAGGAAGTAAGACCTGAAGAGGCTGTGTTACAAGAGGAACAAAGACCAGACAACATCCTCAGCCACAGGACTGGCCTTCCCCACTCAGTGTCAGCCCTCCATTTCTGTCTCCCTCTCAGCACCCGCTTTCTGATAACTGAGCTGCCCTCTGTGGCACTGCCTAAGCTAGAGGTGTCCGTGGCACCCCAAACACACCCCACATCCCATTGGCCACCAAGTCTTGACAGTTCTGCTAAAGAAAAGGCTCCAGAATCTATTTCTCCATTTCATCTCACTTTCCTTCTTATGTACCCTCGAGCCAGAGACACCTAAAAACACTAACTGCTCCTGCTCAAACCGCTTCTGCAATGCCCATCACCTTCAGAACAAAGGTCAAAGCCCAGCCTGGTGGCAAGGCTCTTGCAGGTGGCTCCTGCTGTCCTCTCCACACCCTGCACACTCCCTGCACACACCCAGCACACTGATGGCCAGTGACTTCACAGGTCTGATTTAACAATCTGGACTGGAGTACCAGGCCTCATGTCTCCTGATGACCCCTAAGATGGTGCCCCTCCCCACCCAAAGAGCCATGGGCTTGCAGGCCTCAATGCCTTTGCTCCGGCTGCTTCCCTGCCTGGGATCCTCTCTTTGTCTCCAGTATCCACCATCAATGTCACTTCCCATGTCAGTTTGCCTCTCCCTCCTCTGACTTCTATTTTTATTTTATTTTTTTTTTTGAGACAGGGTCTCCCTCTGTTGCCCAGGCTGGAGTGCAATGGTGTGATCTCAGCTCACTGCAGCCTCCACCTCCTGGGCTCAAGCAATTCTCGTGCCTCAGCCTCCCAAGTAGCGGGGACTACAGGTGCCCACCACCACACCAGGCTAATATTTTGTTTTTTTATAGATGAGGTTTCGCCATGTTGCCCAGGCTGGTCTCGAACTCCTGAGCTCAGGCAATCTGCCCGCTTTGGGGTCCCAAAGTGTTGGGATTACAGGCGTGAGCCTGGCCCCTCCTCTGACTTCTTGAGGCACCCTGAATCCACCTCTAGGAAGCCTGTTATTATCTTGGAACAAACTCATCTGCATATGTATTTATTTAGATAGCTTTTTCCTGACAGGCATATATGATGTCTTTTAAAAACATGAATCTCCCAAAAGCAGCTTACACCTAGTAGGTGGTCAATAAATATTTAGTGAATTAATGAGTTACTTTTTTTTTTTTTTTTGAGACAGGGTCTCACTCTGTCACCCAGGCTGGAGTGCAGTGGCACAATCTCGGCTCACTGCAACCTCCACCTCCTGGGTTCAAGTGATTCGTCTGCCTCAGCCTCCCCAGTAGCTGGGACTACAGGTGTGTGCCACCATACCCGGCTAATTTTTGCATTTTTAGTAGAAATGGGGTTTTGCCATGTTGGCCAGGCTGGTCTCAAACTCCTGGCCTTAAGTGACCCACCTGCCTCAGCTTCCCAAAGTGCTAGGATTATAGGCATGAGCCACCATGCCCAGCCAATGAGTGACTTTCAAATCCAGACAGACACATATGCTCCAGAAACACCCATCAGTCAGATACTCTCTTGCTCAGAGTCACGCTTTTGGTGTCCAGCCTGAAATAATTGGGTGGGAAGGAGCTGGTCCCAGTCACCAGAGCACCCTGGCCTTTGCTTATGCCGTGACCTCTGCCTGTAATGCCCCTACTCCCCTCATCCATGTTCCGAGGCTCAGCCCCCTCTTCCTTCAGGAGACTTTCCTGCTGCCCCCAGGGACTGCAGCTTTGCCTTTGTGCCCTGAGGGTATGTCCCATGTGGCAACCGCAACCCTTATCTCTTTTCACATGTGTCTCCACCCAAAAGACCCACTCAATCTTGGGGAGGGTGGTAAGCAGAGAGATTGGATCTTACTTGTCTCTGGCCTACAGGATTGTGTGTGTGGAGCCGGGGACACAGTGGGTGCCCCATGAATATCACCAAAAGAGAAGACAGCCCTCAAGAGGGTGTCTGAGGTCAGAGTGTAGCCTCCGGCAAAACTGCCAGCCTGGGCTGCAAGGTAGGTTTCTGTTGGCCTCCCCCAGGAGCCAGGGGTAAGTTCCTGCCTTTCCCACCTCCCCACGCTGGGCCTGAATGTGAATCTGTTTGCTCTGCCAACAGCAGCCTGGGTGGTTCTTACTTTCCCTGTGGCCCCTGTGCACCTGTCAGCTAGAATCACCCTCATGGAGGCATTCACCCATTTCCCCCAGAAATCTGCCTCGCAGCCAGCTGCCCCTTCCAAGCTCATAGCCAAACCTCTGCAAAGTCACCCCAGCTAGGGAGAAGCAGAAATCCTGGCCAAGAGTCCAAAGGAAGAGGGGCCTCCCCCTTGTCCCTGGGTTGGAGTGCTATGTACCTTGCTGACCTTGGCCTTCAGAGACCACAGACCTGAGCTGGAGCCTGGGACCCCCACCCCGCAGATGAGGCCCTTGTCTGAAAGCCTGTGGCTACCAGGAGGCTCCAGGCTGGAGAAGTGCTGCTTAGGAGTCCTGATCCCAAAAGATCCCACAGGGAGAGTCCCTAGAAACAAAGACCCAAGAGGCGGCCTAAGGACCCATAGATTCCGAGAGGTCCTACAGAAGGGTTGTCCAGATGCAGAATAAAACTTGCTGGCATCAGGGGGGGCTTCAGACCCTAAGACCCCATTGAGGGCACCCCAGACACAAAGACCCCCATGAAGGGAGGCCACAGACCCAGAGCCCCTCAGAGGGGCCCAGACAGAGATACTCCCCAAACCAAATTTGTGGGAGCAGCGTCCCTCCACACTGACCTGGCCCTGAGGGGCTCTTCCCCAAGCTGAGCTGCCGAAGCCGCCTCTGGTGGGCCCGCCCCCCACAGTGCACCTGGGCCTGGGCCGCCGAGTTCAGCTGGATGTTGCAGACATCACAGAGCGTGTACGATGGCCGCTTTCTTTCTCGCTTGGGCTTAGGTGGTTCTGGGGGCCGAGGGAGGCACTCAGCAGCTCCAGATATGGGGGTCTCCTTCTCAGCCGGTGGGGGTGGGCTCAGTGGCCGCTTCATATCTGAGTGGATAGAGAGGGAGACGAATGAACGCCAAATGGTTGTGAATACTTAGAGAGAGCAGGAGGGGCTCAAGACCGGGAGACATGGAGCTCTGTATCCTCTGTATCCCTCTGAAACACCCCAGCCCGAGGATGGTGGAAGGGCGCATAATGGGGTCTATTTCAAGCAAAGCAGCATTAAAACTTGGGACTCTTGGCGGTGGCTCACGCCTGTAATCCCAGCACTTTGGGAGGCCGAGGCGGGCAGGTCACCTGAGGTCAGGAGTTTGACACCAGCCTGACCAACATGGTGAAACCCTGTCTCTACTAAAAATACATAATTTGCTGGGCATGGTAGCGCATGCCTGTAATCCCAGCTACTCAGGAGGCTGATGCAGGAGAATCACTTGAACCCGGGAGGCGGAGGTTGCAGTGAGCCAAGATCGGGTGTCATTGCACTCCAGCTTCCATAACAAGAGCGAAACTCCATTTCAGAAAGAAAAAACAAACAAAAAACAAAAACAAAAAAACTTGGGACTTTCTGGAAGGGTGTCCAACATGTCTACACACGGGGAGGCCAAGACACCTGGGGACTCGGAGGGCCGCAGAACATATCTCAGAGAGGGGGACTGGGGTCTTGGAGGAAAGGTGGTCACTGAGGGAGAGGCAGCGGCAAGGCCAGCTGAGTCACATTTGAGGAAGCGAGAGTCCTGTTCTCAGCTCCGCAGCAAGCGCTGGCAATCCTGTGACAGCCAGGCATGTGGCGCTTACTGGAGACGCAGCAGCCGCCAGCCAAAAACACAACCTTCCTGTGCCCTGCACCCAGCAGGGTGACATTCACAAATGGTGACAGTGTGTGAAGCCATCCCAACCCCTGCTCCACGTGGCTCCAGATGCCCCCTGCTGTCTTGGCCACCGAGGCCGAGGCAACAGTTGGTGGTTTCGGTAGAGACCTGAGCCTTGCTGCCTGGGTTGGCTGAAGACAGCACCCCTGCTCCCGTCCTGTCCCCCAACGCACGCACACGCGCATACACACACACACACACACACACACACACACACTTTCTGTCTCTTCAGAACCCTCAAGTGGCCCCTCCAGGCCCCCATCTCCCATAGACAGTCTTTCCTTTCCAAGTCACTTATCTGAAACTTGCCCTGCCTGACTTGTCTGCCTCTAACCATTTCTATTCTGGGGCTGCTCAGTGAATTTTGCCTTCTCTCGGAAATCTGCGCGCATGCTTCCTGCCTCTGCTTCAGACAGGGGCTTCCTGAGAGCAAGATCTGTGTCCCTCCCTCAGGCTGGGGCAACCCCAAGACTAGGGCCTGGGTGAGTCATACTGAGCCCATCTCTCCTGTTATGGACTGAAGTGTGTCCCCTCAAAATGCATATGTTGAAGTAATAACCCCCAGTACCTTAGAAAGTAACTCTATTTGGAGATGGGGTCTTCAAAGAGGTAATTAAGTTAATGAGGTCATACCGGTGGGCCCTAATTCATATGATGGGTGTCTTTATTTTTTTCAAGATGGAATCTCGCTGTGTCACCCAGGCTGTAGTGCATTGGTGTGATCTCGGCTCACTGCAACCTCCACCTCCTGGGTTCAAGTGATTCTCCTGCCTCAACTCAGCCTCTCGAGTAGCTGGGACTACAGGTGTCCGCCACCACGCCCAGCTAATTTTTGTATTTTTAGTAGAGACAGTGTTTTGCCGTGTTGTCCAGGCTGGTCTCAACCTCCTGACCTCAGGTGATCCTCCCACCTTGGCCTCCCACAGTGCTGGGATTACAGCCATGAGCCACTGCACCCAGTGGGAGACAGAGTCTTACTCTATCGCCCAGGTTGGAGTGCAGTGGCACAATCTCAGCTCACTGCAACCTCTGCCTCCCGGATTCAAGCAATTCTCCTGCCTCAGCCTCCTGAGTAGCTGGGATTACAAGCATCTGCCACCACGCCCAGCTGATTTTTGTATTTTTTTTTAGTAGAGATGGGGTAGTGCCATGTTGGCCAGGCTGGTCTCGGACTCCTGGCCTCAAGTGATCTGCTCACCTCGGCCTCCCAAAGTGCTGGGATTTCAGGTGTGAGCCACCGCGCTGGGTCTCATATGACTGGTGTCTTTATAAGAAGAGGAAATTTAGACACAGATAGTTATAGAGGGAAGACCATCTTCAAGCCAAGAAGAGAGGCCTTTGAAGAAATGAACCCTCCTGACACCTTGATCTTGGACTTCTAGCCTCCAGAACTGTGAGAAATTACATCTCCACTGTCGAAGCCACTGAGTCTGTGGTACTTTGTTATGGCAACCTGAGCAGACAAGCTCATCTCCCCAGAGGGCATTTCCTGTGTTCTGAGGCCCATGCTTACTTTGCAGATCAGACCAGTCCAGTGATGTCACAATGTCTTCACAAGACTATACATCCAACAGTGGAGCCCGCATCTGAACAAGGAAAATTAATTTTACAAGCCCAAGGCCAAAAACCTGCCTGTAGTCCCCAGATGCCACCCCCATTCTCAGTAAGCTGCTTGTCCTTTTTGTGAGCAGTGATCCCACATAACATGTCTGTCGTGACAAGTGTGAGGACTGTGTGTGGATGGAACAGAGGAGCACAGCGATAAGGGCAGGAGCTCTTTGAAATTTTAGGTATGTTTAAAATTTCAGTAGAGACAGGGTCTTGCTATATTGCCCAGGCTGGTCTTAAACTTCTGTGCTCATGTGGTCTGCCCGCCTCGGCATCCCTAAGTGCTGGGGTACAGGCATGAGCCACCATGCCCGGCCAAGAGCAGGAGCTCCATGCTGATTCATACCTGGGTTCAAATCTCAGCTCTGTCACTCACTGGCTGTGTGACCTGAGCTCAGTTCCTTCGTCTGTACCTCTGTAGAATGGGAGTGATCAATAACAGTTCCTAAGTCATACACATATTGTGGGGATTAGATGAGCTGATCTATAATCTATGTAATATGCTTCTCGGTGCCCTACAAAATCAGCTGTTTTTTGTTTGTTTGTCTGTTTTGTTTTGTTTTGTTTTGTTTGAGACAGGGTCTCATACTGTTGCCCAGGCTGGAATGCAGTGGCGCTATTTTGGCTCACTGCAACCTCTGCCTCCCGGGTGCAAGTGATTCTGCTGCCTCAGCCTCCTGAGTAGCTGGGACTACAGGCGCGTGCCACCACTCCCAGCTAATTTTTGTATTTTTAGTGGAGACAGGGTTTCACAATGTTGGCCAGGATGGTCTCGATCTCTTGACTTCGTGATCCGCCCACCTCGGCCTCCCAAAGTGCTGGGATTACAAGCGTGAGCCACCGGTGCCCGGCCAATCAGCTGTTATTAACACACAGTGTGTCTGTCTCTTGCAGCTTGTGAGTGAAGTCTGTCACCCTGTGTGTCTGCCACTGATGTACCTGGGTCACTGCAAATGTCTGTTACCCCATCGTTTGTTGAGGTGAATCTATGTCACTCACTCTGTGTGCATGTCGTAGTGTAGCTGTGCCATAGTGTGGGTGTCGTTGTGCCCAGACCATGAAATGAGACTGTCACTGAACATCTGAGACTCACTATGTGATATCGGTTGAATTATGTCCCCCAAAATTCAATATGTTGACATCCTAATCCCCAGCACTTTCAGAATATGACCTTATTTGGAAATAGGGTCGTTGCAGATGCTATTAAGATAAGGCCAGACTGGTATAGGGTGGGCCCGTAATCCAATATACATGACTGGTGTCCTTATAAAAAGGTGCAATTGACTGGGCGCAGTGGCTCACGCCTGTAATCCCAGCACTTTGGGAGGCCGAGGTGGGTGGATCACGAGATCAGGAGTTCAAGACCAGCCTGGCTAACATGGTGAAACTCTGTCTCCACTAAAAATACAAAAAAATTATCCGGGCGCGGTGGTGGGTGCCTGTAATCCCAGGTACTCAGGAGGCTGAGGCAAGAGAATTGCTTGAACCTGGGAGGCGGAAGTTGCAGTGAGTCGAGATCGTGCCATGGCACTCAAGCCTAGGTAACAGAGCAAGACTCCGTCTCAGAAAAAAAAAAAAAGAGAGAGACAGGGTCTTGCTCTGTTGCCCAGGCTGAAGTGGAGCAGTGTGATCATAGCTCACTGTAACCTCAAACACTTGGGCTCAATAGATCCTCCAGCCTCAGGCTCCCAAAGTGCTGGGATCACAGTTATGAGCCACTGCGCCCAGCCTTGCTGACACATATTGATCTTGGACTTTTAGGATCCAGAACTGAGACAATAAACTTCTATTGTTTAAGTGCCACCCAGCCTGTGGCACTTTGTTATGGGAGCCCTAACAAACTAACGCGCCATAGATCTCACCCTGGTGTGGTCATAAGTGCTTGGTGATTTGATGGTCCAAACCCTGCTGCTAGGGTTTGGATGTTGTGGCTGGGCGGCAGTCCCACAGATAGCCTCCAGGTGGCGCAGCAAACATCCAGTGGGAAGGTAGGTGAAGACTCCGTACTCCCTGGGCATGACAGACCCCAGTCCCCACACTCAAGATGCAATGCAGCTGTCTCCTGGAGCCACACCACGGGTCCAGGGTATAGCTCTTCCCACAGAGGGCACACTGGAGGTCACTGCCATTGTGAGAAGGCCCCCATTACTGCATGGAGCCCCCCACCAATATTTTGCACCTTCTCACCTCTAGATGGAGGTCATCACAGCGACTCTCCTGCCTCTCCATGTCCTCCCCAACCCTCCCAGCAGGAGGAGGCAGGAAGAAGGTCTTAGGTGCAAGTGTTGTGGGGGGAGAGGTCCCATTCCCCGGGTGGAGGCTTCAGAGGAATGAGATTTTCCTGGCCATGCCAAGGAGAGCTGCCTGCCCCGCCAGCATGGGGACAGGGGTATTTTGAAATCTCAGTGCAATTTATGACAGGCGGGCCGGGGACATCGCCCAAGAGAGCAAATATCTGCCACACAGCTGATTAAACCTCTGTGATATATAGCCTCTGGGCTCACGGGGCCGCCTGGATTCCGGGCTAATTGTGTTCCCCCCAGCCAGGCTGCTGGGCCTGCTGCAGCCTGCCCTGCCTGACCCAGCCTTCCCAGCTGTTCCCTTAGGAGCCACACTGCCCCAGCTAAGCTAGGGGAGCCCAGTCAGAAAGTGTGGACGGGTGGGCAGTGACGGGGGCACACAGGTCTGTCTAACCCTGCCCTGAGCATCGGCAGCTCGGCATCCCCAACCCTGGCCCCTACTCAGAGCCAGCATGACCCACGCTAGCAGGACCTACACTTGGACAGGACCTAGTCCACATGCTGCCTTAAGCAGATGGGGAAACTGAGTTCCAGAGCAGGGCAGTGGACTTGCTTCAAAGCAAATGGAAAGACGATGCATGAGCTGATTATAGAGGCTTCCCTGTCTTTCTCTTCGCCCCCCAGCTGCTTACGTCACATCTTCTTTATGAAATAACAACCCCATTTATTGAGGGCTTACTGTGGGCCAGGTGTTTGACAAAAAGGGTCTTTTTTCTTTTTTGGGGGGCATAGGGTTTGACTACGTTTCCCAGGCTCCAGGCTGGCCTCAAACTTGTAGGGATCAAGTGAACCTCCTGCCCCAGCCTCCCAAGTAGCTGGGATTACCGGCATGTGCCACCATGCCCAAACAGGATCTCTCTTAAACTTCACAATTCCATGAGATGAGCACCATTATTAACCTGTTATCCCACTGCATAGATTAGAGAACAGGCTTTGGGAGGTTCTGTGGCTGGACCTGGACCTATGCTTGTCTGACTCAAAGCCCAAGTCCTTACCCACTGCCCCATCCCACCTCTCCTTAAAGCCTGCCAAATCCTGACCTGAACTGATGGGTGGGGAGGGGGCCACAGATTCAGAGAAGGGCTCTGGGGAGGGGCAGGGTTGTGCAGCCCCTATCAGGCCCAGTGCCTGGCAGAGACGGGCTACACCCTGGGTAGAAAGAGGTGGGGCCAGAGCCAAAGAGGTGGGGAGGAAGGACAAGGGGAAAGCAGAGAAAAAGCGTGTATGTCCATCTGTCTGTCTGTCTGTCTGGGATTTCTACAGGAAGCTGGTTAAATCTCCCTCTGTTCCCTGTCTTCCCTGAGAGATGGGCTGAGGCTGCTGCAGAGAGGGTAGGGGTTGGGCCCTGGGAGGGAGCCACCCACTTGGAGGCAGGCTCACACTACCTGTGCTGTAGAGCTGTGTAGCCCAGGTTCTGTCTGCCTGTCTGCCTGTGTGTCCATCAATGCGGAGCGGGGGGGTGGGGTGGGGGGAGCACGCAGGCAGGGCTCTGGGGTCCCATCTCCACCACTTCTGGCTGGGTGACAAATGCACGTGAGGTCCCTGGGTTTCCATGGGGTCCTTGGCCACCATGAGGTGATGAGATTCCCTGCCTGTCCATCCAGAGAGGGCTGAATGGAGGGGACTGTGGAGGCCAGAAAACAGGCAGCAGACGGTTGTTTCTGCTGCAGCCTGGGAAAGGAGTCCTCCAGAAAAGGCTGCTTCTCCTAAAGAGGTAACCGGAGAGGAAGGTTCGAGGCCTGTCCCCAGCCTTTGGCAGAGCATGAAGGGTTCCCTCCTCAAACCCTTAACAAGCCCAGTTACCCTCTGGCATTTTCCTCCATGTCAGCCAACAGCCACCCTCCCGCCTCCCCAGCCTACTTCCCAGACCAGGCCAGGCTGGCTGGCCGGCCAAACTTGGGCCAGACCCTGCCTCGCTGGGCTTTGGTTTCCTGTCTTTAAAGAGAGGGGGCCAGGCGTGGTGGCTCTTGCCTGTAATCCCATCACTTTGGGAGGCCAAGGCAGGTGGATCACCTGAGGCTGGGAGTTTGAGACCAGCCTGGCCAACATGGTGAAACCCCGTCTCTACTAAAGATACAAAAATTAGCCAACATGGTGGTGAGTGCCTGTAATCCCAACTACTCGGGAGGCTGAGGCAGGAGAATTGCTTGAACCTGGGAGGCAGAGGTTGCAATGAGCCAAGATTGCACCACTGCACTCCAGCCCCAGAGACAATGAAACTCCGTCTCAAAAAAATAAGTAAGTAAAAAATAGCAGGGCGCGGTGGCTCATGCCTGTAATCCCAGCACTTTGGGAGGCCAAGGCGGGCGGATCATGAGGTCAGGAGATCAAGACCATCCTGGCTAACACGATGAAACCCCGTCTCTACCAAAAATACAAAAAATTAGCCAGGCGTGGTGGTGGGCGCCTGTAGTCCCACTACTCAGGAGGCTGAGGCAGGAGAATGGCGTGAACCCGGGAGGCGGAGCTTGCAGTGAGCCGAGATTGCACCACTGCACTCCAGCCTGGGGGACAGAGCGAGACTCCATCTCAAAATAAATAAATAAGTAAATAAATAAATAAGTAAATAATAATAGGCTGGACGCGGTGGCTCATGCCTGTAATCCCAGCACTTTGGGAGGCCGAGGCAGGTGGATCACCTGAGGTCAGGAGTTTGAGACCAGCCTGGCAAACATAGCAAAACCCCATCTCTACTAAAAATACAAAAAATTAGCCAGGTGTGGTGGCAGGTGCCTGTGATCCCAGCTACTCGGGAGGCTGAGGCAGGAGAATCACTTGAACCCGGGAGGCGGAGGTTGCAGTGAGCCGAGATTGTGCCACTGCACTCCAGCCTGTGCGACAGAGCGAGACTCCATCTCAAAAAAGTAAAAAATAAAATAAAATAGATAAGAGAGGGGATTGGGCTCCTAGGTCCTTTGCAGGCTGAATTGCAGTGGCCACACAGAGCCGCTACTGCTAAGGTGGAAGGCAGTGGAGGCCAAGGTATATGATTCTGCCTTAGCCTGGGAGAAAGGCAGGGTGGGTGCGCCTGGTGGCAAGCGCCTGTTGTCCCTGGAGCAAAACAGAAACATCGCCTCCGTGAATCCTCAGAACAATCCTGCGAGGCTTGACACATGAGGCAACTGAGGCTCAGCATCACAAAGAGAGGCAAGTAGGTAGGGCCAGGTCTCCTCCATTCTATGAGGCAAGGGCAGGGGGTGAGGACCCTGGCAGCCCCCATCCCAGTCATTCATGGGGTCACAGGCAGGAGTGTGGGATCCTGGCCCTCCCTACCAGCCCAGCTGCAGAGAGAAGCACCTGGAAGAAGAGAAGCCTCATCTGTTCCTGTCCTAGCAGAGTGCAAGCCCTCCTGGGCCTGGGTACCCGCTGAATGTCCCTGAGGGGCCGTCAATGAGCATTTTGGCTTCTCCACCCTGCCACCTCCCCACTGCCCTCTCCCAGCACTGACACCTCCCCAGGGCGAGGAAGGGGAAACAGCCCTTTTTAGTGGTGTGGCCACCACAGAGTGGCACCCATCCCAGCTATTCCATGGGCCCAGGGAGCTGGGGTCACCCAGGGCCACACCCTGAGATCCCCTCAGAGGATCCAGAGGAGTCGAGTCACCTGCGCCAGCCCCCAGCACATACACCCCTGCTTTGCCAGAACAGGAGGCCCGGGGGCTAGGCAACAGCTGCTCCAGGTGCCAGGTGAGGGGTTCCGCTGGACACACCCAAGGCAGCCATGTCTGTCTTCCCATCTGAAGTGGTGACAGAGGAAGCCTGTCACCTTCCCCTGGGGCCTTCTGGGTGCTGGGGATTTCAGGAGTGAGCTGCTGAAAGCCAACACTCCAGCTCCAAGGGAGGGAGAGAGGGCACAGGAGGTGAAGGAGCAGTATGGTCCAGAGGTGAGGTCACTGTCCCCCACCGCCTCCCCACCCTGGTCTGCTCTGTCCTCACCCCCAGTTGTCTGCATCCTCCAGAGGGCCTCAGTCCCTCCTGACACCCTCAAAGACAGGGGCTGGCTCTGCTGGCCACTGAGACTCCCCCAAAGACCCCTACCCTCAGGAAGGAAGTCTTTCTTGCTGTCTAACCTGCATCTCTCCTTGCAGGGTCCATAGTGGCAACACAGAGCAGCTGCTTGTAAGGTGGGATGGTTGTCTCCATACCCCCTGTCCTTGCCTCTGCTGCCAGGCAAAGCCCAGGAAATCTGACCTATTGCCCTGTTCACACTCAGCAGGCAGAGGAGACCCGCCGGCCCCATGCCCCCTCCTAGGAGCACCAGGGCTCAGGATCCTGGCACAGCCCGGGTTTATCTCCTGCCTGCTCTCCCTGCCCAATCCCATAGGACCCAGAAGGGGAGCTCCCTCAAACCCCACTCCCTGCCTTCCACTAGTCACCACGTCCAAGTCAGGGCAGGGGCCTAAGTCCTGGAAGCCAGAAGGAGGAGGGTTGGGAGCTCCTGGGGACTGTTCCTGAGTTGTGGGTGGGGGCAGAGTGCTCTGGCCAGGGCCCCCCCCCCCATGCCCCTTGCTGAAGCTGAGACATTCTGCACGTTGGGGGTAGGAAGGGGCGGGACAGGAAGTCCTCCAATGACTGTGAATGAGGTGGGGGGTGCGGGAGCAGGAGTACTCTTTGCACCCCCCAAAAGATAATTGTTGCTCTTCCCTCCCCCACCCCTTCCCTTCTATTCCATCTCAGTGTTGATAGGGGTGGATCAACTTTTGGATTCTCTAAACTTCTTAAGAAAAGACGGTGGGTTATCTGGTCGCGCCCCCTATCTCCGGAGAATGGTCCTCTCCTTAGGGTGGGTGGGAGTAGAGGGGGAGTCTCACCCTGTACTCCCTCTCTCCCTCTAATGGGAGCTGGAAGTCCTTCTTGCCATCACCCTTGGTGTCCTCCTCGCGACCTCAGTTTCCGGTTAAGTTGCGGTTCTTTCCCGGTCGCCAGGCAAGAAGGGTCTCCGCCGCCGCCCCCAGCCCTGCAGAGCCACCTAAGCGCTGAGCATGCGGCGGGCCCCCTCCCGCCGGCTCTGCCCCCGCGGCGCGTGGGTCCGGGATGGGCGGCGGGGAGTGCGGGCCCGAGTCCGGCGCCCGCGCCTACCTGGAGAGCGCTCCGGACAAACCCGGCTGCGTCCAGCCGCTCGCGGCCACCCGGGGCGGTCCTGAGTCGCAGCTCCCGGCCCCGCGCTCTCCCGGGACAGCCACGGCGTCTCCGAGCCCGCCCCCGGGCGGCCCGACGGGAGCAGGTGCCAGGAGCCGCGCCGCCCCCGCCGGCCCAGGAGAGCCTTGGCGGGAGAGGGGTTCAGCGGTGGGGCTCCCCGGGTGGGAGGAAGAGAGGGGAGACTCGGAGGCTCTCCTGGCTGAAGAGCTGGGCGCACGGGTGAGTATCCCGCCTACCCCGGCTGACCAGGCCCAGCGTACTTGAGGGCTCCCAAGGGGTCCCAGAGCTCAGGGAAGGGGACCCCAAACTGGCTGCCTTCCCCCACCCCCTGTCAGCACCCCCTTCCGCCCGCCCCCGGCTGCTACCTCTGGCAAGCAGGCCCCTCTTTTGGGAGGAAACTCAGGGAGTGGGAGGAAGTTGACATTCATGGACCACCTGCTGGGTGCCAGGGGGATCACACTGAAACCTCCGAACCACTCTGCCCAGAGCGGTGCAGTTCCCCATTTTACAGACCAGGAAAAGAAAGATTGGGGACTTAGGTAGGCACGGTGGATCACGCCTGTAATCCCAGCACTTTGGGAGGTCGAGGCGGGCGGATCACTTGAGGTCAGGAGTTCGAGACCAGCGTGGCCAACATGGTGAAACCCTGTCTCTACTAAAAGTACAAAAATTAGCCGGGGGGTAGTGGCACGCCTGTAATCCCAGCTACTCAGGAGGCTAAGGTGGGAGAATCGCTTGAACCTGGGAAGTGGAGGTTGCAGTGAGCCAAAATCACCCCATTGCACTCCAGCCTGGGTAAGAAAAGTGAAACTTCGTCTAAAAAAAGAAAAGATTGTGGACCTTAAGTAACTGGTCCAAAGTCACACAGGAAGTGGGCACCAAATGGGAGACTCCAGGCTGCTCCTAGGCACTGTCTCTGGAGGTCAGGGGAGACAGCCAGAGTCTGCTGGGGAGACTTCACCAGTGTGTGTGGCTGAGAGTCCTTTCTGATTCCTCCCAGGGAATCAAAGCACAGGGTCCAGCACACAGTGGGCACACACAGGGGCACGGAGCCAACCAGGAAGAGCAGGAGGCAGGGGCTGGTGGCACGACCTCCTAAGAGCACTGTCACTATTCTGTTGTTGGAGAAGCAATAACAGGGCAAGAGAGCAAGAAAGAGCCAAGGAAAGTGGACACAGAGGGCTCTTGCAGCCAAAGAAGAAGTGGCGGTGCCATTTACCTGCCTGGCACTGGGGCAGGCCTACTGGGGACCAGGCCACGCAGAGAGGAGGCCCCATGGTGGGGAGCCTCAGGGATGCCTCACCCACGGTGCCACCAAGTCTCCTAGCACTTCCTGGTTCACCCATCCACCAACTCACCCCTGCCTTGGGCCTTGCCCCTGCTCTCCCCTCAGTCTGGAACATCCTCCCAACATTCACAGAGATACCTCCTTGTCACTCAGGCCCCAGCTCAAATGTTACCTCCCCAGGAGCCCCTTTCCCCAGCTTCATCACTCTTAGTCTCAGACTCAGTTTACCACTCTCTTAGGGTATCTCTCAGGTTGTAATTCTTTTGTTTGGACCCTGACCTGTCTCCCCCATGAGGGCAGGGCCCTTATTTCCCAGCTATCCACAACACCAGTGCAAAGCTTACTGCATACTTATTAGATGCTCAATAAGTAGTTGTTGAATGAATAATAAATGCATTTCCACTTTTAAGATAAATCCACATTAAATTGTACATTTTAAGTGGGGGAATTGTATGGTATGCAATTATATTTCAATAAAGCAGTTACTAAAGATTTTTTTTTTTTTTTGAGACGGAGTCTCACTCTGTCGCTCAGGCTGGAGTGCAATGGCGCAATCTTGGCTCACTGCAACCTCCATCTCCCAGGTTCAAGTGATTCTCCTGCCTCAGCCTCCCAAGTAGCTGGGACAACAGGCGCATGCCACTACGCTAGGCTAATTTTTGTATTTTTAGTAGAGATAGGGTTTCACCATGTTGGCCAGGATGGTCTCGATCTCCTGACCTCATGTTCCACCCGCCTTGGCCTCCCAAAGTGCTGGGATTACAGGCGTGAGCCACCGCGCCCGGCCAAAGATGTTTTTAAAAAGTAAATCCAGGGTGAGGCGGACAGTCATGGTACACCATATGTACCTCACTATCCCACAGCACACGCATCCTCTAACTTAATCCGGTCACACTGATCTCCATCACAGTCCACATCCTGTGGCTGTCCACGGAGAATTGCAGTTGTTCAGACTTGGAAGGGATCTTAGAGGTCATCCCATCCCTTTTGTAGCAGCTTTGACAAGATATCCTCTGGCCTCTGCCTGAACATGCCAATGATGGGGAGATCACTACCTAACAAGATGGCCCATTCCACTATGCTAACGTTAATTAAAATGGGGTGTTGGAACCTGTTTCCCTATAATGCTTGCATACTGGTCATAGATCTGCTGGCTGGTAACACAGAAAACGTGCACTCCACCTTCCACAGCCAGAGAAACACAGCAGGCAGTTTCTTCCTAAAGGGGCTCTTCTCCCAGCTAAAGAGACCCATTTGCCTCAGCTATTCTTCCCCTGACATGGTCACCTCCTCCAGGAAGCCTTTGAAGATGTGCCTCCCCCTTGTATGTGCTCCCAGGGCACCTTGTATGAGACCCTAACACTGCCCTTATCACACTGTATTAATTAAACTATCTCTCCCAAACCCTGCTTTGGTTACCCAACTATACTGAGGGCTCCTCCCCCAGGGTAGTTCTGGGCCTTCATTCATTTCTTTTGCCTGGTACCTTGCATGGTGACCAACTGACCTGATCTAAACCACTTAATTAAAAATGTGTTGAATAAATGGTTTCCAAGTGTTGGATTATCCCAGTTACATTCCTTTATACTCCTTTTTTTTTTTTTTTTTTGATGGAGTCTTGCTCTGTCGCCCAGGCTGGAGTGCAGTGGCGCGATCTCGGCTCACTGCAAGCTCCGCCTCCCGGGTTCACACCATTCTCCTGCCTCAGCCTCCCCAGTAGCTGGGACTACAGGTGCCCACCACCACGCCCAGCTAATTTTTTGTATTTTTAGTAGAGACAGGGTTTCACCGTGTTAGCCAGGATGGTCTCGATCTCCTGACCTCATGATCCACCTGCCTTGGCCTCTCAAAGTGCTGGGATTACAGGCGTGAGCCACTGTGCCTAGCACATTACTCTAAACTCTTTTAGGCTTTTGGTATCCTCCATAGAACAGAAAAAGGGACAGCACAACCTCCCCCCATCTCTGCCCTCCTCTGTGAATGCTGCCCATCCCTCAGTTTTTCTTCAGCCTTGAACTAGCTCTACATAGAGCTGAGTGTCCTTGAAACCCCCAGGTCTATTTTCACGTGATGCACTGGTGAGTTCAGCCTCCCTATCCCAGCCCCCGAGTGAATGGTAGTTTCCTGCGCTGGGAGGCCCAGACCGTATGTTTGGGCTTGCTGGCTCTCCCATTCTGCTTAGCCTATTGAAATCATTCAGCAGGACCACAGGTGCCAGCTTAGTGCCACCCACAAAGACGTGGCTTCACCTAGATACCTAGGAATAACACACCCCTAAACTCCAACTCTGCACGCAGGCAAAACACTGCCATCTATTGTGGGCCTTCTGTGTGCCAGATCCTTCCCATGCCCTTTCCCACTCATTTCATCCCCTACTAACCCTGAAAGTTTGCTACTACTCTCCAGATTTTGAAGATAAAGAGGGGGAGGCTCTGGCCGGGCGCGGTGGCTCACGCCTGTAATCCCAGCACTTTGGGAGGCCGAGGCGGGTGGATCACGAGGTCAGGAGATCGAGACCATCCTGGCTAATACGGTGAAACCCCATCTCTACTAAAAATACAAAAAAATTAGCCGGGCGTGGTGGCGGGTGCCTGTAGTCCCAGCTACTCAGGAGGCTGAGGCAGGAGAATGGAGTGAACCTGGGGGGCGGAGCTGGCAGTGAGCCAAGATCGTGCCACTGCACTCCAGCCTGGGCGACAAAACGAGACTCTGTCTCAAACAAACAAACAAAAAAACAAAGAAGGGGAGGCTCTGAGAAGTTAACTTACCTGCCCAAGGTCACACAGCTAGAAAGGGGCAGAGTGGGGATTTGGACCCCATTGGATGACTCCAAAGCATAGGCTGTCTCTTTCCTTTATACCATGGTGCTTCTAAAGGCCTTATCCCAATATGCCCAGTAACTTTTTTCCTACAAAGGTGGGGTGAAGAGGAAGAACAAATGAAAAAGCTCTTCCTGGTAATGGAGAGCTGGGGGTGCGAGGTGGCGCTAGCCCTCCCTGGTCCACCTTCCACTTGCCCAGTGAGGGATTCAGGCCCCTTAAATATTGCCCTCCCCACTCCAGAAAATGACGCTTAGTCTAAATAAAGCCTCTGAGTCTCCAGTTTGACTATTCCAGCTCTCACTACTGGCCAGTCTCATCCACTGTCTCCTCTTCCTCTGTTTTGTCTGTGGATGACTCTTCAGCCCTAGAACAGTGCCTGACACACAGAAAGTAACGAAGACATATTGCTGGATTTGAGGAATGAACCAACTCTCACTGTAGGTGCAAAGAGAAATGGATCAGGCACCTTGCTCTGACTGTGTGAGTTTAGGCAAGTTACTTCCCCTCTCTGAGCTTCAGTTTCCTTATCTCTAAAACAGGGCAATTAACAGGTAACGGTGTAGAGGATGGTGTGACATCATGCCTGCAAAGTACCCCATATAATATGTGCCCAACTAATAGTAGGGGCATCATTAATTAGGTGTTGCTGGTCCCGGCTTTAGAGAGAGGGACATTGAGGCTCAGAGAGGTGAAGGAACTTATGCAACCCTCAACATTACACAGCTTGGAAGAGGCCCATACCAAACAGCAGCTGATGGGCCTGGATTTAAGGCTGTGCCCTTTTTCTTGCTCCTGGGGCCTTTACCAAATGTTCAATAAGTAACGTTTCTACTACAAAGATAAGAGGTGGTTAAAAGAATTGTTCATAATAATAACACTAAGGGCCCCAGCTGAAGCAAAGCCTGTAACAAAGGGACTTAGGCAAGGAGCAGAGACCCCGACCCAGCCAGCAGCTTCCCTGCTTGGCCCACAGCCCAGACTGGGGCTAGGACAGGTGGCGTCATTCTGGACTCCTGGGCTCTAGGAGGGTGGGAGAGGCCCCAACAGTGGGTAGGCCTGTCCCACCCCACCCATCATGGGTTCTTTCTGCCCCCACTGAAAGGGCAGACTCTCTAGTGGCTTGAACAAGTCCACTGTGACCCCTCCCCCAACGTTTTGCCTCCTAAAATAGCCCAGAGCCACCATGTGCCCAGGGCGGCTCCCCACTGGTTGCAAATCCCCCTGAAATCAAATCCCCATCCTGCCCCAAGGAGGACGGCACCACCTCCTGCCACTGCTGGGCTCCAGCGCCAGCCAGGCTCCCCCAGTGGAAACCGGGACAGTTGTCCTTCACAGTGACCGGGACATAAATCCCCAAATAATGAGACAGGCTCTGGGAACACAGAACCAGACACAGTGCTAATTGGTTTGCTTCTGGGCAGAGATGATGTGGAGACAACAGTAACAGGCCTCAGTTTCCCTGGCAGTGTATTGGGGTGGGGGGATGCAAGGGCCAGGGATCCCTGGCTGGGCTGATTTTCTACGCCTTCTGACTGGCCTCACAACCTACTAACCAGTTGCACTTTTTAGGATATTAAATTCCCAGATGTAAAAGGAAAGGGCTGGGGTCTCCTGGTCCAGGTCCTGAGGTAGGAAGCCTAGAATCTCTACCATGATCCAGAAACACCTTCTTTTCATTAAGAAAAAAAAAAAAAAATTGAACCAAGACTCAGATCCTTCCCAGTATGCATGGGGACTGGGGGAGCAGGGAGGCGGGGAACCCAGTGCAACCTCCCTGCTTCTCATGTGAGGTTGGTAATGGATTCTTGGACAAGCCCAAGGACCTCAGTTTGCAGTAATCAGGATGAGATTATCACATTAAACTTTCAAAGTCTTTGCTCAAAAAGAAGCAGCAGCAGCTGACACCCTTGACTCCCCCGACTTTCCCACTGTCACCTTCTCCTGGACCATGACCAGATGAGCTCCAGATACAGGCCACGTGGAGGCTCCACTGCACTGGGGCAGAGGCAGGGGCATGGACAGGATGATCTCCCTGGGGGTGGCCTCAGGGTTGTGGTAAGATGGAAGGGGGAGGAGGTAGGGGAGAGAGGTGAGCATGTGTGTCTGCGGGTGTAATTTGGAGGGACTGCGGGGAACTGGAGTAACTTGAAGTCAGGCAAACGTGTTTACGTTGCAACTTCGCCACTAATGTGTGACTGGGAACTTGTCCCTTCTCTTCACATCTTAGTTTCCTGTCTGTAAAATGGAGATAATGGTAACAACAATGCCTAATAATAACTCCTCTGACTCAAGGCTGATGTCTGAGAAGATTAAATAAGATAACAGAATATACTAGCCTGGCACGGTGGCTCATGCCTGTAATCTCGGCACCTTGGAAGGATGGAAGGACCAGGTGGGTGGATTGCTTGAGCCCAGGAGTTTGAGACCAGCCTGAGAAACATGACAAAACCCTATCTCGCAAAAAAAAAAAAAAATATATATATATATATATATATATGTATATATATACATACATATATGAACAAAAATTAGCTGGGCATGCTGGTGCACACCTGTAATCCCAACTACTGGGGAGACTGAGACGGGAGATTGAGGCTGCAGTGAGCCATGATCATGCCACTGCACTCCAGCCTGGGTGACAGTGAGACTCTGTCTCAAAAAAAAAAAAAATACTGACCAGGCACAGTGGCTCACGCCTGTAATCCCAGCACTTTGGGAGGCTGAGGCAGGAGGATCACTTGAGGCCAGGAGTTTGAGACTCTATCTTTACAAAAAAAAAAAAAAAAAAAAGTTGACCATGGTGGTGCATGTCTGTAGTCCCAGCTGCTCAGGAGGCTGGGACAGGAGCATCATTTGGGCCCAGGAGTTGAAGACCACAGTGAGCTATTATTGTGATACTGCACTCCAGCCTGGGTGAAAGAGCAAGACTGTCTTCCCCCATCACCCCCCAAAAAAAAGAAAGAAGGAAAATGCCCTAAAACTGTAAAAGCCCACTGCGATGTGAGGGATGATGTCATTAGTTACAGCAGGAGGGATGGTGATAAGACCATAGAAAGAACTTCCTCACAGCCTTGCGTTGGAAACTAATGGAGCAAAAAAAAGAAAGAAGACAAACAGGCTTGGGTAGACTGCCAAAGATCTCATCAATGATCCACTCTCCCAACCCAGGGTGCCCATTCCCCATGTCCAGGCTCCCCTCCTGCCCATCATCTTGCCTCCCAAGGCTGCCAGGCAGCCATCAATTTTTCCCAACTCAGAGCTCTATTCAGCTTGTATTTGTTGCCAACACAACAGAAATTATTTCAACCTCTTCATCCAGCTTGGCAGAGCTACCTGGGGTGTGTAGGAGAGGCCAGAGCTGGAAGAAAGGAGGCTGGAAATTGGGGTGTCCAACAGTGGGGTAGCCGTCTCTCCAGAGTATTAGCTGCAATTGCAGCATTCTAGAAGGCAGTCAGCTTCCTGAGAGGAAGCAGCCTTATACTGCCCCATGGAAGGGAAGGGAAAGCCTGAGGATCCGGGGGTCCTCACGGGGACCTTGGCCACCTTTCCTCTTACTTAAAGAGCTGCATTCAGAAGGTGTTGGGAAGGAAAGGCCCTGACTACCAGCCAGGTTCAACCCTGTGGAAATTAAGATCTGTAAGTCTCCCTGACCCTCCCTTCATTTCCTGAAGCTTTTATTTAGTTTGTCCAGCAGGATCCTCCCATCCCAGCCCACTGATTCCGGCCTTGGGGTCCTCTCCTCCTCCTCAATATGAGAAACTAATCCTAACCCATCCTAACCTCACAAGGATGGAGGCAGATTGAGGATGACACCAAGATTCCAGGGTCACCTGGGGTGGGGAAGGGAGAGCCTCCAAGTCCATTGGCTGAGGGAGATGGTGGGGTATCCATGGTCCACCTTGCTGGCCAGGGAGCAGCTGCTGACCACATCAAAGTCCTCCTCTCAAATCGGTCCGGTGGGAGGAGGCACAAAGCCGTTGCAGGCCATGAAGAAGGAGTCCTTTCAAAACCAGCTGAGAGGTTCCAAGAAACGCCCTGAGGACAGGCTGTGTCAACATGTCCTGTGCCCCCCAGGCCCACTGGTGCAGCTTCCAAGCAGCTTCCCACAGAAGGGCCACTCAGAGACCTTGGCTGGAAGGCAGGGGAGGGTGGAGGACAGAGCCTGAGCTCCAGGAGCCATCAGACCTTGGGCAAAGTCCTTACCTCTCTGATCTATAAAATGGACTCAGTAGTATATACCTCATGGGGTTGTTGGGAGAACCAAGAGGTGATATAGGGATAGCGTCTCCCTTTGTGCCTGGCACAGAGTAGGGGGTCGATAAATTCACTCAATAAACACTTATTGAACACCTACTATATGCCAGCCTGTCCACTCTATACCTTGGGATCTAGCAGTGAACGGAAGTCCAAAGGGCCCTCATGGAACTTGCAAATCTGGGTTAGGGGAAGAAGGATGGGCGCAGACAATAAGCAGATAAACACATGAATCAGGATGGACGAGGGCTTGCAGAAGACCAGCACTCAGGAGGGGCCCCTCTGGAGGAGCTCTGTCAGACCTGGCTGACCTGAGGGATAGGCCTGCCTGAGGGTTTTTGGCCACAACCACTCACGGGAATCACCCGAGCAGCCTTGGAAGATTCTGATGTCCAAGCTCCGCCCCAGGGATTTAATTTTTTTGAGACAGAGTCTGACTCTGTCACCCAGGCTGGAATCCAGTGGTGCAATCTCTGCTCACTGAAACCTTCACCTCCTGGGTTCAAGTCATTCTCCTGCCTCAGCTGGGATTACAGGTGCCTGCCACCACGCCCAGTTAATTTTTATATTTTTAAAGTAGAGTCGGGGTTTCACCACGTTGACCAGGCTGGTCTCGAACTCCTGACCTCAGCGACCTGCTCACCTCAGCCTTCCAAAGTGCTGGGATTACAGGCGTGAGCCACCACGCCCAACCTCTACCCAGAGATTCTGATAGGCTTGGTCTGGGTGCAGCCTGAGACTGTAAAATTCTGCCCAGGTGATTGACATGCAGCCAACAGTGAAAGCCTCATGCCCAGCAGGCTTCCCAAGTACCTGGCTACAGGAGCACCACCTGAGGAGCTTGTCTGGCATCCTAGGCTGGGCTCCACCCCCAGGGGTTCAGATTCAGGAGCCTGGGGTGAGGCCCAGCATCAACAGGTGCCCAGATTCTGAAGAGTTTCTAGGAGAGCAAGGGCGAGCTCCAGAGACTGGCTCTCAGAGTCTTCCTCACACTGAGCCTGGCCACACTGCATGTGACCACCTGCTGCTCCCATGAGCACTGTCCCACTGCCTTGCCCCCAGCCTAGCAAGTCCCCCGCCTTTCTCCAGGCAAGTCCTGCTGCTGCTCCTAGGCTTACCATGAAGCCTGAAGCTTCCCACCACCTCAGCCCCTTGGCTGAAGCCCCTATGCCATCCTGTTCCATGGCGTGCTTCATGTCTGGCTGAATCCTGGGCTCCTAGAGGTAAGGCCAACTCATCCATGGCACATGGCACCAAGCCCAGCACCTCACAGGGTATGACTCGTGACCTCAGTGATCCGCTCGCCTCAGCCTTCCAAAGTGCTGGGATTACAGGCGTGAGCCACCACGCCCGACCTCTTCCCAGAGATTCTGATGGAATACCAACCTTCTGTTGAAGGAATACCAAATCTCTTCCAGCCTCCCCTGCTCCCACAACTAGGCCAAAGGTGGCAGTGTGGTGACTGGCTCCTCTAGATCCCTACTCCACCCCCTCACCTGAGTCTCTGGTCCCAGGATTCCTCTTGTGGCATCTGGCTTCTCTCCCACCCACTGCACTCTTGGCCTTGCCCTAAGGGCCAGCCCTGGGACGGCAGACAGTGTACAGTTATGTTTCCCCAGGCAAAGGTGCTCCAGGACGCCCTCTCCCTCCCCTCTAAAGAACCAGGTATCAGCCGGTGTTCATGCCTGTAATCCCAGCACTTCAGGAGGCTGAGGTAGGAGGATTGGTTGAGTCTAGGAGTTTGAGACCAGCCTGGGCAACATAATGAGACCCTGTCTCTACAAAAAATACAAAAATTAGCCAGGCAAGGCCAGGCGCGGTGGCTTACACCTGTAATCCCAGCACTTTGGGAGGCCAAGGCTGGTGGATCACCTGAGGTCAAGAGTTTGAGACCAGCCTGTTCAACATGGTGAAGACCCGTCTCTACTAAAAATACAAAATTTAGCCAGGATGGTGGTGCACGCCTGTAATCCCAGCTACTCTGGAGGCTGAGGCAGGAGAATGGCATGAACCCGGGAGGTGGAGGTTGCAGTGAGCCAAGATTACGTCACTGCACTCCAGCATGGGCAATAGAATGAAACTCCTTCTCAAAAAAAAACAAAACAACAAAAAACAGTACCTCTTGAGAGACAAGGTGGCAAATGTAAGAAACCATGTCTGTTCATTTTTGCTTGCCAGCATAATTTCACAAAGCTCCTGACTCATGACAAAATGTTTTTTTTTTTTTTTTTTTTTTTGAGATGGAGTCTCTTGCTGTCACCCTGGCTGGAGTGCAGTGGCGTGATCTCGGCTCACTGCAAGCTCTGCCCCCCGGGTTCATGCCATTCTCCTGCCTCAGCCTCCAGAGTAGCCGGGACTACAGGCACCCGCCAACACGCCCCCGCTAATTTTTTGTAGTTTTGGTAGAGACAGGGTTTCACCATGTTAGCCAGGATGGTCTCGATCTCCTAACCTCATGATCCACCCACCTCGGCCTCCCAAAGTGTTGAGATTACAGGCATGAGCCACCGCGCCTGGCCATAACAAAATGTTTTAAAAAACCAATCACACTACAGGAGGTCTTTGTTTTCTGGTAACTGGCCCAAAAAACAAAGATTTTACATTTTACCAAGAAAATCCTGTGTTGTCTTTATTAAGTTTTTGATTACTTAAAAAAACTAAACTTTAAAAGAATTAAAGTTTTTACATCCATGTAACTTTCTATATTGCTTTTCAAGTCTTTTTTTTTTTTTTTTTTTTGAGACAGAGTCTCGCTCTGTCGCCCAGGCTGGAGTGCAATGGTGCGATCTCAGATCACTGCAATCTCTGCCTCCCAGGTTCAAGCGATTCTCCTGCCTCAGCCTCCCAGGTAGCTGGGATTACAGGCGTCCACCAATACGCCAGGCTAATTTTTATATTTTTAGTAGAGATGGCATTTTGCCATGTTGACCAGGCTGTTCTTGAACTCCTGACCTCAGGTGAACAACCTGCCTCAGCCTCCCAAAAAGTGCCAGGATGGCAGGCGTGAGCCACCATACCCAGCCACTTTTAAAGCCATTTATCACTCTGGTTAAATAAATATTATTTGGCTGAATGCAGTGGCTCACACCTATAATCCCACCGTTTTAGGAGGCTGAGATGGGAGGTTTGCTTGGGGCCAGGAGTCCCAGACTAGTCTGGGCTGAACATATCAAGACCTCATATCTGAAAAAAAAAAAAAAATAGCTAGGCATGGTGGCACATGCCTGTAGTCCAACCTATGAGGGCAGATTGCTTGAGCCCAGAAGTTCCAGGCTGCAGTGAGCTATTATCACACCACTACACTCTAGCCTGGGTGACAGAGCTTGTCTCAAAAAAAAAAAAACCCAAAACCAAAAACAAACAAAAAACTATTATTTTAGAATGACCTATGATTCTGTTTTGATGAAGTGTTTTAAACATTTTTACATCTTTGGCAGGTTTCTCCAAGATCAAAATCCTAAATTAAGCCTTTTTAAACTAAATAGACATATAAAAGACATCATCAAATAATAAATAATAATAGATCTTCTTTCAGTTATATTTATGAGTGTTATTAATATAAACATTTCACAATTATATTAGTTCATAAAAATCTAATATATTATCAATGATAATTTTATTTTATTTTTTCTTGGAGACAGGGTCTCACTCTGTTGCCCAGGCTAGAGTACAGTGGTATGATCACGGCTCACTGCAGCCTCCACCTCCTGGGCTGAAACAATCCTCCTGCCTCAACCTCCCAAGTAGCTTTGACTACAGGCATACACCACCATGCCCAGCTAATTAAAAAAAATTTTTTTTTTTAGAGATGGGGTCTTGCTATGTTTCCTAGGCTGATCTCGAACACCTGAGCTCAAGCCATCCTCCCACCTCGCTCGGCCTCCCAGAGTGCTGGGATTACAGGTGTGAGCCACCATGGCTGGCCAGTCATAATTTTAATTATGTTCAATATTTTCCATATTTTATATAGATATGTTATTTATATAAACAATCTAAACACTAGTTAAAATGTATAAAGTTCTGGGCTGGGTGCGGTGGCTCACGCCTGTAAGCCCAGCACTTTAGGAAGCCAAGACAGGCAGATCACCTGAGGCCAGGAGTTCGAGACCAGCCTGACCAACATGGTGAAACCCTGTCTCTACTAAAAATACAAAAATTAGCCAGGCGTGGTGGCGTGCACCTGTAATCCCAGCACTTTGGGAAGCCAAGGCAGAAGGATTGCTTGAGTCCAGGAGTTCAAGATCAGCCTGGGCAACATATGGAGACCCTGTCTGCAAAACATTTTTTTTTTTTTTAATTTGAGACAGAGTCTCACTCTGTTGCCCAGGCTGGAGTGCACAATGTCGGCTCACTGCAACCTCCACCTCCCAGGTTCAAGCAATTCTTGTGGCTCAGCCTCCTGAGCAGCTGGGACTACAAGTGTGCGCCACCACGTCCGGCTAATTTTTTTCTTTTTTTTTTGTATTTTTAGTAGAGACAGGGTTTCGCCATGTTGCCCAGGTTGGTCTCAAATGCCTGAGTTCAGGCAATCTGCCCGCCTCAGCCTCCCAAAGTGCTAGGATTACAGGCGTGAGCCACCGTGCTGGGCCTCTGCAAAACATTTTTTTTTTTTTTTTTTTGAGACAGAGTCTCACTTTGTCGCCCAGGCTGGAGTGCAGTGGCGCGATCTCGGCTCACTGCAACCTCTGCCCTCTGAGTTCAAGCGATTCTCCCGCCTTAGACTCTCCAGTAGCTGGGATTACAGGCGTCTGTCTCCGCGCCTGGCTAATTTTTTGTGTTTTTAGTAGAGATGGGGTTTCACCATCTTGGCCAGGCTGGTCTTGAACTCCTGACCTCGTGATCCACCCACCTCGGCCTCCCAAAGTGCTGAGATTACAGGCGTAAGCCACCATGCCCGGCCTCTGCAAAACATTTTTTAAACATTAGCCAGGCATGGTGGCACACGCATGTGGTCCCAGTCACTTGGGAAGTTGAGGTGGGAGGATTGCTTGAGCCAGGGAGGTTGAGGCTGCAGTGAGCCATGATTGTGCCATTGCACTCCAGCCTGGGCAGCAGAGCAAGATCTTGTCTTGAAGAATAATAATAACAATACATTTAAATTTAAATTTAAAAAACTGGCTGGGTGCAGTGGCTCATGCCTGTAATCCCAGCACTTGGGGAGGCCAAGGTGGGCAGATCACCTGAGGTCAGGGGTTAGAGACCAGCCTGCACAACATGGTGAAACCCCGTCTCTACTTAAAATACAAAAATTAGCTGGATGTGGTGGCACACCCCATGTAAGCCTAGCTACTCGGGAGGCCGAGGCACAAGAATTGCTTCAACCAGGCAGGCAGAGGTTGCAGTGAGCTGAGATCGCTTCAGCCTGGGCAACAGAGTGAGACTTTGTCTTAAATAAATAAATAAATAAATTCAAAAAACCAACTCTAAGACCAGGCGCAGTGGCTCACACCTGTAATCCTAGCACTTTGGGAGGCCAAGGCAGGTGGATCACCTGAGGTCAGGAGTTCGAGACCAGCCTGGCCAACATGGAGAAACCCTGTCTCTACTAAAAATACAAAAATTAGCCAGGCATGGTGGCGTGCGCCTGTCATTCCAGCTACTTGGAAGGCTGAGGCAGGAGAATAGCTTGAACCCAGGAGGCAGAGGCTGCAGTGAGCCAAGACCCCAGCATTACACTCTAGCCTGGGCAACAGAGTGAGATTCCATCTCAAAAAAAAAAAAAAAATCCAATAAATATAAATACAGAAAGAAAAAAGTAAAATTAATTTAAAAACACAAATGTAACAAATAAACAAATAAAACAAATGTTTTATTAGTTATGTTTTTTCCCATATGTAACTCAGTTTAATACTTTTTTTTTTTTTTTTTTTTAGATAGAGTTTTGCTCTTGTTGCCCAGGCTGGAGTGCAGTGGCGTGATCTTGGCTCACTGCAACCTCCACCTCCCAGGTTCAAGCAATTCTCCTGCCTCAGCCTCCCAAGTATCTGGGATTACACCACCACGCCCGGCTAATTTTTTGTACTTTTAGTAGAGACGAGGATTTCTCCATATTGGTCAGGCTGTTCTTGAACTCCTGACCTCAGGTGATCCGCCCACCTCAGCCTCCCAAAGTGCTGGGATTACAGGCGTGAGGCCTGTATACTTAAGCCTTAATACTATTAAGCATATACTGCTATGTATGATCTATAATATCCTTGTAATAGCCCTATTAAAGGGTTAAGTACAAAAAAAGACAATGTTGATGAAAACCTAGATCATGCTAATTAAAAAATAAATGCAATTCAAACTGTGTTTTCCAATAAGTAGGCATATATGCACGCTGGGACTAGTGCTCATTGCTTAAAACTACAACTGAAAACAATCAATCATCCTGAAAAAAGAGGCTTCCTAGTTACCTGACACAATTAGCACTTGGCTTTTAAATACAACCAGGCAGCTGATTTATGACCAAAAGAAAAAACTTGTGACACAAAGTAGCAAACATCAGAAGCCATTTGCTCATTTCTGCTTACCAGGATAATTTCACAAAGTCCCTGACTCTGTGCTTATCTGCAGCTCTCTGAAAAGAGTTTTAAAGACAAAACAAGATAAAACACAGCACCTCCCACAGCCCCACATCTCTTGCCTGAATCACTATATTCCTTAAAAGATCAATGGCCCCAGTCCTAGCCAGGCGCAGTGTCTCACGTCTATAAATCTCAGCACTTTGGGAATCCGAGACAGGAGGTTCACTTGAGGCCAGGAGCTTAAGACCAACCAGGGGAACACAGCAAGACCCCTGTCTCCATAAAAATAAAATAACCATAGTCCTTGCCTTTTGTTGCACATACAATGATGTCTGACAGAGTTAGTGATTATACCTCTGTAATCTATAATCAATATACTGTTACAGCCAAATTTTGATGTCCTTTTGCACATACTGAACCCCCACTACCTATATATAAACTATAAGCTAAAACACTGATTTAAAACAGTCTGACAAAACTGTTTTAGGGCTGTAGGCCATGCTCTATAGTCCTCCGTAAGACTTCTGAATAAAACTAACTTTAATTCTTTAAATGGTTAATTTTTTTTAATTGACACTCTTAGAGGGTCGTTATGAGGATTACCTGAGTCAATATTTGCAAAGTGTTTAGCAACCAGGCACGTGGTAATCATTACATATGTTTGCTAAATAACACAAGTGTAGTCAATCAACAAGGTCCATCCTGCTGATGCTGGGTCTGGGAGGTTGGGACTGAGATTTCCACTTTACAGGTGAGGAGACTGAGGACCCAGAGAGGAAGAGACTTGCCCTCAGATGGCACTCAAACCTGAGGTCTGTCTCCCTTCAACCTTCTCTCTTCCAGCACCCCCAGGTCACCTCCCTCCCTCCTCAGGCGCCTGGCCTGGCCCGGGTGGGCGCAGTGCCCCACACTGACAGAGGCCCCTTTGTCTCCCTGCCCAGTGTCACACCCAGAGGGCGGAGCACCGCCGGACAAGCGCCCTGTGTCTGGGTCTGTTTCACCGCCAGGTCTGCGGCCGCCTGGGTGGCTCCAGCCACGGGACTCGAGGTAGGTGGATCCCAGGGCCATTCCCATCCCTTCCATCCCCCATCCCAACCTCAGCAGGGCATCCCCGACTCTCCCTCAGTGCAAAGAAGGAGAAACCTCCAAGGGAAACGCCCCAGTTCTTGGTCTCGACTCTGTGCAAACTCCAAGTGGCCAGAGCCTGGGTGTTGGGGGGAAGGGCTCCAAGCTGCCTCAAATACCAGAAGCAGGGAGCTAAGGGTGTGGGAATGGCAGCAAGGGCATTCTGCGTGTTGCAGGAGGGCTGCGGTGGGATCCTGGGGAGTGGGACAGAGATTACCCTGCCCTTTTTTACCCCATACTCTATCTGTAACCCATCACCCAGGCTGGAGTGCAGTGGTGCGATCACAGCTCACTGCACCCTCGACCTCCTGGCCTCAAGCGATCCTCCCGCCTTGGCCTCTCAACACACTGGGACTACAGGCACACGCATCACCATGCCTGGCCCGGTTCACTTCTCTTTACCACCTGGATTGGCAGAACAGCCACCTCACTGGTCTCCCTGCCTCTACTTCCCCACTTCCTCTCCCTCCCAGTCCCATCTTCACACAGCCAGAGGGAGACTATTAAAAGGGCAACTCTCCAGCCTGGGCAACTCCATCTCTACAAAAAATACAAAAATTAGCTGGGTGTGGTGGTGCACACCTGTAGTCCCAGCTACTCAGGAGGCTGAGGTGGGAGGATAGCTTGAACCTGGGAGGTCGAGGCTGCAGTGAGCCGTGATCACACCACCACACTCCAGCCTGGGGGACAGAATAAGACCCTGTCTCTACATAAATAAATAAATAAAAATAAAGGCAAATCTGATCAAGTCATGCTCTGGGATAAAAGCTCTAAAGGCTTCACCCTTTGCTTTAGGAGAATGCTTGCCCCAGCCTGGAAGATCCGGGCCTTTCCCCTCCCCCAAGCCCTTCTCTCCCAGTCCACCCCTTGCACCTGATTCCTCCCACAGATTAACTGAGATATAAATACAACTCTCCACCTAAAAATATTACGGGTAGAAGTAACACTGAGGATGGCTAGAAATGGATATAAGAAAACTCATTATTGACTAAAATGCACAAAAGAATCAAATCTTGACCACGAATCTTTTTTTTTGGTTTTAATTTAAATCTTCCAAAATGGAATGGGGTTACCCAGTCAATCACACAATGGCAGAAACTCGTGTCAAGAGCCTGCAGCCCCCACACTGATGGATGCCTCCAATCTCAGCAGCAGAATGTGTATGGAATCGATGCCGATGAAAACAGTTTCAGTAAAATTACAAAAGAATGAAAAACATGGACATTTGTTTAACTGTACTACAGGGGAAAAACAAAAATCTGATCAAAGAATTAAGTTGGATGAATAGAGTTCAAGCTGGAGAACACCTTCTTAAAACATTTTCAGGGTTAGTATGTTTTGGTTTAAAATGTTTGCATTCAAAACATCCTTCGGGTCAAAATATCCGTAGTGGTTAAAATATCCTGTGTCCCTCTGATCTGTTTCCTATAACTCCCCACCTTCCAGCCACACTGGGCTCTTTCTGTCCCTGGAGCACAGCGAGTTTCCCCTCACTTGGGAGCTTTCTCAAAGCCTGTTCTCTCTGCCTTGAGTGCTCTTTTCCTTCTGACCCCTCCCTCCTCCTTCTCATGGCTGATATTTAACTATCACCTCTGAAAGATGCCTTCCTGCATTGCTCTCTCTAGGGTAGATTTCCTTCCTTCCCATTTCCTCTTATTCCCTTTTTTTTTTTTTTTTTTTTTTTTTTGAGATGGAGTCTCGTTTTGTCGCCCAGGCTGGAGTGCAATTGCGCGATCTCGGCTCACTGCAATCTCCACCTCCCAGGTTCAAGCGATTCTCCTGCTTCAGCCTCCCGAGTAGCTGGGATTACAGGCTTGCGCCATCACGCACTAATTTTTGTATTTTTAATTAGTGATGGGGTTTCACCATGTTGGCCAGGCTGGTCTCGAACTCCTGACCCCAAGTGATCCGCCCACCTTGGTCTCCCAAAGTGCTGGGATTACAGACGTGAGCCACCACACCCAGCCTCTTATTCCCTCTTGAGAACCTATCTTAGGCTGGGCACGGTGGCTCACGCCTGTAATCCCAGCACTTTGGGAAGCAGAGGCGGGCGGATCACGAGGTCAGGAGATCGAGACCACGGTGAAACCCCATCTCTACTAAAAATACAAAAAATTAGCTGGGCACAGTGGTGGGCACCTGTAGTCCCAGCTACTCGGGAGGCTGAGGCAGGAGAATGGCGTGAACCCGGAAGGCGGAGCTTGCAGTGAGCTGAGATCCCACCACTGCACTCCAGCCTGGGCGACAGAGCGAGACTCCGTCTCAAAAAAAAGAGAACCTATCTTGTTCCCTCTTGGAACCCTGTCTTGTTCCTCCTGAATTCCCAGGGCAGAGGCTAGCAAGTATAACACATAGTAGGTGCCCCATAAATATTGGTTAAATGAATGAGTAAATCAGTGTCACTGGGATGAGAGCTAGGACAGCAGGCTGGGGCTTGGGGGTAGGGGCTGGGACAGGGTAGAGACACACCCACCTATGACATCAAGTTCCAAGGAAGCCCATTTCAGTGGGAGAACAAAGAGAAGACTGGCTGCGCATGGTGGCATTACAGGCATGAGCCTGTAATCCTAGCACTTTGGGAGGCTGAGGCAGGAGGATCGCTTGAGCCCAGGAGTTTGAAACCAATCTGGGCAACAGAGGGAGACCCCTGTCTCTACAGAAAATGTAACAAAATTATCCAGGTGTGTTCCTGTAGTCCCAGCTATTCGTGAAGCTCTGGACTGAGGGCTGGGGTGGGAGGATTGCTTGGGCCTGGGAGGCGGAGGCTGCGGTGAGCTGTTATCGCACCACTGTACTCCAGCCTGGGTGGCAGAGCGAGACTTCATCTCAAACAAAAAAGAAAAGAGGATACAAAACCAGTCCTGCTCCTGATTTTTGCCCTATGCCCAGCTTCCCAAGGGTCAGGCCCATGTGCCAAATGGACAGCTCCCCCTCCACCCCTTCATCTAGGCCACCTTCTTGGGGCTTGGCTCCCACATGTGGCTTCAGGCCAGGCTATTTGGGGAAACTTCCTGATCCCCCCTCTGGCCTCTCCACCCCCACACCTCATCTTGCAGACCCAGAATAGCTGTCCCCAGTCTCAACCTAGGGAGAGTCTCATTCCCAATTAGCACCCAGAGGGTTGAAACCATCTCTAAAAGCTTCTTGTGTCCCTCTCCCCTCAGGAAGCTGCTAACTAGGACAGCAAATTTCAGAATAAGGTCACAAGAATGCTACCTGCCCCTATATTCACCTCCCAGCCAGAGACTCAGGGGCCAGGAGTCTTGGTGTGTGAAGGTAGAGGAGCTTTGGGTGAGGGGGAGATTCAGGGAGAGCCAGGGGTGACTGCAGCCTGTGACTCTTTTAATCAAAGGAGCAGCTCCAGCATGGTCCGGCAAGGAGCCCTGGCTGTGAGGGGTGAGGAGACCCAGGTTCCAGTCCAGGTTCTGCTAGAAGATTGACTCTGCGAAAGTTCCTTTGCTCTCTGAGCTTTCATCATCTACAAAAAGAACTTTGATCTTGGCCAGGCACAGAGGCTCATGACGGTAATCTTAGCACTTTGGGAGGCCGACGTGGGTGGATCACCTGAGCTCAGGAGTTCGAGACCAGCCTGGACAACATGGCAAAGCCCTGTCTCTACTAAAAATACAAAAAATTAGCTGGGCATGGTGGCATGTGCCTGTAATCCCAGCTACTCAGGAGGCTGAGGCACGAGAATCTTGTGAACCTGGGAGGGGCAGGTTGCAGTGAGCTGAGACTGCACCACTGCACTCCAGCTTGGGCAACAGAGCAAGCGAGATTCGTGTCAAAAAAAAAAAAAGAATTTTGATCTCTGCAGGTGCTCATAGGATGGGATGAGGCAGTTCTGTATACTGCAAAGTTCTGTACAAAATCAGGGGATAGGAGGCCCTTTGGGGTCCTAGGGAGATTGTTCTGGAGATGGATTCTTGCAGGGGCCCCGAGCCCATCAGAGAATTATTCCTCTGCTAAAGTCTCACTGGAGGACTGGCTCAAGCCTCTGCCAACAGGGAGAGTGGGCAGGCTTCTCCCACATTCCAAAGACCACACCCCATGTGTCCCTCTTTAGGAACCCCTAGAAAACCCAAGGGTTCCTGTTCCCAGTGCCTTTTCCTGGCATTTCCTCTCCTCTCAGCAGGGAGTGGTGGAGTGTCCCATCCCCATCCTGCCCTCCAGGGCCAGAGCACTCAACTTTGGGGCTGGGGAGAGGGTCAGCTGGCATCAGATGCAGGACTGAACAGAGCTGAGATCAGAAGGGTAGAGAAGTCTGGGGCTTGGGATGTAGGAGAGACATCTGGGAGCGGGGGGCGGGGGTCCGGGGAAGGCTGGACAGGGCAGGGGGCAAGGCCGAAGCTGGGTCTGGCCTCTAGCCTGGGCATCTAAAGTGAGAAGAAGGACCTGTGGAGTCGGTCCTTGCCCCACCCAAGGAAATCTTAATCCAATAAACAAACAGCCAACACAGCCGCTCCTGTGCAAGAAGCCGTGGGAGCGATGGGGAGGCCACAGAGGTGAGGAGGCCAGGAGAGGGCAGGGAGGCTGTTTAAACAGGCCCCTTGGCCTGGGGCAGTTGGCAGAAATATTTGGAACAGGGTGGGGAGCACAGCTGTGGTTTGGAGCAGGAAGCTGGGGCCCGGGGTGGGTGGGCTGAGCTTGGCTGCTTCCAGGAGAAAGAAAAGTGTCAGTTCAGCCCCACTCTGGTCAACGCCTCTTCTGAGGGAGACTCCAAGTCCCAACACCCTTCCCTCAGTTCAAGGTCAATCAGGTCAACCAGACAGACAAGGGGCTCTATCCCTTATCTCCTAGAGTGATGACTCTGGACCCCCAGCCCTGCTCCCAGGCCTATGACCCTGGGCCTCATCACTGAAGAAAGTTTCAGAGTTCAGAGCCGAAACCCCGGAGTTCTCAACAGAGGAGTTGGAGGAGATGAGCCATCAGCTCTTTATTTTTTTTACTTTTTATTTTATTTTATTTTTTTTTTGAGAGAGGGTCTCACTCTGTCATCCAGGCTGGAGTGCAGTGGCACGATGTTGGCTCACTGCAACCTGTACCTCCCAGACTCAGGCAAATCTCCTGCTTCAGCCTCCCGAGTACCTGGGATTAAAGGTACCCATCACCAAGCCCGGCTAATTTTTTGTACTTTTTTAGCAGAGACGAGGTTTCACCATGTTGGCCAGGCTGATCTCTAACTCCTTGACCTCAAGCAATCCACCCACCTTGGCCTCCCAAAGTGCTGGGATTACAGGTGTGAGCCACTGCACTCGGCCCATCCACTCTCCCTAGGACGTGATATTCCCTTTCCTGCCGCCTTGCCTGGCAGTGGAGGGGCCCAGAAGTGATCGTGGCCCCCTGGGAGGCATTATCACCTTTTTTTTTTTTTTTTTGAGATGGAGTTTCACATTTGTTGCCCAGGCTGGAGTGCAATGGCGCAATCTTGGCTTTCTGCAACCTCTGCCTCCCAGGTACAAACGATTCTCCCACCTCAACCTCCCAAGTAGCTGAGATTACAGGCATGCGCCACCGCGCCCAGCTAATTTTGTATTTTTAGTAGAGACGGGGGTTCACCATGTTGGCCAGGCTGGTTTCAAACTTCTGACCTCAGGTGATCCACCCGCCTCAGCCTCCCAAAGTGTTAGTATTACAGGCGTGAGCCACCGTGCCTGGCTGTCACCTTCTTTCAGGACTCTTGGCTCTCCCTTTGCCGAGACTCCTCAAGAGACTAAGGCAGAGAGTCAGAGGGATACATGTCCAGACTGACAGGCAGATATAGAGAGAGGTGAAGATACAGAAAGACCCACCCAGAGAGATAGGCACGCAGTCAGACACTGAGAGTGGGAGTGTGAGAGAGAGGGACAGAGAGAGAAGGGGTAGACAGAGGAGGCAGAGAAAAAGGAATAAGAAAAGACATAGAGAGAAAGACTCAGAAAAAAGAGCTAGACGGGTGGAGAGGAGAGACAGAGATAGCAAAGGACAGGGTCAGGAGAGGGGAAAGGACACAGATGGGGAGCACACAGGAGGCGCAGGGCCAGACACACTCACAGGCCGAAGCAGAAAGAGGCTCACGAGAACTACACAAGGACAGACAGCCTCAGGACCCAGAGACACTCTCCTGGGAGACGTGGGGGAGCCAAAGTGCTTGGGGGTCGAGCCCCACTGGGGGTGGCCTCACCAGGGCAATGCTGCTGCCTCCTGTCCCCAAAGCTTAACCAACCGCTGCCGGCGTCTGGCCCCCAGCCACCCTCTAGTAAGCCAGCCCTTGGCCACTGGAGCCAGCGGGTCACCCAAGGTGAATGAAAAGTCACCAATAAGGGACAGTGAGAGTGTGACTGGGGTGAAGGTATGGGTGTCACAAGCCATGTGTGTCAGGGTGGGTCTGACCTGGGGTGGGGTTTAGGAGCGCACAACCCTATACACAGACCTCTGGGGGTTAGTGCAGGCGGGCATGCGTACCTGAGTGAGTTTGTGAGTGTGTGTGCATGTGTGTGGATCCAGTTCCATTAAGAGCCTCACGATGCTAATGAGGCCAACGTGGCAGGCTGTTCCTCAAATAGCCCAATCAGAAACAATGAGTGAGCAGAGACAGCCACAATAAATGTTTCATGCCTCTTCTGAACAGACGGTGTGTCCAGGTGCCACAGGGCACTTGACTACAGTCAACACCAGCGTACCATTCATTCCCACTGGGGATGACCCCCGCCGCCTGGCCAGCTGACCCCACAGTCTCCCCTGTCCCAAGCCCAAACTCCAAACTCATGGGAGAACCCACATGATAGACACATGGGCCCTCCCAGGTGGCAGGCGCAGCTCCCTCTGAGAAGGGCAGCCAGAGGGATGGTGGGGTCCAACCCTGGCTTTCCCCCAGGCTAGCTTCCATCCCTCCTGCTGCTGCGGCCCCATTTAGCTCTCTCCTTGCTCCTGGGGTCCAGTGACCCACACCCTCACCACACACAGGAGAGAAGTAACCTCTCCTCCCCAGCCCTTCCCTCTCAAGCATCACAGGACATTTAAAAAAAAAAATTGTCCCAGTTTTGTGGTGGATAATGAGGTCAGGAGGCCCACAGGGGAACTGCTTGTTGATGACAACTGACAATCTTCATTTCACCTTGAAACTCCATCCTAGTCCAGGTAAGCATGTTCTAAGCCCAGTTTTATAGGGGTGCTACTCTACTGGGGGACAGGGAGAGTGGGGAAGGAATTAACCAAATGGCAGCTGAAGTCACAGGCCCAGCCAGGCCCACCTGGAACACTCACAGGGCCTGGGGCAAGGGGACAAATGGCGGCCCACAAACATATGTCTAAATATTTAAAAGTTATAAATCAAGCCAGCAAACTGTGAAATATGTTTTAACCTCTCACCCTGACAAATACTCCTTCATTAACAACCTGGAGGACCAGATACAAATTTGGATTTATCTGCCTCCTGAGCTTTACACATCAGAATGACTCTGTGCAGAGGAGACGGCTCCACTCGCACCCTGGCCACCCCCCTTCCTGCTGCCGGGTCCTGTCTGCACCACAAGGGACTCTTGTGCATGTATAAGGACACCCAGCCTCATGTCCTTGCTCTATCCACAGCCCCTGCAAATAGCTGTCCCTTCACTGTCCGTAGGGGTGCACACACTATTGGCATAACCTGTCCTGAGGCAGACAGGCCCAGGGAAGAGGCTGGCATGGGCTGGGAGCCAGATGGTGACCATCTGGGCAGGGACCTCCAGAGTCACAGGTATGGAGAATGTGGTCTTGGAGGGGACTCACAGTCTCATCCCCTCGGCCCTGCTGATGCCTCATCCCACAGGGATAGGACTGGCAGCAGGAGGGACAGAGTGGAGCCTTTGAAAGCCCCCAGCTTAGGGCATGGGCACTCCCTCCCTTGCCCAGGTTTAAGGGTGCTACTGAACTCAGCCTTCCCTGGCAGCCTAGAGATCAGGCCAGGGCCTGAAGCTGTCCTTTCACTGGAGGACAGCTTGGACAATCCCCAAACAGGACTTTCAGTCACTTGTATTATTTATCTTCCTGGAAAAATTTAGTGCGGCTTGATCCCAACTCCTGGAGGTGGGAGGGCAGAGCAGTGATGACAAGAGGGCATTTTTTTCAGGTTGGGTCTCCAAGCCAGAGCTTGTTCCACTGAGGCACAGCCCCAAGTGAGCTCCTGCTGGTACTGGTCCCTGCCTTGGGCGGGGGTGGGGGGACTCTCTCCCCTCTACAGAGACAAAAGGCAACACAAGGTGACTAAAAGAGGAGGAGGTGAGGGGCTCTGGGCAGCCCAGACAGGTCCAGAGATCCAGGAACCAGCAGGGGGCAGGTTTCCCCTGGTAGGGGGGCGTGCAGTGAAGGGCACTCTTTCTAGCCAAGCTTAGCTAAAAAAAAAAAAAAAAACCCTTCCACTCCCCCCTCCCCTGCTCGCTCTCACCCCCTGCAGATCGGCTTTGCTGTCCGACACATGAGGGGACACTGGTACTTTCTGAGCCCTCGCCAGGCTCCAGGCACTGTGCTAAGTGCTCTACATGTGTTAACCCTTGCAGCCACTCTATGAGGTGGGTTCTATTATTATCCCCATTTTACAGGTGATTAAGTGAACTCAAAGAGGTTAAGAAACTTGTTCAAGGTCATGCAGTAGGTAGAGGTGTCAGAACTCAGCTCTAACTGACCCCAAAGCCCCCACTCTTTCCACTAGAGCACATGGCCTCCCAGAAGCAAGAAGCTGGCACAGACCCAGAAGGGATGAAGGTCGGATATGAGAACGAACTTCTGCCTCTGATGGTTTGTGTGGTGGAATGAGGCAATGGAATGGGGAATCTAGACAGACAAGGAAGCCCCCCTCCCCCCATTGTCACCCGTGTCTGTCCAAAGGCTTGCGATGATCTCAGGAAGGTCCCTGGGGTCCCAGCTGGACCCAGACAGCAATGTCCTGACTTCCCTTTGTTCTATAATCCAGGGTCCTCTGCTCTACTTCAACCCAGCACCAAGACCCAAAGGCTGCCTCTCCTTAGTGGCTCAGAGCTCTGAGCATCACATTCAAGCTGTCAGCCCAGGTCCTCCTCCTCCAGGAAGGCTTCCTCGAGGTCCTGGGAGGCAGGACCCCTTTCCTACAGCCCAAATCCCAACACTGAGGGTGCAAATGCTCCCCTGTCTACAATAAGGCCACATCTGCGATCACCTTCCCCAGCCAGCTCTGTGACACAGACACAGAAAAGATCTACTGAGTTCCCAGACTTTCCGGGTTCCCTAGGCCATCGGGGTAATCCCCTGCTCACCCCCTTGTACCCAGATATAAATAAATGATGCAGGTGCCCTGGGGCTCATTAGAAAACCCAGGCCCCAGCTCAGCTATGCGGCGGCTTTTACCCCATTAGCCCACGGAACAGAAGCCGTTTGGGTCAAGCCATCACCCTCTAGGGTGGGGAAGAGGCTGCCCTTGGATGAGGCATGGCGCACTCTCAGTCAACGAGGTTCCTTACTCCGGACCCCCGTCCTCACCATCCCCAACCCGCCCCACTCCAGAAAGCTGCGTGTCTAATGCCCGGCTCTTTCTTTTCCATCCTTTGGAGCCCGCCTGGCATCAGGGATAACCAGCCAGGACCCTCTAACTGCCCCAGAGTTCAGGCCCGCCCAGCAGATGCCCAACGTCGGCGCGCAGAGCCGAGATAGGGATATCCTCACTGTCCCTTGGGGTCCCCCAATTTTGAGGCGAGAGGACCGGACAGGTGGAAGGGGCTGCCTCGTTCTCCCGCGCTGCCCTCGAGGTCCTCGGCGTGGACTAGCCCGCGTCGCCGTCTTACCTGCGGGGCAGAGACGGAGCCCGCCGCGGCCACCTGCTCTCGCCTGGCTGGGAACGCTGCGTGTGGGGCTGGCTGGGAGGGGCGGGGCCCGGCGGGGCAGGGGCGGGGCTGGGAGGGGGAGCCGGGCCGGCCCCTCCTCGAGGCCCCGCCGGTGGGGTGCGCGGGCTCATTCAGGTGGGAAGTCCCGGGAGAGCATCTGAGCCACAGGGAGGGCCCGGAGCTCGAGTTCTGAAGGCTGGGAAGTTAGGACTCCGGGGGGTGCGGGGGGTGGGTGGGAATCACCCGCTTCAGACAGCCTCGCCCAGATGCCCTGGAGCGGGTGACTTCATATAAAGACCCCTCACACGAAGAAGAAAGCTCAGAAACCTCTCCTGGCCTGAGTCCCCTTCCATCTGAGCTCTTCGGGCCTGGCAGGGTGGGTGTGAGACGGGACACTCCTCTCTAAAGTTAGGGTGCCCTCTCCAGGGCTCAGCTGTGTAGGGGTTTAGGCCGCTGAGGGGGCCATTAGGCACCCAGACCATCTTTATCCTCAGCCCATCTTTATCCTCAGCCCATCTCCCTCCCTGCCACACAGCCCCTCCTCCACCCCCAGCGCCAGCCCAGGTCCCCCAGCTGTCACTGTTTAGCCCTGGAATGACAGGCGTCCTGACTCCGTGAGTCTAGCCACATTCAAGGTCTTTGAGCTTAGCACCCCTGAGCCCCTGCCCCCTCCCTCTGCCCCCAGTCGCTAATTTTATTGACCTGTAAAAGGCACGTTGCTGGCAGGCAGTATACTAACTGAAGGCAAAGTGGGGAGCGGATGGGCAACTCTCCCCCCGGGAAGGCAGCTGGAGATGGGACAGGAGGGAGGAGGAAGGAGATTCCTGGATCCAGGGCCAAGGACACTTTGAGAGGAGGAAGAGGGGGGCCTTGGGAAAGAGAAGTACACTGTCTATGGGAGATGGTAGCCAAAAAGACGGGAACGGGAATTTCAGCCCTCAATCAGACAAGAGGCCTACAGAAAAAAGAAAATGCTGGGAGAAGAGAGGGTGCATTTCTCATCTACCTGGGGACAGAACCAAGAATGTAGCAGGAGGGAAGGAGGTTGGACGGCAGGAAGGACTGCCATCCTGCTCTCAAATCTCTGCCCTAGCCCCCTCCCTTCCTCTTGAAGGTGTCTCCTGCCTGCTGGGCCTTGTACTACAGAAATAGCCCTTTCCCTGATGAAGCAACCTAGATCTTGCCTTTCTTTTTCTTTCTTGTTAAAATGAGAACAGAAAATTTAGGCCTTTGTAATTTTCCCCACCCCCGTGCCTACCTGAGCCCACCCCTCAAACCCTGGATCTCAGCCTTTCCCCAGCCTAGGGGAGATGATCTGAGGGTTAAGGGAAGGTGGAAAGGGGAATATCAGGGTTGGAAGCTATTATGGGGTAGGGGGAGCAGGAAGCCCTCACACTCTTGATGGGCCTCAAGTTTAGACTGTTGATACCCTTTATGAATAAGGCTTAGGAGAGCTATTAAAGAGGAGTATTTAAAACTTCTTTTATTTTTTTATTTTTGAGATGGAGTCTTACTGTGTCGTCCAGGCTGCAGTGCAGTGGCATGATCTCGGCTCACTGCAAACTCCGTCTCCCAGGTTCAAGTGAGTCTCCTGCCTCAGCCTCCTGAGTAGCTGGAATTACAGGGGCCTGCCACTATGCGAGGCTAATTTTTGTAATTTTTAGTAGAGATGGGGTTTCACCGAAATGGCCAGGCTTGTCTCCAACCCCTGACCCCAGGTGATCTGCCCACCTCGGCCTCCCAAAGTGCTGGGATTACAAGCGTGAGAAAATGCGCCTGGCCTAAAACTTTTAACACTGGGTCAGGCACAGTGGCTCATACCTGTGATCCCAGCACTTTGGGAGGATCACCTGAGCCCAGGAGTTGGAGATCAGCCTAGGCAACATAGTGAGAACTTGTCTGTACACTGCCCCTCTACCCCCCAAAAATTAGGTGTGGTGGTATACATCTGTAGTCCCAGGTACCAGGGAGGTTGAGGTGGGGGGATTGCTTAAGCCTGGGAGGTTGAGGCTGAAGTGAGCCATGATTGTACTATGGTACTCTAGCTTGGGCGACAGAGCGAGTCCCTGTCTCAAAAACAAAATAAGAACAAAAACAAAAAAAACAAGGCCGGGCCCAGTGGCTCATGCATGTAATCCCAGCACTTTACGAGGCCAAGGTGGGTGGATCACCTGAGCTCAGGTGTTTGAGACCAGCCTATTGGGCAACATGGCGAAACCCTGTCTCTACCAAAAATACAAAAATTAGCCAGGCATGGTGGCAGGCACCTGTAATCCCAGCTACTTGGGAGGCTGAGGCAGGAGGATCACTTGAGCCCTGAAGGCAGAGGTTGCAGTGAGCTGAGATCGCACCACTGCACTCCAGCCTGGGCGACAGAGTGAGACTGTCTCAAAAAAGCCAAACACTTTTAACACTAAAAATTACAAAGCAGGTCATTGGATGGGGAAGGGTGAGAGGTATGGATTTCAATGGGGAACCAGGAAACTTTTGTTGTTCTTTGAAAATTCCACTGGAAGAAACAGGACATTTTGAGGGTGATGGCTATGTTCATTATCTTGATCGTGGAGGATATGCATGTTAAAATGTATCCAGGCCAGGGACGTGGCTCACGCTTGTAATCTCAGCACTTTGGGAGGCTGAGGCAGGCAGATCACCTGAGGTCAGGAGTTTGAGAACAACCTGGCCAACATGGTGAAATCCCATCTCTACTAAAAATACAAGAAATTAACTGGGCATGGTGGCGGGCACCTGTAATCCCAGCTACTTAGGAGGCTGAGCCAGGAGAATCGCTTGAACTCAGGAGGTGGAGGTTGCAGTGAGCCAAGATCGTGTGACTGTACTCCAGCCTGGGCAACAAGAGTGAAACTCCGTCTCAAAAAATAAAAAAAATTTAAAAAAGTACCCAATTGCACACTATACAAGCAGTTTATTTTCTACCAATTATATTCCAACAAAATTAAGACACCACACATTTTCTATCTCATTTTTTCATTTATTTTTATGAGGAGCCTCAAAAAATAGAAGTGGCCTTGGTAGGGAAGGAATGTCGTGATTCTGAGTACAGTATGGCAAATTCTTTTGCCTCAGTTTCCCTAACTCCATCCAGTGCATATGAAAATGTCTATGTGCGTACAAGGTAGGTCTGGGCTGAGCTCTGGCCCTCCGGTTGTTTTCCCATTGCGGGAGCCTAAGCCAGGGTGCCCAGGACTCCTGTGTGGCTGGTGGGCCTGATGCCCACAGCTGATGATTCAGGAAGGAGGGACCTGGAGTCTGCTGCAGACTCTCCCGCCCCCTACAGCCCAAACCGGGCACTGCAGCAATGAGGTGGTCAGTCCAGGGAGAGGTCCGACAAATTCTGGGCACAATGCTGCAGGAAGTCAAAGTCAGGCACGGAGAAGGGCACGCGGGACCACTTTTTGGCCTGGATCCGCCCCTGAGGGGTCTCCAGCAGCATGCTGCGGACTTTGAGCACTGGCAGCTTCACTGACTTGTAGATAATCTGCAGACCCCAGACCTGGAGGTGAGACAGAGAGGGTAGGGTCTGGGTCTCTGGCCTCAGACTGGGCTTCTCTCCTCAAGTTGGAATTCCCTGAATACAGGGCCTTTTCCTCCCACCTGAGATGTCACAGACTGTGGGCTCCCTTAGGGAGGGGCTGGACCTCCCTCTTCAGACTGGAGGCCATGGGGTGGGACTGTCTCCCGTGTCCTAGTGAGGGCTCCCTGAGGGCCTCTGAAGACTGGGGCTGAGGACTCTGGGGCCTGGGACGTGGCCTAAGCTCTTACCTCCCCACAGTTCCTGCAGCTGATGACACTCCCAGGCTTCCAGTCCTTGAAGACTTTGTTGATGACCACAGGATCCCTGGAGACATTATAGTAGTTCCTGGAGAGGAAGGGGGGTGGCCACAGCCCTCATTGACCCTCCTCAGCCCCGGATCTCATGCCTTCCTGCCGGCCAAGTCTCTGCCTGGACCTTGGGCCGTCCTGCTGGTCAAGAGGCACAGAATTCCCAGGCCAGGATATCCAATCTTTGGTGAGTTCTACCTGTGTGGCCTCCATCGCACGTTCCCTTGTGCCCAGGTTCAAGCCTCAGCATCGGTTACCTGGTCTTCACAGTCTCCTAACGGGTCTCTCTGCCTCCATTTTCACTCCCAATCCCAAGCCATCCTTCCACCAACTGCTAGAGGGATCTAAAAATATAAATCTGCCCTGACATTCTGTTCGTTAAAATCTATCCAAGATTCCTAAGAGGAACCTCCTGGATAAAGGCTACACTTTCACACCTGACCTTTCAAATCTTCCACGGGCTAGTCTGTCTTTTTCTAAATCTCATTATTCACAGTCCCTTCCACTCAGGTCAACTGGTGTCGCTTTTTTTTTTTTTTAAAGGCAGAGTCTCACTCTATTGCCCAGGCTGGAGTGCAGTGGTGCGATCTTGGCTTGCCTCCCGGGTTCAAGTGATTCTCATGCCTCAGCCACCCAAGTAGCTGGGATTACAAGCATGGGCCACCACGCCCAGCTAATTTTTGTATTTTTTTTTAGTAGAGAAGGGGTTTCAACATGTTGGCCAGACTGGTCTTGAACTCCTAACCTCAAGTGATCTACCCACCTCCGCCTCCCAAAGTGTTGGAATTACAGGCGTGAGCCACTGCACCTGGCCCTCCATGGTTACCTTCTCATTCGCTCACATTCAAACCAGACCCATTGAGACCTAGCTGAAATGCAACCTCCTCAATTGAGAAAATCTGTGTGAAGATCCTTGGCACAGTGGCCTGGAACACAGAGGGTAACATAATGAATGGATGGAGGATGGGGGAAGGTTACTCTCTCGGAGACAGTGGATGGAGGATGGCCCAGGGATGGCCAAGCTCTCTTGATATCTTCGGAATAGGTAGGACCAGACGGTCAATGTGTGGTCTTTTGACACTTAGTATCCTGAATTCCAGTTCTTGCTCAACCAGATAGTGGCTGTGGGAACTTGGGCAAGTCACATAGCCTCTCTGAGCCTCTATTTCCTTGCCTGTAAAATAGAGACAGGGATAAAACCTGTCTAACCAAATCATTGTGAAAATGCAAAGTACTTGCTACAACGCTCTTTAGCTTCCCAAAGCTTCAAAGCACTGTCTGGGTGGGAAGGATTCCCAGGCCCCCATCTCACGCCCCCATCCCAATAGCCCCTTCCACAGGTCTCACGAGAAGCTGGGGTTCACATTGACACGGTGGGTGCCCTCCACCTTCCGCAGGTCGCTGCCATGGCCCACAGCCACCATGCAGTTGATGCAGAGTAGCTGCACGTGCTCCACTGGGAACTGCTGCCGCTGGTTCTCCCGCTGGGCTGCCTGGGCCGCCCGCTTGGTCAAGGCTGCCTGCTGCAGATCCCGGATCTGGGGTGGGAGGAGACACCAGGCATGGCTGGGGCCTAAGAGAATGTTCCTTGGGGGACAAAAGGTTCCCAAAGAACTAAGATCATTTGTACCTGGAAGAGACTTTCCTTAACCCTCCCTGGAGCTTAAAAGAAGCTCTATTGCTGTGATGATGCAGTAACTCACGCCTGTAATCCCAGCATTTTGGGAGGCCAAGGCGGGTGGATCACGAGGTCAGGAGTTCGAGACCAGCCTGGGCAACATGGTGAACCCCCATCTCTACTAAAAATACAAAATTAGCCGGGCATGGTGGCGCATGCCTGTAATCCCAGCTACTTGGGAGGCTGAGGCAAGAGAATTGCTTGAGCCCAGGAGGTGGAGATTGTGCCATGCACTCCAGTCTGGGTGACAGAGTGAGACTCCGTCTCGGGGGAAAAAAAAAAAACAGCTATGGAGAAAAACAGTATGAGTAGTCGGGGGCAACAGTGGGAGGGGTAAGCTTTCCTGCTCAATCTTGAAGGACTTTAGGCAAAGCTGCTTCTGTGAATCTGTCATGGGGCATCATTAACAACTATGCTGGGACAACAGGGAGCACCCTGGACAAGGCAGGATGGTGGTGGCCCTGCCTCAGGGGAACTGATGATATAAGTCCTAGTTCTGGGCTTATCTTCTGCACGTGGACTTATCTTGTCCCCTCTGCCTGGTTCCAGAAAGGCTGTAATGCAGCTCTTCCAGATACATAAAGTATCTCATGGCAAGGATAAATAAAGAGCCTTGGACAAGGCCTGTTCCTAAGGCCTTCTGGAGTCCAGGTACTGCCTTCCCTGGCAGCCCCACCCTGGCCCTTATTTAAACCTTCCCTAGGTGGCCAAAGTTAGCCCCGAGATGTAGAGAGGACAGGGGGACGTATGTGTGCAGTCAGAAACCTGCCAGGGAGGGGCTCCCTCCTCCCCATCCCTCCCACAGGGCATGCAGGCTGCCTGCAGACCTTGGCCTGGTACTCGGCCTGGTCCATTTTCTGCACAGCAGCCACTGCCTGCTCCATCAGCGTCTCCAGTGCCTCGTTGATCAGCTCCCGCTTCAGCTCCCGGCTACCTTCAGTTGCTACAAACGCGTATACACTCTGATCGGCCCGGGCACGGCCCCTGGCCTGGGAAGAGAGACAAGGGGTGTCCTGAGTTGGGCTGGGGCCCCACACAGGATCCTATAAGGGCGGCCGAGTGGAGGAGGATGTGAGTACCTGGACCATGGAGATTTCATTGGTCAAGAGCCCATAACGCACCACCACATTGCAATGTGGGATGTCCAGCCCCTCCTCTGCCACACTCGTGGCCACCAGAAGGTTCAGGGTTCCATCTTGGAACTTCTGGATCACTTCTTGCTGGTCCCTCTGCAGGTGGAGGGCAGGGAGGAGAAAGAGGCTGGTACATGAGGAGGCTCAGGCTGACTCCACCTGCCAGAGTAGCCTCTCCTGGTTCAGCCCTCACTCCCAATCTTGGTCCATCTCCCTAGAGTACTTGAATCCCATTTTTATCCCCAGGTACCCCCAGGATCTTGCCCATCTTCCCAGGTAACTGTCCAACCCCTATCTTCCCTAGGGACTCCTAAGGGTCCCTGCCCCTCTAGTCTAGGAAAAACTCTCAAGCCATAGTCTTCTGCAAGGGACCCCAGACCTGATCCTGTGCCCTGAGGAACTGCATCACCCACCTCTTTCCCTACAGACCCCCATGCCCAACCTTCTGCCCCCAAGGACCTCCAGACTGGGAGAGGCTCCAGCACTGGGGAGGTCAGTGTCCACCCCTCTCCCCTAGCTCCTTGCCCCTCTGCCTGGGGATAGTCAACTTTCTCTTTCCCCAGGGTCTCCCTGCCCCCACCTCTCTGTGCTGAAGACGCTGTTCCCCGCACTTCTCTCCTATGGAATCCCTCCCAGCGCCAGCATCTTTCCCCAAAGCCCACACCTGGGTCATGTGGGTGCTCTGGCTGCTGTTCCCAGCCCCAATCAGTAGCTGGGCCCGGATGTCCACAGTCTGCAGGCCCTGCTGCTGCTGTAGCCAGAGCAGGAGGGAGTGTGCGCTCTGGCGGGTGCGGGTGAAGATGATACCCCGAGGGCTGTTAGAGCTACTGAATTGCCTTTGCAGGATCTTTTCCAGCATCTCCAGTTTTGGATTCTCTGGGCCATGAGTTGCCAAGTGGGCCAGCACATTCTTGCGGTCTGTCGAAAACCCCAAAATTTAGCTGGGTGTAGTGGCACATGTCTGTAGTCCCAGATACTTGGGAGGCTGAGGGCAGAAGGATCGCTTAAGCCTAGGAGGTCAAGGCTGAAGAGAGCTATGATTGCACCACTGCACTCCAGGCTGTGTAACAGAGTGAGACTCTGTCTGGGAAAAAAAAAAGAAAGCAAGAAAGCAAGATAAAGAGAGAGAGAGAAAGAGAGAAGGAAAGAGAGAAGGAAAGAAAGGGAGGGAGGGAAAGAAAGAAAGAAAAAAAGGAAAAGAAAGAAAAGAGAGAGAGAAAGAGAGAAGGAAAGAAAGGAAGGAAGGGAGGGAGGGAGGGAGGGAGGGAAAGAAAGAAAGAGAAAGAAGAAAAGCCCCAGAGGCAGAGGATTCAGATCTTGGAGTGGGGAGGGCACTGGCGGAGGAGGTTCTCACAGGAATAGGACTGCAGGCGTGCAGAAGGTGGGGGGTGGGGGGTGGGGGAAGGATGGAACTCCTGCTCAACTCCCCCACAGCAGCACCAAGAACACATTTAAGGATGCCCTGGCCGGGTGCATTGGCTCACGCCTGTAATCCCAGCACTTTGGGAGGGTGAGGTGAGCGGATCACCTGAGGTCAGGAGTTCGAGACCAGCCTGACAAATATGGTGAAACCCCGTCTCTACTAAAAATACAAAAAGATTAGCTGGGCGTGGTGATGCACACTTGTAGTCCCAGCTACTCGGGAGGCTGAGGCAGGAGAATCCCTTGAACCCAGGAGGGGGAGGTTGTAGTGAGCTGGGATGGTGCCATTGCACTCCAGTCTGGGCGACAGAGCGAGACTCCCTCTCAAAAAAACAAAAACAAAAACAAAAAAGGATGCCTCCTACCGAGCCCACTCTCAAGGCCAGCCTCACACCAGGGTCATACAGTACAGAACCTCAGACCAGAACCCTCTTCTCCCCAGTGACCAGGATGACCCTTGAGCTTTTAACTCTGACCTCTGCTACCCAGATCTCTTGAGCCCCAGCCTGTGCTGAGATTTGCAACCTTAAATTTCACCCTCTGACTTTCAGCTTCACTCTCTCAGTCTAAAGGAACCACTCCTAGCTAATCCTTTTAAAAAATCTGGGCCGGGCACAGTGGCTCACACCTGTAATCCCAGCACTTTGGGAGGCAGAGGCAGGAGGATCACTTGAGCCCAGGAGTTAGAGATCAGCCTGGGCAACAAAGCGAGACTCCGCCTCTTCAAAAAAAAATTTTTTTAATTAGCTGGGAGTGGTGGTGCCCACCTGTACGCCTAGCTACTTGGGAAGCTGAAGGGTGAGAATTACTTGAGCCCATTAGGTCGAGGTTGCAGTGAGCTATGATTGCACAACTGTCCTCCAGCCTGGGTGACAGAGCAAGACCCCAACTATTAAAAAAAAAAAAAAGTCAACAATGTTAATTAATTTTAACAACTAAGCAAAAACCTTCACAAATGAGGAAATAAATCAGTCCTACCCATGGCCTTGGATTTTGATTAGAAAAATAGGATCTCCACCAGTATCCTCACGGGCACCTTCCCATCCGACCTTGGCGCCTGTGCCCTGGCCTCTGACCTCGCATCCAGGTCCCATCATCCCCGGCCCCGAAGCCCCCTCCCGCCCCTCACCATCGAACAGGGCCAGCAGCCGGCGCTCGGCACACAGGATCTGGGTTTTAGTGACGTGCTCCCTGTGATAGAAATCCTGCAGCGCAGCCAAGGCATCCACGGCGCGGACGGTGTCATGGATGAGCAGCGCGTCATTGTAGCGCCTCAGGTGAAGCGCATACACCCGTTGCTCCTGAAGCCCAGCCAAAGCCGCTGCGGGAAGAGGGCGCAGGGTCTGAGCGGCCCACAGCCCCGCCCCCTGTCCTGCCCCATAGGGCCGTCCCACTCGACTCCACCCCTGGGGTGGATAGGCCCCGCCCCAAAGGCCTCCGCCCTGGCAGGCCCCGCCCCTGACCACTCCCACATCCTCGCCTCCGCCTGAAGGGCTGCCCCTCTCACCAGCCTCACTCAGCTTCACCACCTGCTGCTCATACATTTGCGTCCCAAAGTTCCGGCTCAACTCAGGCATCTCCAGGTGGTCATGGATTTGGTCCATGAGCTTCTTCAGCAAGTCCCCAAACGGATCCTGAGCAAGAGGAGAGTTGGAGGGGATTCCCATACAGGTTGGAGGATGGGCACCCAGTGGGGGTGCTGACCCCGGCGTGTAGCACACCGCGACTGCCTCACCCATCTGTCTTAGCTGTGGTGTGAGCTCCAGAGGGAGTCCGGCTAGGGTGTGGGGGAGTCCTGCCCTGTCTCACCCGCGATGTGCTCTTACCCTTTGGCCTGGGCACGGTGATGCCTAGTGTAAGGCACATGGACGTGCTTTGGTCAAGGAATAGGCCGAGGAGGACATCCGGGCCAGAGTGACTCAGCGAGTTTGGGGGGCAGGCACGTACTCCACTTGCTATATAACCTGTTTGTGTAAGTTCATACTGGACTCTACTGTCAGTAGAAGGTAAAACTGCCCTGCTGACGCTGTGCACGGAGCTTGGTTCAGCTCGGCACGGCAGGGCACGCTGGCGCGCCCAGAGAGAGAATAATGCTACTAACCCCTGTAAGGGACAGCCGGTCGCCTTGAAGGTGGGCAGTGGGGAGCCAGGAACCGGCTTGTGCCCAGAGGGAAAGAGTTAAGCTGCTGACCCTGACAGAGCTGGCCTTGCCGGCCAGGGAGAGCAACTGCAGGCGTGGGGGCAGCAGGAGCCACAGGGCCGGAGCAGACAGCCCAGATAAAGGTGGACACTGTGAGAGAGCCGCTGCTGAGAGAGCTGCTGAATAAAACTACATTTCACCTGCCTATGGCCCCCCAAGGGTTCTTTCAGCTATCTGCTCACTCACTCCCTCCCTCCAGACCACAGCATGGGCTCAAACCTGACCCCAAGTGTAACATTTGGTATAGTTATGGACCTGACACCTAGTCCTTGTCCAGTCCAGTCATGGCAGACACGAGGCCATGTCCACACTAGAGAGGGCTCAGTAGAGCCTCAGCACAAAGTATCCCTGCTCTCTGGTTTGTAGTGCACTCCCCAGCATGACAGTGATGTGACAGACACCGGTGGTGCCTTCTGAGTCAATCCAAAGAGCGGGCTGTGGGCATGGGCTGCCCCATTTCACAGAAAGGAGAAATTGAGGCTTGGATACGTAGCAAGTGACCTGAAGTCACAGAGCTAGTGAGGGCGGAGTCAGGGCCCAAGCCTAGGTGTCCTAACTTCACACCGGCTCCCGCTCTCGCCGTGTCCCTGCCCCCGCGTACCTGGCTGCGCCTGTGGCAGAGGTTGTACTGTTTGCAAGGCTGTTGGCTGTGCTCCTGCAGCTGGGGGCAGTAGTTCTGGGGTGACATGATGCACCACGTGTCCAAGTTGGCACAGAGCTGGGGGCAACAGAGGACTTTACTGGAAAGGGAGGGTCTGTGGGGACAATGGGCAAAGATTTGGGGCAGGATGGATCCCAGCTGAGGACAGGAGAATGTTGGCATTCGTCTACTCAAATATTGCTCGCCCTCTCTGTGCCCATCTTGTTCTAGGCACTGGGGATACAAAGGAACTCAGATTGGAGTTGGAGAGGCAGATAATAAACCAGTAAAAGAATAATAGAACCGGCCAGGCACGGTGGCTCACACCTGTAATCCCAGCACTTTGGGAGGCCAAGGCGGGCGGATCACCTGAGGTCAGGAGTTTGAGACAGCCTGGCCAACGTGGTGAAACCCCATCTCTACTAAAAATACAAAAATTAGCCAGGCATGGTGGCACGCGCCTGTAGTCTCAGCTACTCAGGAGGCTGAGACAGAAGAATCACTTGAACCCGGGAGGTGGAGGTTGCAGTGAGCCAAGATCGTGCCACTGCACTCCAGCCTGGGTAACAGAGACTCCGTCTCAAAAAAAAAAAAAAGAGGCTGGGCACAGTGGCTCACGCCTGTAATCCCAGCACTATGGGAGGCCAAGGCAGGTGAATCACGAGGTCAGGAGTTCGAGACCAGCATGGCCAACACGGTGAAACCCCGTCTCCACTAAAAATACAAAAAATTAGCTGGGCATAGTGGTGGGTGCCTGTAATCCCAGCTACTCGGGAGGCTGAGGCAGGAGAATTGCTTGAACCTGGGAGGCGGAGGTTGCAGGGAGCCGAAATCATGCCACTGCCCTCCAGCCTGGGCGACAGAGCGAGACTCCATCTCAAAAAAAAAAAAAAAAGAAAACAATAAAACCTTGCAGAGTGCATTAACAAGCTCTGAAGAGGATAGCACTGGATGATATGACAGAGAGCAGAGATCAGGGAGGACTTTCAAGAGGTGGCATTAAGCTGTTCAATGAATGACAAGGAGGAGGCAGCAGGAAAAGTTCAAAGGGAAGCGCATTCTAGGCAAAAGAAATGGTAAATGCAAAGGTCCCCGAGATGGAACAAGCCCTACATGTTCAACATGCAGAAGGCAGGCCAGTGTAGCTGTAGGATGAGCTACAACAGGGAGGGCGCAGGAAATGAGGTGGAGAGGTAGATCACGTGGAACTTTGTAAACCACAGTAGAGTTGGGAGTTAATTCTTTGTACCGTAAGAAACCATTGGAGGCTGGGTCTTAGGTGAGGAAGGGGCCAGACCCTGCCATGGAGAGCCTGGTAGGGCTGGTGGGGACGGGGTAGTGGCAGGGCAGGCAGGGAGGGAGGGAAGTCCCTGGTGGGTCTGGCAGCGGGAGGCCCACAGGGGCCAGGCTGACCTGCAGGACGTGGTTGATGGCCCCATCGAGTTTGGAGGCCCCGCCAGTGCCTGGGGAGGCTGTGAGACCCAGCACCTGGGGTAGCGGCTGTGCCCTCTGGAGTTTAAGTTCTAGGTACTGGCTCATGATGACGTTGTAGACGGTGTCCTTGTGCGTGTGGTGGCACTCATCCACCACGATCAGGGAGAAGGCTGAGGGCACAGGGGGGAAGGCTGTGATCTATGTTTGCAAAGCCCTTCCTCCCATCAGCTTTCAAGTAGTCCCCACAATGATGTAAGAATTCCTTCTTCCCTTCATAACCTGCAGCTGGTCCCAGGATGAGGAGCCAGGCAGGGAAGATTTCTTTCCATTTCACAGATTAGTAAACCGAGGCTCAGCTGGGGAAGGGACTGGCCTAAGATCCTACACGATAGCCCGGCCTGTTTCTACTAGAGTGCCTGCAGGGGTTTTGTGAACGGGCAACCCCTCACTCCCACAAAAACTCCCAACACCTTGACTCCAGGAGGTGCCCTGGGGTTGGCGAAAGGAGGTACCCCAGATGCGTATCTTTTTCCTCCCGGCCATGGCCCTCACCAGTGAGCTCCACGTGCTCCTCCTCCTCGGGGCTGGTCAGTGCCATCTGCAGAAGCTCTGCTGTGCAGATGAGCAGGTCATGGCACCGGGCCAGGTGGCCAAAGCCAGCACGTGGTCCCATGTCCCCACTCAGGGTTGTCATGGTCCAGCGTCCATCCAGCACGCGCCTGAACTCTTCACCATGCTGGGTCACCAGGTGCACCTGGGGGTGGAGAATGAGCTGGGAAAAGAGAGCTGAATCTGGGGCCAGGGGTAGGGAGGAGGTAAGGTGACCCGCAGGACATGGCTGGGTACTGAGCAAGGGTGGAAAGACAGGTGAGCTTAGCGATGGCCACAGCAGCTTTGGAGTTCTGGTGGGGACTGGGAGATGCCTGAAGAGCTGAGACCCTGCTTGGTGGTAGGGGAGCAGGGTAGGGACAGACCACTCACCCTGTTGACCAATACAACCACCTTGGCTCCATCCACAGTCTCTAGGTGCCGCTTGGCCACATAAGCAGCCGCCCGGGTCTTCCCGGCACCCGTGGGCAGCCAGATGATGATATTCTTGCCCTCCAGGGCAGGCATGATCACCTCCCATTGGTAGGGCCGAAGCTCCATTCTGGGAATGGCAGGGCACTCAGACCCACCGACTCCTCCACCCCTCCCAACTCCTGGCCAGACCAGTCGGTACAGAGACCTCCCTTTGCCCAGGACTCCACCCCACTTGAGGGAGGTGGGGCAGGACTCCCTCAGAACCCATCAGGACCCTGCTCTGCCCAAAAGGGGGAGGCGGGAGTAACACAGGCTACACCTGCCCCCTGCCCAGCCCAGGTCTCACCTGCTCTAGTAGGTAGGTCTGCCCAGGGCAGTCCCACTTAACTCAGCCTGGTGCCACTCTGCTCAGCTCAGAGACCCAAAATGGAAACTGAAACTGAGGGAAGGAGCCAGCTGAGCCGACTTAAGAATCTCCCATCCCCCCCCACCGCAGAAAAAAGAACCAAGAGAAAAGAACCGTTTGTGCTAACAGTCATCGCCAACTGCCGTGAGTACAAACTCCGGGAAAGTACTGCTGCTGCGCCAGTGCCCTGGCAGGCATGATCACCTCCCATTGGTAGGGCCACAGCTCCATTCTGGGAATGGCAGGGGACTCAGACCCACTGGGCCCTCCACTCATCCCAACTCCTGGCCAGACCAGTCGGTACAGAGACCTCCCTTTGCCCAGGACTCCACCCCACTTGAGGGAGGTGGGGGAGGACACCCTCAAAACCCATCAGAAGCCTGCTGTGGCCAAAAGGTGGGGGGGGGGGGGGGGTGGGAGTAACACAGGCTACACCTGCGCCTTGCCCAGCCTGGGTCTCGCCTGCACCACCAGGTAGGCCTGCCCAAGGCGGCCCTGCTTAGCTCAGCCTGGTGCCGCTGTGCTCAGCGCAGAGAGCAGAAATCGGAAATGGAAACTGAAACTGAGGGGAGGAGCCAGCTGAGCCGACTTACGAATCTCCTATCCCTGCCCCAAGAAAAAGAACCACGTGTGCTAACAGGGAAGCACTCTTTCAGTGCTACAGGATCCTCTACGCTCTGGCCCTTCTGCAGTCAGTTGTAACCACATCCACCCAGGTTAAGGTGAAGGCAGGAGGTTCTGACCCCTGCTGCCCTGGCATCTGGATCAGGAGCAGCCTGGAGGAGGGAGAGGTGGGGGGCTGCAGGCAGGTAGGACCCATCACCCCAGGAGCACAGGACCAGGCCTGAGGCTTGCTGGGGAGAGCAGCCTCCAGTTTGCAAGAGGTCCCTGGGGGCCAAGGTGAGCCTGCTAAGGCTGGGACTATACCAAAGAAACAATCACACAGAGAAATAAAAAGCTTTATTATTCCCTCTAAGGGATTAATGCCAGGGAATGAATGGTCCCCATACCCCCCACCCCTGGGGGAGACTGACAGAACAGTGCTGGACAAGGCATGGCCCCCTCCAGTTTGGGCTGAACTTCCAACCCCTGAAGCCATCACTCAAGCTAAAATGAGCAGTTCTGGTCCTCAGGGAAACAGCCACCTGGGCCAGGCCCAGGAATCCAAGCCTCCAAAGCTCTTGGGGACCAAGCCTGGGGGCCACCACGGCTGGGCAAGGTTCATCCCTTGCCACCAGCTACTCTAGAGGGGCTGGGCCCCAACCCAGGAGACCTCTCACACACAGTGAAGGCTGGGACAGAGCTGCACGCTTGGGGGTGCCTGAAGGTCCAGAAAGAGCTGCAGGATCGGGTCCGGAGGACCCTTGGCTGGAGTGTCTCAAGCTGAGTCGGGTCCGTGGGGCCAGGGCACCCCCTAAGGATCAGATCAGAATCCGAGGTGGAGACATTCCAGGTCAGGGCTGTGGCCCAAAGATGGGCCTACTTGTCAATGAGCCCTCCCTCCTTGAGCTTGAAGTAGAAGAACTTCTCCAGGGCGCTGGCACAGCGGCAGTACTCGCTGTCCGGGGGGTTGTACTCGCGACAGTTGGCGATGACCCGCTGCAGGTCGGCCACAAAGAGCTTCCGGGTCACGTAGTAGCGGCTTCGCAGCCGCTCAGTCATGGTCTTCAGGTCTGGGGCAGCAGGAGACGGAGCACAGCTTTAAGAGGCTGAAGACCACGGCAGGGCTGTCCACCAGGGTGGGCCCCCTGGGGCTGCAGGGCGCAGTGAGGGCAGGAGCAGGTGTGGGGACAGAAGAGGAGGGAAGGGGATGGAATGGAAGGTCCTCACCAATGGGGAAGCGGATGACCTCGTAGTAGTCAGGGGCCTCCGACTTCTTCACAGGCTCCATGAAGGGCCAGGCACTGGGGTGAGACTGGAGAGAAGAGCCGAGCTGGGGACAGCCCTGCTGCGCCCACGCCAGCCCGAGACCACTACCCACCCCACACTGCATCAAGAGGCCACAGCCATTGGTGCAGGGGCCCTGGAAAGGAAACCTGGTCTCCCCACCTTGATTTGGGCCAGCAGGTTTTTGAGGGTTGTGTAGAGCTGGTCGGGGTCCTTCAGCTCCTTCCTGGGGCGAGAGACACCAAGTCTGAGGCTCCAAGTCCCTCTGCCCCACCCCCAACCCGGCTCCTTTGACACTCACCCCTTCTCCTTCCCCAATGGCTTCCAGCCCGTCTCTCCTGCAAAGTGGGAAGTGGGAGAATGTCTCTTAAGAATGCCAGTCCACACCCCAAGCAGCGTGCCCCCACTACCCTGCAACTGAGACCCCTGCTTACGAATGCCAGGAACGCTCTCCACAGGGATCTGCCTCACGCCCTCCTTGAAGCAGCTGAGCCCCGGGTAGACCTTGCGGATCTGGGCCTGTTTGCGCTCAATCAGCTTCTTGATGATCTGAGGGAAGGAAGGGACTGAGGGGCCAACTCCAGCCTCAACAACAACCCCTCCGAGGGCCACAGTCGGAGCCACCAGCTGCACCCACCCAGCTTCAACGCCACCTAACCCAGCACCTCCCCTCATAACTTCCCCAAGGGAGCAGAGCAAGAGCCAAGATCCTGGCCTGCCCCTCCTCACTCACACACATACACGCATGTACAGGTAGAACAGGTCTACACACGTGTGCTCGCCCTCTGCATGCCCATTCATGAAAAATCCCACAGATGCGCATGTGTGCACACCACCTCTTTCTGCTTCTTGATGATGTGGGACAGCTCCGTGTAGGGGATGCGGGGATTCAGCTCACACTCCATCAGCGTCGCTCCCTCGTAGTCCTTGATGTAGCCCAGGTAGCGGCTCTTGGGCACCTTGATGTCCTTGGAGAAACCCTGGGGGGTGGATGGTCATGACCCAGTCCATCCATAAGTATTTCCCAACTTCTGTAGTCCCTCCCCTGGGAGCACCAGAGGGGTGGCACGTGCCACGTGCCACCTCCTGCTCCTGAACCTCCTCCTGGGGCACTGTGAGGGTTCAAACTGTCCCTGGAAAGGTCCCAGGTCAGCTGCCCACTCCTGACTCATCCCGAAGAGCCCCCCAGTTCCTCCAGCCTGCTCTACTGGCCCCCCAGTTCCTCCAGCCTCCTCTACTGGCCCCCCAGTTCCTCCAGCCTGCTCTACTGGCCCCCCAGTTCCTCCAGCCTGCTCTACTGGCCCCCCAGTTCCTCCAGCCTCCTCTACTGGCCCCCCAGTTCCTCCAGCCTGCTCTAGTGCCCCCCCAGTTCCTCCAGCTTGCTCTACTGGCCCCCCAGTTCCTCCAGCCTGCTCTAGTGCCCCCCCAGTTCCTCCAGCTTGCTCTACTGGTCCCCCAGTTCCTCCAGCCTGCTCTAGTGCCCCCCCAGTTCCTCCGGCCTGCTCTACTGGCCCCACAGGCCCTCATTCTCCCCTGGGGCAATGGCAGCAGAGGAAAGAAGATAGGCATGGAGACTTTCCTGGCAGGTGTCAGGTGAAGTAGGGGACGCAAAGGGACTCCTACTCCATCCACAGAGGGGCTGGACAGAATTACCCCAGCCTCCAGGCAAAGGACCGGTGTGGGACGAGGCTACGGGTCACCTGCTTTTTGAAGTAGCCGATGGCATACTCGTCGGCGTAGGTGAGGAAGTAGAGAATGTTGTGCTTGATGTGATACTCCTTCAGGTGGTTCATCAGGTGGGTCCCATAACCCTGCGGGGGAGGGGAGCAGGACTCACCAGGAGCTGAGGATGGGCCTGGTGCTGGAGAGGTCTCAGAGACCAGAGAAGAGCGGGTAGATCGGAAAGGAGGTAGGGAGAGCGAGAGCATCCAGGCAAAGAGGAAGAAAGGCAGCTGACAGAGGAAGGGGAGCTTATGGGGAGAAAGTGAAGGGTGCGGGCTTTCTAAGCTCACTCTGGGCTAGGTGCAGTGCTTCCTGTTTTACAGACCGATTCTCAAATTAACCCCAGAGGTGAGTACTACCACCTTTATTTTACAGAAGAGAAAACCGAAACTCAGCTACGTTAGGAAATGTGTTCAAGGTCAGGCTGCCAGCCGTGGCAGGGCCAGGTCCAAACCTAACACAGGCCACTGATGCCCAGTCCCTGGGCCTCAGAGTTGGGAGAAGAGGGAGAGGGAGTCACCAGAGGTCTGAGCAGCAGGAGCAATGCCTCCCACACGTCAGGGCCAACGAGGCACCACACAGATCTGAGGTGTGCGACACACAGAGCCAGAGACCCTGCGAGTGGGTCTGTTGTAACAAAGGACGGAAGCCAGGACTATTAGCATGGGGCTACCGTAATAATGATTAGTTCAGCTGGGCGCGGTGGCCCATGCCTGTAATCCCAGCACTTTGGGAGGCCGAGGTGGGTGAATCACTTAAGGTCAGGAGTTAGAGACCAGCCTGGGTGAAACCCTGCAACGTGGCGAAACCCTGTCTCCACTAAAATACAAAAGTTAGCCAGACGTAGTGATGCATGCCTGTGATCCCAGCTACTTAGGAGGCCGAGGCAGGAGTATCACTTGAACCTGGGAGGTTGAGGCTGCAGTGAGCCCTGATCATGCCTCTGCACTGCGGCCTGGGTGAGAGAGACCCTGTTTCAAAAAAATAAATAAAAAATAAAAAGTAAAGTAATTAATTCCCCCATGTATGTAAATGTTTTTGTGATGACGAAAACCCAAGTCCACAGGTCCACCAAAGTGTGGCTGCCGCTTGGGCTCCGTCTGTCAACAGGTGGTTTCCTAATCCACAGTTATCAAAGTACGGCTGCCACCTTGTGGGGATGTGAGGAACGGGCCACTAACTAAGAGAAGAGCAACGGGCTGCTGCATGCCACACATCCTGCTGCTCCAAACTGGCCCAAACTCAGGAGTGGGCCGTGGACTGGGGCTGGGGCCGGGGAGCCGCGCTCACCTTGACCTGCTCATTCGAGGTGACAGCACAGAAGACAATCTCCGTGAAGCCCTGGGTGGGAAACATGCGGAAGCAGATGCCACCGATGACCCGCCCATCCTTGATCAAGGCCAGAGTCTTGTGCTTCCTAAGAGAGAGGGGGGCATGTCACAGCCCCTGACTGTCCCCTTCAGGTCCCCAGAGCCCTGGAAGTCTGAGCTGTAGTCAGGGTTGGGCAGTGAGAAGTAAGAATGCTCAAAGGATGAACCTCAGAAGTGGGGAGCAGGGGATCCCCAATTTTGAGGAGTGAAGAGGCCGAGGAGGAAGGGAACTGGGTGTGCTGCCCTGGGGGAGGGGCTCTCTGGGGGACGCACGGGTCAAAGACGAGGCGGGCGATATACTCCTTAGGCATGCGCGGCAGCTGGTGGGAAAAGACATTCTGCAGCCCGACGAGCCACAGCAACACCCGCCGGTTGGCCTTGGGCGTCAGCGAGTTGCCGATGACATGGAACTCGATGATGCCGCGGCGCTCCTCCAGGCGGGCTGTCTCATCCCGGGCCGCATTGGCCGAAAGCAGGCTCGTCTGGGCACAGAAGAGGGGTGGTGAGCCGGGGTCTCAGGTTGGTGGGGGTCCCCCAACTGGTCAGCAGGTCGGGCTGCCCACCTCAGGCCCCAGCATGGCAGCAGGGTCAGTGATGGTCAGCATGACCTCATTGACCAGCTCCATGGGGATGTCACCCATCACACGGAGCCGCTTGGCATCCTCCAGGGTCAGGTTCTCCGGGAGCTTCCTCTTCTCGCCTATTGGGGAGGCAGGCAAGGTTGCTCAGGATCAGTAAAAAAGGTTTGGGAAGGAGTGAATGAGGGTCAGAAGTCAGGGGTCAAGTATCCACCTGGCATAGGCTCGGCCCCTGCAGAATCCAGACTCAGGGAGCTGTTGCTGCCCCCACCCATGCTGGGGCTGAAGATGGGGGTGCTGGGAACAACCGCTGCACTGACTGAAGCTGAGGAGAGAGAGAGAGAGGTCAGGGATGGGGGGCTGAAGCTGAGGGGAGAGAGAGAGAAGTCAGGGACAGGGGGCTGAAGCTGAGGAGAGAGAGAGTCAGGGACGGGAGTGCTGAAGCTGAGGAGAGAGAGAGAGAAGGCACCGACTGGGGGCTGAAGCCGGTGGCAGGTCCCTCAGTGGGATCCAGGGCCTCCGGCCCAGCTGAGCTCTCTTCCACCCAGGAGGCTTAGCTCAGCCAGGCAGGCCAGACACCCTACAGAGCGTACCATGGCACATACCTGGCCGGGGAACCAGCTGTGTCCCCTCTGAGGGTGGCATGGTGAAGCCTGACTCCCAGATTGGAGAGTTTGCCCCATAGATCTCCTCCTCCAGCATGGACAGGAATCTGTAGGGAGGACACAGTCTGTCCCACAACTCTGTTCTCCAGGGTGCAGCCTGGGCCAGGTAGCAGAGGGACTGGAGGCTGGTCAGAGACAGACCCTGCTCTTAGGGAACTGGGGACCTGAGAGAGGGGACAGCCCCTGTCTTCTGGGAGCCTCCAATTGAAGGTAAGAGGACAGGACACATCCAGGACAGAGATCAAACAGGCTCAGTTTCACCATGCTGTGTGGCACAGGGAGACAGGTCTGAGCTGATGTCATCCTGTGCTGTGTGGCCAGGCAGGGCACCTTGTCACCCTGAGCCCCCTCACTGCCCTCAGTATCAAAATGGGCTCAGACTCCACCCCACCTTGCCATCTCTTGTTCCCACCTGATGGCAGGGGACACTAGAGAGCCAGGATTAGTCAGTCAGGGTTTTTTGAACAGGGGAGTTATGACCCAGATTTTAAAAGGTGTGGCCGAACAGAAGAAAATGGTACAGAAAAGACCAGAACAGGAGTAGAAATTGGTTTCACTTCAAGTTTAAGCTCTGGTTTCTTGGAGAGTTGTGCAGGGAAGGAGTCTGAGGCTGTGTCCAGGCCCCCATGGGAAACAATTAGTAACATCTACTGGGGCGTAGGGTGGGGTGGGGGCAGCGTTAGCTTGGGCTATGTACCTGCCATCCCCAGACTAGTACTAGCAAGTTGCTTCTGGGCCATGGGCAAGTCTGCCAGGTAGACGCCCAGATCCCAGAAGGCCCATGGAGGGAGAGGAGGGACCAATCCAGGAAGCCTTCCTGGAAAAAAGGGGACAACAGGGAGGATGTGAACTTGGGGCCAAATCCTGATAGGCCAGAAGGAGCCTTACTTGGGGAAGTGAGTGAGGATGAGGGTCCTCTTCTCGGGCACCAATTTGTCCTTCTCCACTCGGAACTTTTCCAGCAGCTGCCGGCGGGTAACGGTGAAAATGGACCGGAGAAGGCTTCGCCCAAAGACATGAGTGGTTTCGTAGCGGGGGAGGCTATCACAGCTCTGGGGCACGTGGCAGTAACAGAGCCATCTGGAGTAGGGGGTCGAGGGGGAGACAGGTGAGGGCGGAAACCACTGAACCCAGGCTGGGCCTGCAAGCCTCCCCCGAAGCTGCCCCTGGCTGGGCCTACCTGGTATAATTGACCTTGTAGGTAGCCACGTCCTCAGCCTGAGACCTCTGCCGAAACTGGGCAGGTGTCTCAAGCTTCCAGTAGTTAAGGCAGAGCAAGAACATCTTTGAGAGCTCGAACATCGTCTGCCGCTCCCGGGGAGCCAGGTGACTAAACTTGTACTGCACAAAGTTCAGCACACCCTGAGAAGGGGTGGGTGGGGAATAAAACCAGGAATGAGGTGTGAGCAGCCTGCAGGGCCTTCTTAGACAAAGGAAGATGCTCCCTGAGGCCAGGGACAAGGTTCTCCTCCTCTCTCTCTCGGGTGCTCTCTATAGAAAAGCTCTGCCCCCTCCCTACCACCATGCCCACCCTGAGGTTAGCACAAAACACCCATCCTTCTCTGAACCTCCCCAGTGTTCTCAGCTTGAGGATGGAGAACACAGGCTCCCCACTCCTCCAAGCTGTTCCCAGTTCTCCTATCCGCTATCTCCAATTCCCCTATCTCACCTGCTCAATATTAGGTTTCTCAAATGGAGGGCTGCCCAGGGACCCCTCCACCACGGGCCGGGTCATCTGCAGGATGCATTTCCGCAGTAGCTAGAGAGAAGAGGAAGGGGGCATAGAGGGGAGCGGGGCAGAGCTGCAGACAACCCCTCAAGGCCCCACCTCCTTCACTCACACCCTCCTTTAGTGGAAGCTCACCTTGAAGAGGTAGAAATAGACCTGCTTGGTGTCTGTGTCCTCTTCCTTGTGAACAGACATGAAGAGATTCTCCACATCCACCACCATCCCCAGCAGTCGGTTTATCTCATCCTCTGACACATTCTCCAAGTGGGATACGTGGTCAGCTGCAAGACAGATGGCAGAGTTACGAAAAATTGATAGAAGAAATCAGCAAGGCTTATTGACCCTCTTCACAGCCAAGCAAGATACACACTCTGTTCCTCCAACCAGTGTGACCAACAGTGAGACTGACTGCTCCGATATCAACCGTTGGGTTGCCTGGGCCTGTTCTGGGCTGAGAGATTTCCTTTCTCCTCCCTTGGTGCATACACCCCCCCGAACCCAATCCCTCCTTCGAGGCATCTTTGATTTTTTCAGAGATGAAGCTTTGTGGCACTTGTCACCCTGTCCAAGCAGGACCCAGCACCTGCCCCCAGCTCCAAGGGCGCTGCCTGCCTTACCCAAGGGGTGCTCACAACTGCGGCACAGCTCACTCAGGTTGGCAGCTGGCTGCTGCAGATCCATGCGGGGTGCAGTGGGGGGCTTGGGGTTTTTCCAGCCATTACACTTACAGGTTTCATTGGCCTGGAGGCGGAAGGATCAGTCAATGACCTATACCTCTGGGGCAAGAGCCGCTCCGCAGCCAGAGCTTTGACCCCATTCCCACCCGAGCCCTGGGATGCCCCAAGCCCCGCCCCTTCACCCCAGGCCCCGCCCCCACCTTGCAAGCCGAGAAGACCCCTAGCTTCTCAAGCTTCTTGGCGCGCGGCAGCCCCCGGACTTGCGCCTTCCTCTGACTGGCGCGCTGCTGCTGGCTCAGGCCAGGTCGAGCCGGATCCCCCCCGCTCCCGGCCCCCCCACTTCCTACCCCGGGCCCCCCAGTCCCTGTGCTGCTGGCTGGGGCTGCAGCTGGGGCAGGGGCTGGTGCCGGGGTGGGAGTCGGAATCGGGGCTGAAGCCGGGCTGGGTGCAGGAGTCGGAGTTGGGGCAGGGGCTGGGGACTGAAGGGGCCGGGGCTGCGCAGCCGGGGCCGGGGTCGGGGCCTGGGAAGGTTCCGCCATGGCCTCCCCCGCAGCGGAGAGCGGCGCCGCGCTCCCAGCCCTAGGGCCGCATGGGCAACCGGCGCTCAGTGCGCAGGCGTTGCTGCGCGGCGCATGACGGGAGTTGTAGTCTTCCCGCGCCTTCCCCTCACTGCCTCCAGCTTCCAGACTTTTCTGTCCTGTCTCTTGGCCCCTGACAGCCAAGTGAGGCCTGAGTGAAGGCCCCACATTGACCCCTCTTCACTTGTAATCTCTTTTAGTGGAGTCCGGGAGAGTCACGATGGCTGTCCTCTTGGGGACAAGGAGTCTTGGGGAGAATCGTGGGGTCTGCCTCTTTCCCGCGCCTGTTTCCCACTTAACCCCCTCCCCCAACTCCCGCACAGGCCCTGCCCCACGCGGCTCCGGACACGGAATTGCGGCTGCGGTAGAGATGAGACGTAGCAACAGTTCTGCAGTAGTGTGGTGGTGACTTGGGTGTGTTCTCCTCCTGACATTCACCTGCACCTTTTTGTGCGCTTTTCAGTATGTATGTATTTAATAGTATCACTCAACAAAAAGGAGTTTATCAGGCCGGGTGGCTGGCTCACGCGGGAGGATCGCTTGAGCCCTGCAGGAGTTCGAGACCAGGCTGGGCAACATAGGGAGACCCCCCCCCCATCTCTACAAAAAAATAAAAAATAAAGTTTATAGGCTGGGCGAGGTGGCTCACGCCTGTAATCCCAGCACTTTGGGAGGCCGAGATGGGAGGATCGCTTGAGCCCAGGAGTTCGAGATTAACCTGGGCAACATAATGATACCCTGTCTCTTAAAAAAAAAAAAATTATCAAATAACAGCACCAGAGGCATAGCTGTGGTTATGATGGTCACCAAGAAGGCTACTGACGTGGAGGGTGAGGCAGAGGAGGGCTAGGTCTTTCTCTGTGCACTGGGAGCCACTCTTCTGAAGCCCCAACTGCGTCTTCATCTTTGTGGACCCAGAGCCCAGACCACAGCCTGCAGCACAGGACGCCCCGGGGAGAATTAATGCAGCCGGAGAGACCAGTCCACCTCCTCGTGTCGCGTGTCCGCGTGGGGTTGTGGGTGGTCAGGGAGAGGTAGGGTGGATGACCCAGGAAGGCCGCCCTCCCCTGGCTCTGTCTAGGAACAATCCTTGCCCCAGGCCTGGTCCTTAGAAGGCAAGACAGCCCCCTTCCAGCTGGGGGATCAATCTGCTGTTGGCTGCGCCAGGGTCCGGCTCCCTCGGGTCTGGCCTGGTCGTGGATCCAGTTCCTTCACAGCTGCGGCCTCCCCGGGTCCATTAACGAAGGTGGGGAAGGGCGGAGAAAGGGTCAGAGTCTGGGATGAGAGCAGCTGCGGGCGCGCCAGGGCGCTGACAGTCTGGCTCTTGGAGGTAAGATGGGCGTGGCTGATCCCGAACTCCGCCTGCGTTTGCAGAAGCGAAAGGAACCGAGCGAGCGGAGCTGAGCTCGGCTAGGCCGCGCGACGTCCCTCCTCTCCGGGCGTCCGTGCGCCTAGCTCTGCGCTGGGAGCCTCGCGCCCTTTGACAGCAGTTAGTTGCTGACTCGGATGCAGAGGGTCGGTAACACCTTCTCCAACGAGAGCCGGGTGGCATCCCGGTGTCCCAGCGTGGGCCTTGCTGAACGGAACCGGGTGGCCACAATGCCGGTGCGGCTGCTCAGGGACAGTCCAGCGGCTCAGGAGGACAATGACCATGCCAGAGACGGTTTCCAAATGAAGCTGGATGCCCACGGCTTCGCCCCGGAGTAAGTGGTGGTGCAGGTGGATGGCCAATGGCTGATGGTGACCGGACAGCAGCAACTGGACGTCAGGGACCCGGAAAGGGTCAGTTACCGCATGTCACAGAAGGTGCACCGGAAAATGCTCCCGTCCAACCTGAGTCCTACCGCCATGACCTGCTGCCTGACCCCCTCCGGGCAGCTGTGGGTCAGAGGCCAGTGTGTGGTGCTGGCCCTCCCTGAAGCCCAAACAGGACCGTCCCCGAGACTCAGGAGCCTCGGCTCTAAGGCTTCCAACCTGACCCGGTAAACAAACGACGCGATGTGCAGCAGCCTTGGTGTCCATTGTCTTTTCTGGGGATGGAAGTCAGAGGTAGAGGGACTGGAGGCACAGGAGGCAGGAAAGGCACCCTCAAGGTGGTGGTCCACCAAGAATCAGGCCTCTGCGGGCAGATCACTTGAGGCCAGGAGTTCGAGACCAGCCTGGCCAACATGGTGAAACCCCATCTCTACTAAAAACACAAAAATTAGGCGTGGTGGTGTGTGCTTGTAATCCCAGCTGCTCGGGAGGCTGAGCAAGAGAGTCGTTTGAACCTGGGAGGTGGAGGGAGGTTGCAGTGAGCCAAGATCCTGCCACTGCACTCCAGCCTGGGCCACAGAGTGAGACTCTGTCTCAAAAAAAAAAAAAAAAAAAAAAATGCTGGGCGCGGTGGCTCACGCCTGTAATCCCAGCACTTTGGGAGGCCGAGGCGGGCGAATCACAAGGTCAGGAGATCGAGACCATCCTGGCTAACACGGTAAAACCCCGTCTCTACTAAAAATACAAAAAAATTAGCCGGGCGTGGTGGTGGGCGCCTGTAGTCCCAGCTACTCGGGAGGCTGAGGCAGGAGAATGGCGTGAACCCAGGAGGCAGAGCTTGCAGTGAGCCGAGATCGTGCCACTGCACTCCAGCCTGGGCAACAGAGCGAGACTCCGTCTCAAAAAAAAAGCCGCCTGTAGCGGCTCACGCCTGTAATCTCAGCACTTTGGGAGGCTGAGGCGGGTGGATCACTTGAGGCCAGGAGTTTGAGACAAGCCTGGCCAACATGGTGAAACCCTGTCTCTACTAAAAATACAAAAATTAGCAGCGCGTGGTGGCGGGTGCCCGTAATCCCAGCTACTTGGGAGGCTAAGGCAGAAGAATCGCTTGAACCCAGGAGGTGGAGGCTGCAGTGAGTTGAGATAGCACCACTGCACTCCAGCCTGGGTAACAGAGACTCCGTCTCAAAAAAAGAAAAAAAAAAAAAAAAGGGAATCAGGCCTCTGTGACCCTGGGAGAAATTGGAGGAGAGTGTGGCCCTAGCTGAGCAGCAGCTCCAACAGGTAGCAGCAGAGAGCTGAGTGCCCAGACCTGATTCCAGAACCAGTAGAGAGCTGGACTGGGGCAGCTTGGATGTGGTGTGGGGGGGTGATGTGGACAGAGGTGGTGAGGAAAGCCAGTGGCTACAGTCTTGGCCTTAAGACCAGTCCAGCGTTCCAGGGGCTGTTGAGATTCCTTCCTCTTCAGGAAGAGAGAGAGGATCCAGACCCTCTCACTGGTAAAGACCAACCAAAAAAACCCAAAGAGGTTGTTTCTGGTGTTTCAGAGACTAATGATCATCAAATACACACTGCATGTCACCCCAGTATGATCTGGTAGGTGGGGGAGGGGAAGAGAGGTGGAGAAGTGAACACGGGCCCTGAAACCTCAAACTTGGTCAGCCCAGGTCAGCTACCTCATCGGAGCTGCTAACAGTAAGTGCCTCTTTCTCTTGGTTACCATGACCACCAGCATCCCCTCACATTAGAGGGGAAGATTTTGTTTAACAAGATTCAGTGGTTCATTTTAAATCAACTTCAACTACAGAGGGCACTGTCTAATAAACTGCCAGAGAAAGACAAGGAAGACAATTGTGAGGTCGATCGATCGGCTGACTATATTGACAAGATACTGATTGGTTACATGTTGAAGAAAACATACAATACAAAATACAGAAAAAGTTGGTTCCGTCCCCTCCCACTCCCCCCCTTACCCACCCACCCCCAAATACTCATCATCATGATTTGGTCAGAACAGGGCTCAGAGCCAGAGGTCGGGGTGACCGAGGGTGGAGGGGTTGTGGGCAATGGGTTCGTGGCTGTCACAATAATGCTGTGATAATGCTGTGGTTTCCCAGCAGGGAGGTGGGGGCGGGGAGGGGGCTGCAGCCTGATGAGAGCCAGCTGAAGGAAGAGCTGCCTCTCCCTTCCTAAGCCCCTTCCCAAGGTCTGCCCCACCGCCCAAACCCAAGACCACTCCGAACAAAGTGAGGATGTGGATGCTCTTGCTGGGTCTGCTGTTCCGCAGGAGGGAAAGAAAGGGTAGCTGCACTGACCCCACTGTCCCCATATACAAGGGTGGGGGGACAAGAGCATGTGGCTACTCCCAGCAAGGGAAAATGGGAGAGCAGTAGAAAGGGGAGGAAGTGGGAAGAGCAGAAGATCATATATATTAAAAAAGTGACTTAAGACTTAAAATTGAATTAGTATTTGTACAGAAAGGTGCAGGTGGAATGACTCACTCCGGCCTATGATCAAAATTATATGGAGAAATCATGGTGGACCCCTCCCCCTGTCCCCCCAGTGGTGGCCCGAGTCGTTAAGTGCGATTGGTTAGAGTGGATTCCAGTCGGGTCATTCAGGCGGAGGAGGCGGGGGCAGCGGGCAGGCAAGGGGGGCTCAGTTGCTGCAGCACTGGCTCCGGCTGGCTGGGTTGTTCTCCTGGAGGTCCACACCTCGGTTTCGGCCTGGTGCACCAGTTGCATTCTGGGGCTCGTTCTTGGGAAGCTTCTTAGCTGTTTGGGAGGGGGAAAAGTGCATTTGTTGGGGGTACCCCAATAACTCTCCCAGTTCCACTGGAGCAGATTCTGGCCTTTATACCCAATCAGTGGTAACTCACATATTGAGGGCTTCTGTGTGTCAGGTGCATTCTGATTGTTTTCAGGAAACTGCGGCAAAGAAAGGTTAAATAACTTGCCCAAGACTACAGAGCTAATGAGTGGTAGAGCCAGGATCTGCAACCCAGGAAGGAAGATTCCAGAGCCAAATGAGCTGAAAACTCCTAGGCAGTGGGTAGGGGTAGTGATGGCAGGCTCTGAAATGGGTGGCAGGCTACAGGCTCAGAGAGTGAAATGTTGAGACTCTGGCCCAGGCTTCAGTAACTTCTCAGGTGAACAACCAACATCTACATCTGGGAGTCAGGTGATGATGAAAACAATTTTATCAGAAGGTTAAAAGTGGTGAAGGGGGCTGGGCGCAGTGGCTTACGCTCGTAATCCCAGCACTTTGGGAGGCCGAGGCGGGTGGATCACGAGGTCAGGAGATCGAGACCATCCTGGCTAACACCGTGAAACCCCGTCTCTACCAAAAATACAAAAAATTAGCTGGGAGTGGTGGTGGGCGCCAGTAGTCCCAGCTGCTCGAGAGGCTGAGGCAGGAGAATGGCGTGAACCTGGGGGGCGGAGCTTGCAGTGAGTCGAGATCGCGCCACTGAACTCCAGCCTGGGGGATAGAGCGAGACTCCATCTCAAAAAAAAAAAAAAAAGAGTGGTGAAGGGACCCCGCAGGCCCACTCTAGACCAGCAGACAGGTGATATGCCCTTGCTGTGGTGGAGACAGGAGGGGAGGAGAAGCAACTGACCTATTGCCATGAAGATTTCGTTCACGTTCATTGCAGTCTTTGCTGATGTCTCCATGAACAGCAAACTGTTGTCGTCTGCATAGGCTTGTGCTTCCTGGTTTGGATGGAGGTGAGAGAAGGTGAGAGGGAAATGTTGGCAGGGGCCAGGGCCCAGGATACAAACCTTCCTTATTCGAGCACCTTATCATAATAGAGATCAGCTGGACACACACAGGAGTTTTCAGGCCTAAGGCTGCCCTGATCTGGGTTTCCCCGCTCATGTATATCACCTCTCAGCTCACAATCACTAGCAGATGTCTTACCCGGGTTTCCCTAGGTCCACCCTGCCTTCTTGCTCTTCAAAATCACTAGGCTAGGAAATACTTCTAGAAAGTTAACCTATAAATACACTTACATGTTTGCACAAAAGCACAAAAGTATGTAGATGTCTACTGCAGCACTGTTTTCAGTCTTTTGCTATTATTAGGGATTGGTAAAAAATTATCATATACAGTATGTATAGCACACTGCCATCAATGTAAAGAAAGGGATTCAAAAACACGTGCGTATTTCTGGAAGGACAAGAAACTGGGGAAATTAGAAGAAGAGAAGTTGAGTTTCTAGGGTTAGCAGAGACTTAAGTATTTCTTTCTCAATAAGTTTAATTAAAAAGTCAACTTACAAGAAAAGAGAAGCAGAAGGCTAGTGATCCATATATACACATACCCCTACCGCCAAAGAAAGAGAACCAGGGAGAGACAGGTGACGGGCAATTCCTTTTAGGCCCATGCTTTTTTTATTCTTTTCTTTTCTTTTTTTTTTTTTTTTGAGACAGGATCTCACTGTGTTGCCCAGGCTGGAGTGCAGTGGCACGATCACTGCTCACTGCAGCCTCAATCTCCTGGCCTCTAATGATCCTCCCCACCTCAGCCTCCTGAGTAGCACACCACCATGCCCAGCTAACTTTTGTATTTTTTTAGACATGGGGTTTCGCCACATTGCCCATGCTGGTCTCGAACTCCTAAGCTCAAGTGATCTCCCGCCTCAGCCTGCAGAGTATTGGGATTACAGGTGTGTGCCACCGCACCTGGCTGTTTTTTTTTTTTTTTTAAAAGAGATGGGGCCTCACTCTTGCTCAGGCTGGAGTGCAGTGTTGCAATCACTGCAATCTTAAACTCCTGGGCTCAAACAATCCTCGTGCCTCAGCCTCCTGAGCAGCTGAGACTACAGGTGCGTGCCACCAAGCCCAGCTAATTTTTAAATCTTTTGCAGAGACAGAGTCTTACTGTGTCGCCTAGGCTGGTCTCGAATTCCTGGCCTCAAGTGATCCTCCCACTCCAGCCTCCCAAGGCACTGGGATTACAGACAGGAGCCATGTTAGGCCCATGCCTGAGGCACGAGAGGACAGCAGATGGAAGCTTCCCTGTTGCCGCCTAGCATGGCCCTTCCCAAAGCCCCTGAGCATCCCAGGCGAGGCCGGGGGGAGGTGCTTACTCCACTCCTTCCCCCAAGTCTGTCATCTCCCCACCTGGAATTCCACGGCTCTCTTGCTGGCCAGGTCTGCCTTGTTACCCGCGAGTGCAATGACGATGTTGGGGCTGGCCTGCCTCTGTAGCTCCTTCACCCAGTTCTTGGCCCGTGCAAATGTATCCTGAGGAGACAGGGACAGAATGTCGAAGGGACAGAGAAGGCATTCTGCCCAGGGCCACCCATTAGAGACTCTCAAGCTGGCACAGCCAAATTAAGACATTGCCACCTAAAGATTCTGATGCAATGTCCCCAAACAGGAAATCTGCCCACCCCCCACCCAGGAACAGAGGGTTAAGCCGCCTGAAATCAGGGCTCTGATAACCCAATCCCTGGGACTTTGAGAAGATGAAGGGCAGAGGAAGAAGCAAGGGGAAATCTTTACTGTGTTGGTGATGTCATAGACCACGATGGCAGCCTGGGCCCCCCGATAGTACATGGGGGCCAGGCTGTGATACCGCTCCTGTCCAGCTGTGTCCCAGATCTCAAACTTGACTGTTGTGTCATCCAGGCAAACAGTCTGTGTGAGGAAGGCCGCTGTAAGAGAGAAGGAGCGTCCATGGGCAAGAGCGAGTTGGAAGCCACCCCACACAATCCCACTGTTGCTTCTAGGCTCTGGCACTCAGAAGCCCACCACTGAGATGGGCACAGAGAACCCTCAACCCAGGAGCCAAAGCAGGCCTGAGTGGGGGGTGGAGTTTGGATTTTTATGTATGTGTCTGGGGGACGGGGTCTGCACAGGCTTTGCAGACCCAGCCCAGGCACGGGCAGGAGAAGGGACGCCTGCATGCACTGAGCCATCTCAGGACCACTCTCTGAAGAGCAACACAGCAGGGGCAGGAGAGGGAAAGCCTAGGGGAAGCCTACTCCAAGCACAGAAGGGTGAGCGCCCTCAGACCTCCTCCTCCGCCACTCAGAGAACAGACCAGCTAGGGACCTCTCCACCCCTCAGTTTGCTCCAGCCCAGGGGTGTCACTGACCTTGGGTTTCCTGAGGACATTCTCACACACTTAGCTATGCTGGGGAAGTACACATTGTTCCACCACCAGGCTGAGGCTGGGTGGCCGGCTTCCCAACCACCCCTACCACCTCCAGGCACTCCAGCTAGCCACCACCCCTAGCTCTGACCCAGACCCGTTCCTGTATGGCCACCCTGTGACCTGACCTTCAGTCACTAAGAGGTGACTCCTTAGGGGAATGCAAGGTGCCTGTACACATGCTTCAAAGGAGGAGTCCAGAGCTGGGACAGACAGCAAAAGGCCCCTTTGCCCCTGGACCCAGCAGAGAACCCAGGACAGCCATGTGTAGAAGGCTGCTTTCCTGGTCTGCCCTCCCCTAGCTCACTGAGGGACCTGGGGCACTGCCTCACTTCCCCTCTCCAGCTCCTGACCCAAATGCTGAGGAGGCAGCAGGGAGACTGCTGACATGGCCCATTTTGTTTCCAGCTGCCTAGAAACCTCCTACCAACCAAGAGAGTAGAGAAAGGATGACTCAAGGCCAAGGCCAGCATTGGCCCCTGCCTCTTGATGTGTGTGTTAGCCACGGAGGCAAGAGGCCGAGGCCAGACCCTCACTCACATCCTAAATGCTGACCACTGGAAAATCAACAACAGGCTGTGAGCTCCAGAAAGGGTAAAGTCAGCTTCAGAAACACCCACCTATCACCCAGCTCTGACTCACCAGGCTGTTCCTTCTTCTGGAAGTGGGAAAGGCCAGGGCACATGGACCACCCATTATAGTAAGAAGGGGCCTCAAAGATCCAGAGTCAGCTCTCCCTCCATGAGGCCAGGGCAGTGAAAGGGCCTCAGCCAAGGCCACACAGATCAAGAAGAGGCAGAAACAGGATGGGAAGCTAGCTTTCCACTCCCAGCGAATGCTTACTAGCGATGCTTGAGGGGACTCTGGCATGGAGACCAGTTGCTGGGCTCGATTCCAGGGCCCAGGTGAGGAAGTGGGGCTGCCACCACAGACGCATTTAGTCCCTAATGCAGGCAGGCAGCTTCCCATCTCCTCAAGGTCAAAGCATTTCTTTGGCAACCTTCAGGCCCCTCCCCGACTCCCTCATGCCCACTCACCTCCAATTGTGCTCTCCTGGTACTCGTGAAACTGTCCCTTGACAAAGCGGAGGACGAGGCTGGATTTGCCTACCGCAGACTCCCCCAGCAGAACCAGCTTAAATTGACAGATCTTGTTCCCAGCAGCTGGTCCATTGGGTCGTGCTGCGCCTCCCCGACCCGCCATTGCCCGTCCAGCTGTAGTGGTCCAGAGAGCGTGCGGGTGGGGACCGGTGCTATGCAAAGAGGCACTTAGTGGGGAGGGGGACCTCCAACTGTAAGGGAGAAATGAGAAGTACTGGGTTAGTTCAGAGGCCGTCACCCGCTGTGTCCTTCTTAAATTACAGATCTTGCCCTCTGGCCTCGCTGAAGACCTAGCTGACTGCTTCCCCTCACCTCACCTCCCTGCCCTCCCCACTAGAGGTCAGGAGGCCTCACTGGGCTACACTAGACGTCTACCAGCTCTACCACCATCTGAGCTGCAAAGAGGAGAATGGTCTCCCAACTTCAGGCTCATGGTTCTGAGCAAACACATTGACTTCTGGATCCCAAATATGTACATTCACCTACAAATAAACACACACAGGCGATGAATGAATGTGTGACAGCCTGGTGACAGTTAAGTCAACAGGCTTTTGGGGCGAAATTAAAAAAAAAAAACAAAACAAAAGCTCAGGAAGACACTAGGATTTAGATCAACAATGAAGTTCCAGTCTGGTAGCCAGGACCACAGTGGTGAGGCAGACAAGGGCCCAAGAGGTCCTGGTAAGAAAGCTCCTCAGAGAAGGTGCTTGGCCAACCTCATGGGCATTCAGGGACCAGGGCCTGGCCAGCACAAGTTGTTATTAACATAGCCATTTTTCTCCTGCCACCTTCAGAAGGACTGACCGACTTTCAGTCTAGGGCTGGATTGTGTGCCTCTGTGCACCAGAATCAAAGCAATGTTTCACTCTCTCATCCTGATCCTTCTTCCCTAGTTCTCTCATTTTTGATGGGCCAAAGTCTCGCACCCATTAAAAAACAAAACACACACAGAAACAAACACATAGTAAAACACACACCGATACACACACAAATACACACAGAAACACACACACAGAAACAAATACACACTGAAACAAACACACACACACAAACACATGCCAACACACACACAGAAATACACACCAAAACAGACACCAAAACAAAACACACACCGAAACAAACACACACAGAAACACACACCAAAGTCATAGCTCTGCCACAGTCAGCACAGCTACCAAGTTTCCCTTTTTCAATAGAGACCTCAGTTCCATTCTCTACTGGCAGAGATGGGGCGATGGAGAGAAAGAAGAGGCAGGAGGTGTGGGAGGGCAGAGACCAAGTCCTGCATCCCCAACAGCTGGTGTTCCAGGCCCGACATCTGAATCACTTGGTTAGTGACAGCTTCAGAGGCTCAACTTTTTGTTTTTGTTAAGTTTTGGAATTGCAGACACATGAGGAGCCTATCTCTAGAAGCCTCTAGAAGACATAAGTGGATGTCTTCATCAGACATATACATCTGATGTCAACAGACATCAGAATATATACAGAATGTTTTACAAACAGGTCCTGTGAGTAGGTATTAAGTACTGAACACTGTTCAGCATTTGAACCTGGGTTGGAAAGAAAAGGTTTTTATTAGGCTGCCCTTTGCATAATGGAGTCTAAGATCCCAGGGAGAGCCCCGATCTGCCCCTGAGCAAGGGAAGTACATTCCCTCATGGTCAAGGGACAGCAATGTGGATGAACAGGAGGTGTCTGTGGGAAGCAAATGGTCCACATTCATGCAAGAAGCTGACAGCAAAGGGCTTGTTTTGTTCAACCTCAAATCGTTTTCCACATCCAAGTTCTCCCAGCAACTCATTTAAAAAGTGAGCTTCAGGAAGAATGATTCACTAGCCAGAAACAACAGTTTCCTTTCTGGACAGAACCAAAGGAAAAGAGGTTTGAAATGGGGCCCACCTCTTCCCCAAAAGTACAAGGAAGGAAGTACGGGGTGGTGGGTCTCAATTAGCAACCAGAAATACCATGTAAATATTTCAAAGTTATGTCATTTCAATATTTCATAGTTTAAGACGCTTTCTCATTTCACCTCAGTCAATGAAGAGACAAGGTCTGTGCTTTCTGCTTCTTAGAGATGCCTTCCTCACAGTGCCTATGTGCATACTAGGAACTCAAAGAGTGCTGACTGAAGGAAATATATATATTTTTTTTAAAGAAACAAGGTCTCACTGTGTTGCCCAGGCTGGAGTGCAGTGGTGTGATCACAGCTCACTGCAGCTTCCAAGATCCTACTGCCTCAGCCTCCAGCAGGTATACACCACCACACCCAGCTAATTAAAATTCTCTTTCTTTCTTTTTTTTTTTTTTTTTTTTTTGCAGAGGTGGAGTCTCACTGTGTTACCCAGGCTGGTCTCCAACTCCTGGCCTCAAGCAACCCTCCCGCCTCAGCTTCCCAATTGCACAACTATTATCTCCTTCAAGCTTTACGACAACCTCCATTTTTCAGATAGATAATTTAACATTCATATATTAAATGTCCTGCTCATGGTCACCCAGCCTACAGGTGACAGAACCCCCGAGACCCACCATAGACACGACGCCATCCTCCCTGCTGTGGAAGAACAATGGAGGCAGTGCCTGCCCTATGTTTGGTTTAGGGCTGCTAGGTGAATGAAACTCTCTTTTTTTGTGGCAGCAACTTTGCTGGTCCAGGAAGGTCTAGCTCTAGCTGGCTCTAGCAACAGTCACAGTAATCTTGCAGTTTCTGAGTGCCCTCAACAGTGGGAGGAGCCGCCCAGAGCCAGGCAGGGCGACAGCAACAGAAGGAAAACCACAGTGGAATTACAAGTTGGTTATTACCATGAATCCATGTGACACAGAGTCTTGGCTGAGCAACGGTCTGTGGCTGGGGCACTGGAGGAGGAGGTATGAATGGACTGGGAGATGGTAATAGAAAACCAAGTCTCTGATTCCAAAAAAACCAAAGCAGCTGGTGCTTAGGGTACCGAGCTGGGAAGCAACCAGCACCTACAGGTCGAGAAAAATACAGGTAACAGATCTAAGTCTTGTCACTACCAAACCACAGGGTTAGAGGGACAGAATGTGATTTTTAAAAACAAGCCAGAAGGGGAGACAAATAACTCTCCTGCAGTGGTTCTCAACGGTGTCTGTACATTGAAGTCATCTGTGCAGCCAGCCCCTCGAGATTCTCATGAAGGTTTGGCACAGAGCCCAGCATCTGCAGGTGAAGCACACCCACTGAAGCACAGCCAGGGCTAGAGCATCTGGTAGAGAGAGAGTGAGCACAGGCACTGGCTTTCGGCACCACAGATGTGACTGTCTCCTGCCACTTCTGAATCACTTTGTAGAAGCCACCTGAGCTGAGCCTCAGTGTTCTCATCACTAATATGGGGCACACCAGGGTTAATGGCAGTGTTTGCCAGCTGTCTCACACACATCATGTTGAGTAAACAGTAGCTAAGAGTACTGACAGGGTTATTTGTAACACTTTCTCCAAGACTATTGGTGAACAGACTCTGGCCATCCCAATGAACTGAGACAGGCTCTCCCTGGCATGAACTAGCTGGTGACATGTTCTGCCTGGTCACTGATCCTGCCTTCCAGAGATACCTGAGCAGGCACACCCAGCACTTTTTACGGTCTGTTGCCTAGTGGTTTTCCTGGCCCTGCTTGGTGATCAAATGAGCAGTGGTGTCCAACCTTTGCAGTCAATAAAGCCCAAGGAAGCCAATTTTGCTAGGAAGGGCGCACGGAGATATGAGGGTGTCTAAGCCAGGGGAAGGCCAGACCGAGAGCCCCAGGAAGCATTATACCCTCTCCTCCCAAGCCTGGGAAACTGAAGACATGGCAGGTAGTAAAGGTGAATGCATTCACTGAGCTGTCCTGCCTCCCAGGGATGTGTGTCCTACTGGCAATCTTTCTTTTTGAACCTCTGGCAAAAATTATCCACTTGTGCAGTCAGGTGATGGAATTATAAACAAAACTGACATAGTTTTCAAAGTCTTCTTTGAGACAAAAATCAAATTCTCCATAAGAGCTAAAGTTACAGTCAAAGTTGATTTTTTTAAATTAGCCAACATGGTGGTACGCGCCTGTAATCCCAGCTACTTGGAAGGCTGAGGCACAAGAATTGCCTGAACCCAGGAAGCAGAGATTGCAGTGAGCTGAGATCGCGCCATTGCACTCCAGCTTGGGGCAAAAGAGTAAGACTCTGTCTCAAAAAAAAGTTGACTTTTTTTCACAAGTACAATGGCCGTGCTGGAGCTTCAGATCTAGGGAGAAAGATTCTCCTTGCCATGGACCCACCATCCAAATCAGAACCCTGGCTTGTTCAGAGGCCACTAAGAACAAGCACCAGTCCCAACCTCATGTCTTCCACAGGAAAGGGGAGAGAATGTATAAGGACTTGGAGTCACACTATTTTCCTATTAATACAATGCACATGAAAGGGCAGAAGGGATCTAAGCTCCTAAACACCCCGGCCCTGTGCACAGGCACTTCTGGGCCAAGGATGGAAGAGAAAGAGAAAGAAAAATGGGACACTGTTCTTCCCTGCTCCGGGGTTCCCTCTGCTCTGGACACTACAGGTCAGTGGGTCTCAAATTCTTTTTCTTTTTTCTTAAGTTTTTTTTTTTTTTTTTTGAGACAGAATCTCGCTCTCTCACCCAGGCTGGAGTGCAGTGGCACGATCTCTGCTTACTGCAACCTCTGCCACCCAGGCTCAAGTGATTCTAATGCCTCGGCTTCTAGGAGTAGCTGGAACTATAGGTATACGTCATTACACCCGGCTAAATTTTTGTGTATTTTTTGTAGCGGCGGGGTTTTACCACGCTGGCCAGGCTGGTATCAAACTCCTGCCTCAACCTCCAAAAGTGCTGGGATTACAGGTGTGAGCCACCTGTAATTTTTTTTTTTTTTTTGGAGATAGAGTCTCACTGTTGCCCAGGCTAAAGCAGTGATGCAATCACGGTTCTCTGCAGCCTTGACCTCCCAGGCTCAAGTGATCCTTCTATTTCAGCCTCCAGTCAAACTCTTCTTCACCAGAATCACCCAGGGCCTTCAGAAAATACCCTGACCAACTGAATTAGAATCTCTAGAGGTGGAGTCCAGAAATCAGTATTTTAAAAATAAGTTCCCAGTGATTTTAAGCAGTTGATCGAAGCACAAGAGCTACGGTTGATATAGGAAGGAGGGAGAAATCCAAGAGACAGAAAGGCACCCCCCGATCAGTGCTGTGCACAACTCGTAAGTGTGCATGTGTAAGTCCATGAATGTGGGAGGAGTCTTCAGCTTCACTCAGCAACTGGAGCCTTCTCCAAGACACTAGATGCTGCTGCAATTCCTCCCCCTAACCTCCCTTTGAAAGTTTCACCTTTCCTCTAATCCACGAAGTCACCCGCTTCATATGTTTTGTCCTTCCTGGTAAAAGGGTGAGCAATTCCAGCTGATGAGTGTCTCTTGTGCTTCCTGTTTGCTTTAGAGACTTCCTCTAGCTGAGAGTCCTGGCACAGCCTGGAGAGCAAGCTGATTAGGGAAACCAATCAGACTGTTGACCAGGGCAGGCGGGGTGTAGAGACTAGCTCACTCAAGGTTAGCCGGGTGGCCTGAGAACCAAGTGACCCCACCCAGGGTCCCCTGGAGGTGCTTCTGACGAGTGACTCTTCAGCTACATTTTACCCCGGAAAAAGGCATTCCTGAATATTTAAACAAGAGTCCAGCAAAACAAAACAAAACCAAACCAAAAAAACAACAGCAGAAAGGAGTTGTTAAAGAAAATGAAGCAAGAGACACAGGAGGAAGTAACTCGGTTCAAAGGCTAAAGTGGAAGACATCTGATTTAAAAGCCAACTGGAGTCAAGGTTTTGCAAATGCTTCCCAGGCTCCGATTAGTTGGGGAGATGATTTACCCATAGGCTCAAGAACACAGCTCTTCCTCAAAAGGGAAAACCACTGCCAGCACACAGAAACAGAGGACAGACTCACAGCAGGACTATCCAGGCTTCTAGCTGGTTGCAGACCCAGAGGAAAGAAGAATCTGAAGCAACGCCAGCCACGATCCACACGAGGTACCCACACACCTTCCCCAGCGTGGCTAGCAGGTTAGGACTTGGGAGGCTGAGCCGGGTTTGGTTCAAGCTCCACTCCACCGTTTATTAGCCGTGTGACCTTGGCCAAGTCACACAAGTGATCATTATCAGCTTCAGTTCCTTATCTAAAAATTGGCATTCTTTAATACTAATTGCATGGGGGTAGCTCAGATCAAGTGAAACAATGCACCACAGTATCAGGCTGAAGGTGAGCTTTCAACAAGTGGCAGGTTTATTACCCCAGAGGCTAGAATTGGTAGTCAGAGCCCAAAAGGGCCTTAAAGACCCCATCCTACTGTTGACAATTAAAGAAAAAAAATGAAGGTGAGGGGAAGTGACCTGCCTAGGGTCACACAGCCAGCTGGTGGCAGAGCCCAAGCCTGCCCAAGACTCATAACTCAAGCAAGGCTCTCCTATTAGAGATAGAAAGAAAAACCCCAGAATATTAACAATCTCATTACCATAACCCCTGTTACTAAACATAACAGGGACTGCGACCTTCTATGCATGTTTTTAAAAAATGTAGCTTTTAGCTAGGGAAAAATGAGTTTCTATCAAACTGAAAAAAGCACATTGCCGCCGGGTGAGGTGGCTCATGCCTGTAATCCCAGCACTTTGGGAGGCTGAGGTGGGTGGATCACCTGAGGTCAGGAGTTGGAGACCAGCCTGTCCAACCTGGTGAAACCCCAACTGTACTAAAAATACAAAAATTAGCTGGGCGTGGTGGCTGGCACCTGTAATCCCAGCTACTTGGGAGGCTGAGGCAGGAGAATCACTTGAACCCAGGAGGCAGAGGTTGTGGTGAGCGAAGATCGCACCATTGCACTCCAGCCTGGACAACAGAGCGAGACACCGTCTCAAAAAAAAGAAAAAAAAAAAAAAGCACACTGCTGGATGGAAGAGTTATAACTTGATTTGAGAGGTAAATACATAAGTGTATAATAATATAAAAACCCATCGAGCTGTATTTACAATTTGTAAACTATTATACATAAGTCACATGTCAATAAAAAGGTTAAAAAATGCTGCTGGTATAGAATTTTGCATATAATCATGAAAAGTTAAAGCTTGGAAACGATATGAATGCAATCTAGCTCCTCTGTATATAAAATATTTTCTGCCTCTTTAGTATGAAGAAAATAATATTAAAGACAATCAAGGGCCGGGCACGGTGGCTCACGCCTATAATCCCAGTGCTTTGGGAGGCTGAGGCGGGTGGATCATGAGGTCAAGAGATTGACACCATCCCGGCCAACATGGTGAAACCCCGTCTCTACTAAAAATACAAAAATTAGCTGGGCGTGGTGGCGCATACCTGTAGTCCCAGCTACTCGGGAGGCTGAGGCAGGAGAATCGCTTGAACCCGGGAGGCGGAGGTTGCAGTGAGCTGAGATAGTGCCACTGCACTCCAGCCTGGAGACAGAGCGAGACTCTGTCTCAAAAAAAAAAAGACAATCAAAAAGATGATACCTGAATTGGAAAAGACCAACGGAGAACAAAGATACCCAAATGTTAAACACAAATAAGGTGCAAGACAATGGGATTCCTCACAAAAAATAAGATTCCCACATATATATTAAGGATATATTTACTGTTTGGGCTTAACTGTGGGCTAAAGCATTTTCAAGTGGTTTAAAGCTTCACAATAATAAAGAGAAACTGATATTTATGTCTTTTCGATGGGGAGAAAGAGGTTATAACAGTATGATATTCTCCACTCCCCAACCAGTCTAGAGTATATCTGCAGAGGAAAGGGGGGTTTAGGGGTTGGGGGATGGAATCAAAGAGAAGGGTGTCCTCTGTGTGACCAGGCCTATGGAACTGCTTCACACAGGGCCTGTGTCTTACCTAAGAGTCTAACAGGGGAAGCTTGGCCCTGGCCCTGGAAGCCAGAAGCTTAAGAGCCCAGGGTGAGATCTAGCCGAATCCCAATGGGGGGTGTTGCAACAGGGTGGGCTCCACCTCCCACCTTCAGGAGGTCCAGCTCTTAAATCTAGACTTGGGGGAGGCAGCAGTAGGGAGGAAGGTGCTGCCTTTCCACAGCCACAGGAAGATGACCCTTTTTCCAGCGGAAAGGGAAGTAAATCATCCCAGAGGGGCACTGAAGGTGAGCTGGGTCCCCTACCACAGGGAAAGCACCCCCACCTTCCTTAACTGAGATTGCTTTCATTTCATTCTTTTTTCAATAAGATTTCTGAGGCTTAGTGCCTAGACTTCCACACCACAATCAGGCCCTGATGGGGTCCACCAGAGCCCCAAGTGCAGACACCAACTCCACCAATACCTGCAAAAGGGGCCAGTGTGCAGAGGCATCAAGAGGCTTAAAGCCTGGATACGCATTACCAAGTGATCTTTAGTAAACACTATGCAGACTGAGCCTGGAACTTTGCCGAAGTCAGCCAGGACAGAGCACAGCTGGCTCTTGCAGCCCTTTCCCTTGTGTGGGAAGTCTTGTATCACTTAGGACAGATGCCAAGCTCACTCAGGTGGAAGACACCCCTGAGGGACAGACCCTTAGCTTTCCAGGACTCTACCCCAGCAGAACACCATGAAATCCTTCCCTGATCCCTGAGCTTCTTCCCAGCTCTCAATGACAGATGGGTTCTCTGGAGAGGTTCAGAGAGGAGCAGTCAGGGCTAGATGGAAACCTCCAGCATCCACTCCCTCTTTCTGCACCCACAGGGAGGAAGACTATTGGGGTGGGAGGACATCTCCATGGATCTGCTAGCACAGCTTGGCCAGTGTGGTCGGCCAGTGCTGTCCACAGAAGGGCCCCAGGCTTCATGGGCAGCTCAACAACTCTCAGTCATTGGCCCTGCTGGCCAACAGAGGAGACAGGTAGCACGGAAGGCCCACAGACAGGGCACTGCCTGCAGCTGCACCAGGCAAGGCTCTCGGCCAGCCTACCGATTCCAAAAGGCACCAGGGGGGCCAGGCCCTAACGCTGACATTCCTGAGACTGTTCTCCCTAAGAGGGCCCAGTGTCTAACAGCACACCTCAGTCAGCAAGGTTGTGGCAGATTCTTTTTTTTGAGATGGAGTCTCGCTCTGTCACCCAGGTTGGAGTGCAGTGGCGCGATCTCGGCTCACTGCAACCTCCAGCTCCCAGGTTCAAGCAATTCTGCCTCAGCCTCCTGAGTAGCTAGGACTACATACACGTGCCACCACATCCAGCTAATTTTTTGTATTTTTTAGTAGAGATGGGGTTTCACCATGTTAGCCAGGATGGTCTCGATTTCCTGACCTTGTGATCCAGGCTGTGCCAGATTCTCTACTCCTGCCTAGGGCTGCTCTCTCAAGCCTCAAGCAAAAGCTCAACTTGGAATCTTTCTGCAGCCCAGAACCACACACATGTCCCAGCCACAGGGCTTGTTAGGGATGACAACATGGCTGTATGGTGGCTCACACGCCACCAGTCAGTTCTTCACCTGCCAATGCCAGGCGGGATGCTAGGAAGAGTGCCATCCAAGGCAAAGGTTCTTCTGGCCCCAGCCTACCCCAACTATCCTGTATTTCATTTGCTCAGGCAGTTACTATTTAGCTAGGACATTTCTCACTGGAATCTCATCAATGTAGGGCCCGTCTTCCCCCCGTCTCAAAAGGGGCTCTGCAGGGGTCAGAAGCACCAGCCAGGACAGCTGCCACTTCTGCTGCTTCCCTAGGCCCAGAAAGACTCCAAAAGCCTCTGCTGAAAGTCAGGATCAGAAGCAGCACCTGTTCATTCAGCCACTCACACCAGCAGACACCTCTCCAAAACCCTTCCCGCCCTTACAAATAACAGAAAACAAAAGAAAGCCAGTTTAAATCACTGCCCCTTTGTTTTGCCTTCAGCTCCTAAACAGAGAGCAGAGGTCATGTTTGAGAGGAAAGTGGGAGAAAAGAGAAACAGCAATCCAAATGCCTCCTGTTCAGACACCACACACACCGTGGTCAGTGGCTATGCAACCAACAAGAAAAAAGTCAAAGTTCTCAGTGGGAGACCTGAGGGACGATGGCTATTCTCAGAAGCCTGGGCACCAAAGAACAATATTTTAGAATATATACATATATATATATATTTTTTTTTTTTTTTTTGAGATGGAGTCTCGCTCTGTCGCCCAGGCTGGAGTGCAGTGGCACAATCTGGGCTCACTACCACCTCCACCTCCTGGGTTCAAGCGATTCTCGTGCTTCAGCCTCCTGAGTAGCTGGGATTCCAGGTGTGCACCACCATACCCAGCTTGTATTTTTGTATTTTTAGTACAGATGAGGTTTCGCCATGTTGGCCAGGCTGGTCTCGAACTCCTAACCTCAGGTGATCCGCCTGCCTCAGCCTCCCAAAGTGTTGGGATTACAGGCATGAGCCACCACACCCAGCTCTTTTTCTATAAACATTTTTGAGACAGGGTCTTGCTCTGCTGCCCAGGTTGGATTGCAGTGACGCAATCATAGCTTACCGCTACCTTGACTTCCTGGGCTCAAGCAATCCTCCTACCTCAGCCTCCCGAGTAGCTGGGACTACGGGCGCATGCCACCATGCCCAGCTAATTTTTCTATTTTTTGTAGGGATGGGGTTTCACCATGTTGCCCAGGCTGGTCTCAGACTCCTGGGCTCAAGTGATCCACCTGCTTCAGCCTCCCAATCATGCTGCGATTACAGGCATGAGCCACTGTGTCTGGCATCTTTCTTAATTTTTGCTGAACAAACTGTAGAGTGGTGCCCAGTGAAGAAATCAAGCAATGAATAGGTCTAAACAAGATTCAATGAGTGAATCACACTTCTGCTTCCATGGCCCCAAATGTTCATAAGACTAGTGTAGGTGGCAAGGGGCTGGAGAACTTGGGGGAATGAGGGTTGTGAGTGAGAAAGCAAGAGAAATTAAAGGCACTGTTGCAGATGAAAACAACCACATTACAAAATTCTCAAAGGCTGGACAATGGGTTTCCTTTGTGTTAACAGCACATAACAGCAAGCCTGACCCATAGTAGGTGAGCACAGATACGGTGAACTGTGCATGTGAGAGGTACCGCCTGCTTACACTTGGCAAGTGAACGGGGGAAGTTGAGGGCTTAAATCTGCATTCATCTGCCAGATGGCTCGGGTCCCCTAACAGAGCCACAGAGCAGCTGAGGAGCTGCCTCACTTCCCCAGGGAGGACTTCCTCCATCCCTACTGCACAGAGCTTAAGAGCACAAGTGCTGGAGTCAGATAACTTGAACTTCAGTTCAAGTTCTGGAGGCACCACTTACTAGGGTGGCCTGGTGTTGTCACTGAACCCATTTCCTCACACGTAAAATGGAGAGACCAGTACCACCCGTCTCCAGGACTGCCAGGAAGATGATGCATGTGAGACTCTCGGCAAAGGGCCTGGCATCGGGAAGCATTCAGTACATGTTCTGCAGCAGGGGAGCCCCTGCGCCTTCACTTCCCTGTGAAGGAGGCGGACTCCTCACTTCACCTGTCAGACAACATTCACACATTCCTCTTACCTCCAGTTTCCCGGGACTCCATTCTTCAGCACCTCTCATTTGGAGAGAATGCTGAAGAGGACGTCTTTCCCCAGTTTCCTAGAAGATACTCAGTGTCCTGTCAACAACCCCAATCTTGTATCCTCTGGAGACTAGCTCCCAAAACCACAAAAATGGAGGGGAGAAACCATTACCATCCAATAAATCTGCATGGGGTGAAGGCCCCAACCATGCAAACCATAACCTCTTAAAAAAAAAAAAAAGCCCCATTAACACAAAGCATCTTGGTTTTTTTTTTGGTAGAGATGGGGTTTCATCATGTTGCCCAGGCTGATCTCAAACTCCTGCGCTCAAGCAATCCCCCCGCCTTGGCCTCCCAAAGTACTGAGATTACAGGCATGAGCCACCGCCCCCAGCCCACAAAGCATCTTAAAGCCCAAATGCCCTTCCTTCCATCTCAAAGCCTCTTTCAGGAAAGGGAAGAAGCAGTTCAGTTGTTGAGAGGGGTAGGGGACAGGAATAGAGCAGCTGACAAAGAAAGCAGAGTTCCTTTTAAAAACCAGGCTGCAAATGCTAGAGGTTTGGAAACTGGCGTCATTAATCACCACGCTGTCTGAGCAGCTCAGAGAGCAATCTGATGTCTAGGAGAGCAGCCAGGGTTAGAGAGGCCACCCACGCCCTCCTCCATGCCTGGGATGCCTCTGACAGCCACCTGAAGGGGACATACATGGAGCTATGAATAGAAGGCAAAAGGCTTGTAAACCAACTCCTGTTAAGATCCCAAGTTAGTGTTTCCAGCAGGGCTCAAGTTACACATTTTCAGAGAAATGACAGTACAACGGAAGGATTTCAGCTATTCAATGATTCAGGATCATGGCACAAAGTGACAGCCTACCCTGAGCCCGCCAACAGCCACAAACCGTCCCATGGGGGCAGTCCATTTTGGAAGGGCAGCAAAAGACACTGACTGGCCCGGACCATGTGGAATCTCTTACAAGACCCAGAGTCCAGGAAGGTTTAGCTGGAGAACTTAGCACCTGAAATAGAGAACGATTATATACACATTCCTCATCTTCCCACCTCCATACGTAAATTTCAAAGGAAAGACCAAATCAGACCATTTTTTGGATCAGTCATAGCATCAGGCAGGGGTAAGAGCAGTATGAATGGGTGAGCAGAACAACAGCCAGCTACTGGGATTAACTCCCAGGACTGCAGTTGATTCTCAGGGGGTAGATTTCCCAGGTCCACCTCTACCTTTCCCAACTCCAGAGTCTCTAGTAACTATGACTAACCATCAAGAGAAAAAATAACTCAAGGCATCCACATCACTCTATGTCAACATACCTGAGAGAAAACATTTGCTAAAAAGGCAGTGGCCTTGGAGAGCCAGCTGAATCTACAACTCTGGCACGAAATACACAAAGTAAGCCTGGGGCCGGGAGTGGTGGCTCATGCCTGTAACCCCAGCACTTTGGAAGGCTGAGGCAAGTGGATCACTTGAGGTCAGGAGTTCAAAACCAGCCTGGCCAACATGGTGAAACCTCGTTGCTACTAAAAATACAAAAATTAGCCAGGCATGGTAGCGTGCACCTGTAATCCCAGCTACTCAGGAGGTTGAGGCACAAGAATTGCATGAATCTGGGAGGCAGAGGCTGCAGTGAGCTGAGATCCTGCAGCTGCACTCCAGCCTGGGGGACAGAGTGAGTCTGTCTCCAAAAATCTGGCAGTGCCAAAAAGTAAAGAAGTAACCAAAAACCAAAAACAAAAATCCTCACAATGACTGGGCAGGTCAAAGGAGGCTAAAAGAGCAACCAATGGGCAAAGCTGAAACATTTTGGGCAATAAAACAAAGTAACATTGGATTATTTATTTATTTATTTTTGAGACAAAGTCTCACTCTGTTGCCCAGGCTGGGGTGCAGTGGCAGATCTCCGCTCACTGCAACCACCACCTCCCTGCTTCAAACGATTCTCCTGCCTCAGCCACCAGAGTAGCTAGGATTACAAGCGTGCACCATCATACCCAGCTAACTTTTGTATGTTTAGTAGAGATAGGGTTTCACCATGCTGGCTAGGCTGGTCTCAAACTCTTGGCCTCAGGTGATCCGCCCATCTTGGCTTCCCCAAGTGCTAGGAATGCAAACGTGAGCCACTGTGCCCGGCCTTATCGCTGGATTATAAACCAAAGTGTAAAATAAATATCCTGGAGTCCATACTGATATAAATAATTGAACAAATAAATGGGGGAGAATAGGCCAGGTGCAGTGGCTCACGCCTGTAATCCCAGCACTTTGGGAGGCCGAGGCAGGTGGATCACCTGAGGCCTGGAGCTCGAGACCAACCTGGCCAACATGGTGAAACCCCGTAGCTACTAATAATACAAAAATTAGCCGGGCATGGTGGCATGTGCCTATAATCCCAGCTACTCGGGAGGCTGAGGCAGGAGAATCGCTTGAACCCTGGAGGTGGAGGTTGCAGTGAGCCAAGATCGCACCATTGCACTCCAGCCTGGGCGACAAGAGCAAAACTCATCTCCAAAAAATAAATAAATAAATAAAAATAAATGGGGGAAAACAGACAAGTCTCTCATATAGAAGAATTTAATAATTCAGCTGGGCGCGGTGGTTCACGCCTGTAACCCCAGCACCTTGGGAGGCCGTAACGGGTGGATCACGAGGTCAGGAACTTGAGACCATCCTGGCTAACATGGTGAAACCCCATCTCAGGGTGGGCGTGGTGGCTCACACCTGTAATTCCAGCACTTTGGGAGGCTGAGGCGGGCGGATCACGAGGTCAGGAGATCGAGACCATCCTGCCTAACAAGGTGAAACCCTGTCTCTACTAAAAATACAAAAATTAGCCGGGCGTAGTGGCGGGCGCCTGTAGTCCCAGCTACGCAGGAGGCTGAGGCAGGAGAATGGCGTGAACCTGGGAGGCGGAGCTTGCAGTGAGTCGAGATTGCCCCACTGCATCCAGCCTGGGCGACAGAGCCAGACTCCGTCTCAAAAAAAAAAAAAAAAGAAACCCCATCTCTACTAAAAAAAATACAAAAAAATTAGCTGGGTGTGGTGGCGCGCGCCTGTAGGCCTGTAGTCCCAGCTACTCAGGAGGCTGAGGCAGGAGAAAGGTGTGAACCCGGGAGGCGGAGCTTGCAGTGAGCCGAGATTGCGCCACTGCACTCCAGCCTGGGCGACGGAGTGAAACTCCATCTCAAAAAAAACAAAAAAAGAAAAAATAATTTAGTAACTCATATAGCTACTCCGCCCTCAACAAGGGGAACATGAACATAAGTCCCTGTTCCTTAGGTGTGGGCTACACAGTGACTTTCTTCCAAAGGGTGCATGCAACATGGAAAGGGGAAGGGGAGATCAACTTTACAGAGAAGCCTCACACACATCACCTCAGCCAAGTGATCATGGTTGACATCAGTCATGGAAAGGCTTGTGGATTGTATGTACCCTTGACATGATGTGATGAAAATAGCACTTTACCTCTCTGGTCCTCCTTCCCAAAACTCGGCACAGTCTACTTATGAAAAAAACACTGGACACAGCCAGGCGTGTTAGCTCACGCATGTAATCCCACCACTTTGGGAAGCCGAGGTGAGCAGATCGCTTGAGCTCAGGAGTTTGAGACCAGCCTGGACATCATGGTGAAACCTTGTCTCTACAAAAATTAGCCAGGCGTGGTGGTGCATTTCTGTAGTCCCAGCTACTTGGGAGGCTGAGGAGAATGGCTTGAGCCGAGATTGCACCACTGCACTCCAGCCTGGCTGACAGAGCAAGACTCTGTTAAAAAGAGAAAAATACTGGACAAATCCCAGTTGAGAAGAGATTCTCTTTATTTTTTATTATTTTTTTTGAGACGGAGTCTCATTCTGTCTCCAGCCCAGGCTGGAGCACAGTGACACGATGTTGGCTCACTGCAACCTCTGCCTCCTGGTTCAAGCGATTCTTGTGCCTCAGCCTCCTGAGTAGCTGAGATTACAGGTGCGTACCACCATGCCTGGCTAATTTTTGTATTTTTAATAGAGATGAGGCTTTACCATGTTAGCCAGGCTGGTCTCGAACTCCTGACTTCAAGTGTTCCACCCACCTCGGCCTCCCAAAGTGCTGGGATTACAGGTGTGAGTCACCGCGCCTGGCCGAGATCCTCTTTAGATGCTTGCCCAGCACTCCTCAAAACTGTCAAGGTCATCAAAAACAATAAAAGTCTGAGAAACTGGCAAAGCAAGAGGAGCCTAAGGAGACAATGAATATAGGTAACATGGGATCCTGGAACAGCAAAAGGACATCAGGTAAAAATCTAAGGAAATCTGAATAAAGGATGGACTTTAATGTAAAATACATACTAACATAAGATGTTAATAACAGGGAAAACTATGTGTGAGGGATTGTGAGAAAACTCTGTACTATCTTCGTAACTTTTCTAAAAGTATTCTGAAAGAATAAGTTTATTAAGCCTCGGCAACATAGGGAGACCCCGTCTCTACAAAAAAATCAAAAATTGGCCAGGCACAGTGGCTCACACCTGTAATCCCAGCACTTTCAGAGGCCAAGGCAGGCAGACCACAAAGTCAAGAGATCAAGACCATCCTGGCCAACATGGCGAAACCCCGTCTCTACTAAAAATATAAAAATTAGCTGGGCATGGTGGCGTACGCCTGTAGTCCCAGCTACTTGGGAGGCTGAGGCAGGAGAATCACTTGAACCCAGGAGACGGAGGTTGCAGTGAGCCAAGATGGCGTCACTGCACTCCAGCCTGGGAAACAGAGCAAGACTCCATCTCAAAAGAAAAAAAAAAAGGGAGGCCAAGGCAGGCGGATCACGAGGTCAGGAGATGGAGACCATCCTGGTTAACATGGTGAAACTCTGCCTCTACTAAAAGTACAAAAAATTAGCCAAGCATGGTGGCAGGAGCCTGTAGTCCCAGCTACTCGAGAGGCTGAGGCAGGAGAATGGCATGAACCCGGGAGCTTGCAGTGAGCCGAGATCGCACCACTGCACTCCAGCCTGGGCGACAAGGCAAGACTTCGTCAAGAAAAAAAGAAAGAAAGACAGAAAGAAAGACAGAAAGAAAGAAAGACAGAAAAGAAAGAAAGAAAGACAGAAAGAAAGAAAGACAGAAAGAAAGAAAGAAGGAAAGACAGAAAGAAAGACAGAAAGAAAGAGACAGAAAGACAGAAAGACAGAAAGAGAGAAAGAGAGAGAGAGAGAGAAAGAAAGACCAGCCTCAAGGTGAGCAGAGGATATCCAAGTACTGCAGGCACAGGACCAGGGAATGTTAAAGACCCCATCTGTGGAATACACATGTGAGGGCTGCTCATACCACTGGTCTGAACAACTGCTGCCACCACTTTTTTAAGCCACCTTCACTCAGGAACGAGCCTTGTGCAGACATACACAACAGCATCCACAGGCAGAGTCAAATTTGCTTCCACTGATCCTTGCTAAGTACTGGTCTGGGGTCGGTGCTGCCTCACCACACACAACTGCAGAAGCACGGTCGTTCTGTCCTGCCATCAGATACACACACGGCAGAAGCCAGTCAGCCAGACTGTGGCTAGTCAGGGCCGCGCCCTCATTGTCCCATTAAACCCTTCACCAGAAATGGAGATTTGGAGAGTCTTAACTTCTGGAAACTGAGTTTGTGACCTGCTTCCCATCATCCGTACTGTAATATTGATCCTATTGACCTGTTTGCTCTCCCATTTGTCTGTGAGCAACTTTCTGGGGGATGGACCAAAGATATGGCTCAAGCTGTGGGATCAGATGGATTGAAGTTTGAATCATAGGTTCATGACATCCAAACTGTGTGAAGAAAGGAAGGGAAGTGTGTGTTAAAAGAAGTGGGCGAGGGCCAGGCACGGTGGCTCACACCTGTAATCCCAGCACTTTGGGAGGCCGAGGCGGGTGGATCACCTGAGGTCGGGAGTTCGAGACCAGCCTGACCAACATGGAGAAACCCCATCTCTACTAAAAATACAAAAAATTAGCCGGCCGTGGTGGCACATGCCTGTAATCCCTGCTACTCGGGAGGCTGAGGCAGGAGAATCTCTTTAACTCGGGAGGCGGAGGTTGTGGTGAGCTGAGATTGCGCCATTGCACTCTAGCCTGGCCAACAAGAGCAAAACTCTGTCTCAAAAAAAAAAAAAAAAAAAAAGAAGTGGGCGAGGCTGGGCACAGTGGCTCATGCCTGTAATCCCAGCATTGGGAGGCTGAGGCAGGCAGATCATGAGGTCAGGAGTTTGAGATCAGCCCGGCCAACATGGTGAAATCCATCTCTACTAAAAATACAAAACTAGACGGGCATGGTGGTACACACCTGTAATCCCCACCTGTACTAGGGAGGCTGAAGCAGGAGAATCACTTGAACCCGGGAGGCAGAGGTTACAGTGAGCAAGATCATACCATTGCACTCCAGCCTGGGTGAGAGGTCAAGACTCATCTCAAAAAAAAAAAAAAAGAAGTGGGCAGGTGTTTGGTGTTTGCTTTAAGGGCAGGTTTGAATGTCTGCCCTCTCCTTTAACAACTTCAGTAGGGGGCCTACTATGCTGAGTGCCATGCCAGGTCCTAAACACACAAAGATCAAACAGGACCCGATCTGTGCCCCTAAAGGGCTCACCCACCAGAGAATGAGGCAAATAAGGAATAATGAGATAGCAGTTGAGAAGACAGCCCATGTAGGAGACAAGCCCTCAGCCCATTTGGGGCAAGGGAAGGCTTCACAGAGGAAGTGGCATTCAAACTGAGCTTTGAGAGAAAAGTAGGGAGATACAGTTTCCAGGCACGTGAGGTGGAGAAGAGCCTTCTAGGCAAAGTGAACAGTAGGCATTTAGCCCAGAGATGGGTCAAGGAGAGGCTGTATTGAATAGCGATAAGAGCACACCCCATCTCTGCCATTACTACATAGCCCCCCACTCTAACATGGGGATTAAACACAGAACCTACCTCCTGCGGTTGTCAGAGGATTAAAGGAGTCAACACATAGGGCTCACAAGAGTGCCTGGCACATGGCAAAAATAGAAGTTTAGCTTTTATTTGTATTACTGTTCTTATACATAGAGGATGGGGCTATTTAATTGGAAAAGTAATCTCTTACAATACCAAGCTATTAACGCAGAGGATGCCAAAAATATTCCGATTCTCCTCTGCCAAGGTTTTTGCAAGCATGATTACCTGGATTTTGGCACATCCTAGTTTATAAATTCTACCTAAAGCAGTGCTTCTCAAACAGCCCCAACATATGTACCCTTCACTCAAGTCAGGGGAGAGGAAACTCCCAGAAATCTGGGAGTTGAACCCAAAGCAGCTGGCTACAACCAAAATACTGTCTTTGGCCAGGTGCAGCGGCTCATGCCTGTAATTCCAGCACTTCGGGAGGCCAAAGTAGGAGGATCACTTGAGCCCAGGAGTTCTGAGACCAGCCTGGGCAACATGGCAAAACCCTGTCTCTACTAAAAATACAAAAACTAGCCGGGCATGGTGGTACATGCCTACAGTCCCACAGCTACTCAGGAGGCTGAGGTGGGAGGATCACTTGGGTCCACGAGGTCAAGGCCGAAGTAAGCCATGATCGTACCACTGCACTCCAGCCTGGGTGAGAGAGGCCCTGTCTCAAAAATAAATAAATAAATAAATAAATAAATTAATTAAAGTTTCCTGTGTTAGCTTCAATTCATGCAAACTTTGCATTCTAATCTATAATAGTTACAGGACTGTTTTAATATTAAAACACTTACAACTAAGTAAAACTGAAGTGGCACAGCGTTCTCTTCTGTAAAATGGGAATACAACCCACATCAATTCTGTTCAATGTCTACAAAATGAGACAATTTGTGAAACCATCAAGCAATGTACAAGGCATCCCAGCAGATATTTTGTTTTTGTTTTAGACATGGGGTCTCATTATGTTGCCCAGGCTGGTTTTTTTTTTTTTTTTTTTTGAAACAGAGTCTTGGTCTGTTGCCCAGGCTGGAGTGCAGTGGTGCAATCTCGGCTCACTGCAACGTCCACCTCCCAGGTTGAACTGCCTCCCAGGTTCCTGCCTCAGCCTCCCAAGTAGCTGGGATTACAGGCATGTGCCACCACGCCTGACTAATTTTGGTATTTTTAGTAGAGATGGGGTTTCACCATGTTGGCCAGGCTGGTCTCGAACTCCTGACTTCGGGTGATCTCCCAGCCTCAGCCTTCCAAAGTGCTAGGATTACAGGCGTGATCCACCACACCTGGCCCCCAAGCTGGTCTTGAACTCCTGGGATCAAGCGATCCTCCCGAAGTGCTAGGATTATAGGCATGAGCCACTGTACCCAGCCCCAGCATACATTTGGTACACATGTTGAATCAGAATCAGTGTTGAGGCTGGGCACAATTACCTGAGGTCAGGAGATCGAGACCAGCCTGGCCAACATAGAGAAACCCTGTCTCTACTAAAAGTACAAAAATTAGCTGGGCATGGTGGCACACGCCTATAATCCCAGCTACTCAGGAGGCTGAGGCAGGAGAATCGCTTGAGCCTGGGAGACAGAGGTTGCAGTGAGCCAAGATCACGCCATTGCACTCCAGCCTGGGAGACAAGAGTAAAACTTCATCTCAAAAAAAAAAAAAAAAAAAAAAAATCAGCCGGACACGGTGGCTCATGCTTGTAATCCCAGCACTCTGGGAGGCCGATGAGGCGGGCAGATCACCTCACCTGAGGTCAGGAGTTTGAGACCAGCCTGGCCAACATGGTCAAACCCCGTCTCTACAAAAATACCAAAAAAAAATTAGCCAGGCATGATGGCGGGTGCCTGTAATCCCAGCTACTCAGGAGGCTGAGGCAGGAGAATCACTTGAACCCAGGAGGCGGAGGTTGCAGTGAGCCTGGGCAACAGAATGAGAATGAGACTGCCTCAAAAAAAAAAAAAAAAAAAAAGAACCTTCAAACCCCTACCTACCCATCAGAGGCAACTGCTATTTTGTGGGCATCCAGTCTGCCAGCACTGGACTAGCTCCTTTCTTTGTTTCTAATTCTGCAAGGTATTTAGCATCCCCATTTTACCAGAAGAAACACAGGCTCAGTGAGGTCAAGTAACAAGCCCAGGGTCACACAACTGGTAAGTGGGGGAATCAGGATGAGAACTCAGGTCCAACTGCCTCTGAAGTTCTAGTGCCTTCCACCCGACCACACTGCCTGTTTACTGGGCAAGGGTTAGAAGTAGAAGGTCTGGCCAGGCGCAGTGGCTCACGCCTGTAATCCCAGCACTTTGGGAGGCCAAGGCGGGCAGATCACGAGGTCAGGAGATCGAGACCATCCTGGCTAACACGGCGGAACCCCATCTCTACTAAAAATACAAAACAATTAGCCGGACGTGGTGGCGGGCACCTGTAGTCCCAACTACTCTGGAGGCTGAGGTAGGAGAATGGCATGAACCCGGGAGGCGGAGCTTGCAGTGAGCCGAGGTCGCACCACTGCACTCCAGCCTGGGCGACAGAGCGAGACTCCGACTCAAAAAAAAAAAAGAGGTAGAAGGTCTAAGAAGTACTTGCTTGGTGGGGCTGAATTTAAATGTATGATCTTGCTCTGTTTCCATGTAAATTCTAGTGACAGGAGCTCCTGGTGGCAAGCCACATTCTTCCCACTTGCAAGCAGCAGGCAGCACCACAGGAGAAACAGGACTAACCTGAGGCCCCCTCTGTTGCTTCCCCCTTAACCCTGCCCAGTGGGACCCCTGAGTTCACTCACTTTAACTTTCATTTTCTACCCATTAGGACTTTCAGGTTCCCAGAAAAATTAATGACATGTAGATGTCAGCAAACTCTCAGGCCCTGAAGAGTACTGACTTGGGACTCCTAACTGTTTTGGTCCTCAGAGGCAGAGGTGAAAGGGGTCAAGAGAGAAGACAGGAGGTCGGGTAGACGCTGGGGAAGAAAAAAAAACAGAGGAGCGCTAGTGATGAGGAGGGCTAAAGAGTTAAGAGTCTGCCCTTGTGCCGTGGCGCACTCAGTCTGCATGTTCATTCATTTAACGAACAAACCAGGCCGAAGAAGGGCCCACTGTTAGAAGATCAGGTCACATCTGACCCCAAATCCAAGCCCCAGCTCTACCACTTTCTAAATGTATGATCTTAGGCAAACTACTTAAGTTCCTTCTGCATCCCTTCTAAAGCAGGGACACATACTTGCCTTATCTTACTCAAAAAAAAAAAAAAAGTAATAATAAAAATTAAAAACAAAGTGGGGAAACAAGCCCCACTATTTCCCAAGGCACCTATGAGGAATATGTATGAAAATAATTTTGCAACCTTAAAATGATTTTTAAAAATTAGTGTTACTGTCTCTCTACAGTTTAACAGCCCTCTAATTGAGAGAGGCAAGAGGGCAGGAGAGGAACAGCATCAGAAAGGAGGGGTTCTGTCGCACACGGAGCCATCGCTCTTTCTGCCAGGCAGAGTCAGACCTCTGCTTGGACTCTATAATTTCTAGGTGCCAGAAGTGGCTGCATAACGACCCAAAGCACTGGGGCCTTCCTCGTCTCTCTAAATGGCAGAGCTTCCCCTTCAAAGTCATTTCAGGTTGGGTGCAGTGGCTCATGCCTGCAATCCTAGCACTATGGGAAGCTGAGGTGGGTGGATCATCTGAGGTCAGGAGTTCGAGACCAGCCTGGCCAACATGGTGAAACCCCATCTCTACTAAAAATACAAAAATTAGCTGGGCGTGGTGGTGCATGGCTGTAATCTCAGCTACTCAGGAGGCTGAGGCAGGAGAATCCCTTGATCTTGGGAGGCAGAGGCTGCAGTGAGCCAAGATTGTGCCACTGCACTCCAGCCTGGGTGACAAAACAAGGCTCCGTCTCCAAAAAAAAAAAAAAAGTTGTTTCAGAGTCAGAGCTGGGAGAGCATGTCCAGACAAAGAAAAGAAGGTCTCCTCAGAAGGCTGGTCGGCCTCATCCCAGCACTCCTGAAGAGTCACAAACTGCAGTCTACTCCTGAAGACGTAAGTCTGGTCAGAGACCAATGGCCAGTGAGCAGTCAGGCCTCTCTGGCCCTGCCCCTCAGATGCCCAGGCTGACCAGATCAGAGAAACTAGGTTGGTTGAAGAAGTCTCCAATGAACCCCAAAGGAACCCACACAGATACAGAGCCTGTGATCCAGCTGTTGACCCTAATAAGGAAGGCTTCTTCTGTTGTCCGATAAAAAGTGAAATAAGTAGGCCGGGCACGGTGGCTCACGCCTGTAATCTCAGCACTTTGGGAGGCTGAGGCGGGTGGATCACCTGAAGTCAGGAGTTCGAGACCAGCCCGGCCAACATGGTGAAACCCCGTCTCTACTAAAAATACAAAAATTAGCCGGGTGTGGTGGCGGGCGCCTGTTAATCCCAGCTATTCAGGAGGCTGAGGCAGGAGAACTGCTTGAACCCAGGAGGCAGAGGTTGCAGTGAGCCAAGATCACGCCACTGCACTCCAGCCTGGGCGACAGAGCGAGACTCCATCTCAAAAACAAACAAACAAAAAAGTAAAGAAAGTACATCCTAGCTCTACTCAAAAGACTGTAGGAATCAGATACTAGCCACTGTCCAGAAGCCCTCAAACACACCTCAAGGCCAAAAAACACAGCACTTTTAAGTGGCAAGCGAGGGTGGTAAAGGTAGCCCAGAACACTGAAGAGCTACAGAAGTTTCCACAAACTGCATGGCTTTCCGTCCCTTCCTCCACTGTAGATAGCAAGGGTCAGTCATGGCCTCAGAGCCAGGCTACTCCTCGTTAAGGTACAGTCTCCGGCCTGTACTTTGGCCACATAACAAAGCTTGGTCTGAGACAGCAGCTATTTCACACACCTAAGCCCCAAGCAACAGACAAGGATCAGTCAATATGGTTGAGGGAACCTGCACTTTCTGGCATGTATCGGAATTCCTCAGGCTACAATTAAAAATCCAGAACTGCCATTGTGATCTTGACTTAGTCCTCAGTGATAAGTCCAAGCCCAGAAGGGATTGCAGACAGACCCTGGCGTGGTGTGGACCTGTTGCTCAGGGAGGTGTATGTGTGTGTGTTTGGGAGTGGGAAAGAGATGGCCCTTCAATTCCAGACTCCTCATTTTGGGTCTTATTCTCCTCCCTATAGACACACGGACAGCAGTCCCAAGAAAAGCAGTCCCTTTGAGGCGGCTGGGAAACCACTCACGTGCTCTGTGAGGACAGAGCTGAGCCTGGAGCAAGGGGGGAGGGGAAAGAAGATAATGAATGGGCACATCCACCCTGATCTGTGATCTGTAGCTAGGATTGAGCAAACCTCAGCTAAATTCTTCAGAGGCAGGAAGAGAGAGACACTCAAAGAACAACATAACTAGAGGACAGGGCTGGGAGACAGAAGGGCAAAGCAGGAAAACAGCTCATTTCTAGTAAGTGACCCAGACTTTAAACTCTGCTGAGGTCCTGGTTGGTTCTCTGGCTTGAGGAGAGAGAGGAAGTAAGGAGTTGAGGGAGCGCACACACACTTCTGTGCGTGTGGAACGGTCTCACCCAGACGACCCCCTCCCCCAAAGGAAATCGAGATATTCCTCTAGGGCTAGAGGGGACAACTGGTTTTTTGGGACAGGAGGAAGGAAAACGGCGACAGACAGCACTCCCTGTCACTTCTAAAAGAGAAGAGGGACAGGTTCCTTCACACCTAGCAAAGATCCTCCGATTCTGGAAGCAGGGGGAGCGGAACTTAGGGCACCTCTTTCCCACAACTAGAATGGACACTCCAGAGGACAGTCATAGCGGTTTCCTTAAGGCTCACGAAAGGCAGGTAAGCTAAGGAAAGAAGCTCCCCACCTCCTATGGCCCGACGCCTGGGGAGCCCCTCAAGAGGGGGCTACGGGTCGGGGGAGGGGTCAGTATCCCCCTAAACTGGGGCTGGGCGGGAGGAAGGGCTGCCCTGGAGATGCTTCAACGCAGGCGAGACACCAGGTCCTGGGACAAGCATACTCACGGCGGCTCCGGGGCGGCGGCGTTACTTGGGGCCGGGGCTCGGACGGGATCCGCTTCTCTCCCCCCCGGCGGTGTCCCAGGCTCCGGCCTCCACTTCCGCCTTTCAGCCGCTCCGGATCCGGATGTCCACCTCCGCCCCGCCCCTCAATACTCCCAGGTGATTGACAGGGCGGAGAGACCAATGGGAGGCACTCTTGGCCGACCTACCCAGCGGCGCCGGTAGGAACGCAGGAGTGGCGGTAGGGAGCGCGCGAGGGATGGCGGGACTTGTAGTTCGCAGCGCTGGGAGGAGTCAGTGGCTGCCTGGGACTTGGGCTTAGGGTGGAGCCGGCTGACTGCGAGGCGGAGCCCGGCCGGAACTTTTTTTTTTTTTTTTTTTGAGACGGAGTCTTACTCTGTCGCCCAGGCTGGAGTGCAGTGGTGCGATCTCACTGCAACCTCTGCCTCCCGGGTTCAAGCGATTCTCCTGCCTCAGCCTCCCGAGGAGCTGGATTATAGGCACGCACCACCACGCCCGACTAATTTTTGTATTTTTTAGTAGAGACGGGGTTTCGCCATGTTGGCCAGGCTGGTCTCGAACTCCTGACCTCAGGTGATCCGCCCTCTTCGGCCTCTCAAAGTGCTGAGATTACAGGCCTGAGCCACCGCGCCCAGCCTACGGCCGGGAACTTTTTAAGGCTAAGCCTGCCATCCGCGTCACCGCCGGTTCCGGACGCCCCGAGGGAAGGCGGGTGGTGGAGCGTTGGAAGAAGGCAGAGGATTGTGTGTGCAGAATTGGGAAAGAAAAAACGTGGTGCGAATGAATATGCACGCGAGCCCTCAGTCCTGTGAACTCGCTGATCTGGAGAAGCCCTTGTCTGCACTTTCCGCCCGATTGCCAGGGGCGTCTGTGATCGGGAAGGTGAGGAAAGCGCTGCAGGAAGAGTTCTCTGCGGGATGCTGGGTGAGATCTAAGGGAGAGCTTCTGCCACCACCTCCTACTTGGTGTGTGCGGGGGCCGGCACAAAGACCATCTCTGCCTCTGCCTTCCCCTGCTCCTAGCCAGGGTCAGCTCTTCTCTCTGACGCGGAATACAGAGCTGGACAACCTCTGCCTCGGCCCTCTCCATCCGTAAATAAAGACTAGAACCACCCCCACTCTGCACTCTCCCCCTCTATGGATCAGGAATATTTGTTTCTTCGGCTCCTCTCAATATGGATTGGGCCCGCTCCTGATTCCTCCCACCCTTACCTCTCAACACAAACCAGTACCTCCTCTTCTTTTGCATCTCATCCTCCAGGGACACTACTGAAAACCTGTGTGGAATCAAAGCTCACCGGAGACAGCTGTGGCCATTGTGCCTATAACGCCAACACCAGGCATATCCTGGGAGCCTCAGCTGGAGAATTTACCTGTCTTGGACAACCTGCCACAAAACTGTGCCCACATCTAGTTCCATCTGGTCATCAGGGCGTCTCTCTTTCTTACGCCCATAACACACAATCCCCACTTCCGCGCCAGTGTTCATGAGAAGTGAAAAGGAAGAGGGAAGAGAGGGCTTGTTGGGAGGACAGAGGGGATGGGGCAGAGTGGGATTCCTAGCAGGTTCTGGCTGGTGACAAGCTCTTCCCCCAGCCCCCTTGCCATACCCAGCTCTGGAACAGTTCCTTATACAGGAGGGATGGGTAGTCCCCTAGGCCCACCTTTCCAAGGCTGGAGGTGGGCCAAAGCCAGGACTCTGTCCTTCCCACATACTGTGTGCATATATGGCTGTGACTGGGGTGCAGGGGAGAGAAGGGGGTATAATAGGCCCATAGTGACTAATTAAGTTTCTTCCTCATCCCTGGGGCCCCTGGTGGTGTGAATGTGGTGCCAAGTAGATTGGCTGGTGCCTCTGCCCTTCCTAGAGATAGCAACTGGGCCCTGGGGTACAACGAAGGTGAGGGTGGGGAGTGATTGCTGTGTTGGCTCCTCCAAAGCCCTGGGGCTCTCAGAGTAACCCCCAGAAACACCCAGAGCCAATAACTACAAAAATAAAGAGTTTATTTCCTATCCAAAAGTGAGCCCAGGGTGTTGGGTGGTAGAGGAGAGCTGGAGACCTGGGCGAGTTTTGGAGCAGTCCAGGCCCTGAGTGAGACCATGTTGTAATGGGGGAGAACAGGCTTGGCAGCGGTCTGGGGTCAGGGAAAGGATAGGGAGTGCTGTTGGGATTTTTGAGTTGCTAGCAGCAGAAGAGACCACCTTGAGAGACAGCCTGCAGAGAGACAGAAACAGAGATGTTGACAGACCCACGCCTAGGAGTAGAAGCAGACATTACTGGGCCCAAAACGCACCTGTTGGGCACAGGGACCTGGGAACACACTGTTAGGTAAGGCAGGGGTCGCAAACTCAACCCCTGGGCTCCACCCCGGACATTCCAAATTGGATGAGGCCCAGGAATCTGCTTTTTATTTTTTTACTTTTTTGAGCCTCCGCGCCTGGCAGAATCTGCGTTTTAATAGGATCTCAGGTAGTTCCGATGGACACTCAAGTTTTGAGAACTCAAATACCCACAGAGACCAGACAAAAATTTCAAACAAGGGAAGCTAGCTGGGTGTCGGGAGATGATCAAGAAACGTGGTGACTGCAAAGTAGAGTGCAGAGCAGATCCCATCTAAAGATGACAGTGGCCACCCAGCCCAGCTGATTGCCAATTATTGCCAGATGGAATGTTGGCCCACGGTAGCCTGATGTCCTGAGGTTTGTTTTGTTTTGTTTTGTTTTTTTGAGCAGGGTCTCACTCTGTCACCCAGGCTGGAGTGCAGTGGTGTGATCACTGCTCACTGCAGCCTCAACCTCCTGGGCTCAAGAGATCCTCCCAGCTCAGCTTCCAGAGTAGCTGGGACCACAGGCACACACCACTACACCTGGCTAATTTTTTAATTTGTATAGAGATGGGTGGGGGTGGGGTGGGGAGGTGTCTTGCTATGTTGCCCAGGCTGGTCTTGAACTCCTGGATTCAAGTCATCCTTCCACCTCAGCTTCTGGAGTAACTGGAACCACAGGCACTCACCACTACACCTGGCTAATTTTTATTTATTTATTTATTTATTTTTGAGGTGGAGTTTCACTCTTATTGCCCAGACTTGAGAGCAATGGCACGATCTCGGCTCACTGCAACCTCCACCTCCCAGGTTCAAGCGATTCTCCTGCCTCAGCCTCCTGAGAAGCTGGGATTACAGGCATGCACCACCATCCCAGCTAATGTTTGTATTTTTAGTAGAGATGGGGTTTCTCCATGTTGGTCAGGCTGGTCTCGAACTCCAGACCTCAGGTAATCCACCTGCCTCAGCCTCCCAAAGTGCTGGGATTACAGGCGTGAGCCACCATGCCCAGCCTACACCTGGCTAATTTGAAAAATATTTTGAAAAATATTTTTCAAAATAATCCCAGCACTTTGGGAGGCCGAAGCAGGCGAATCATGAGGTCAGGAGATCGAGACCATCCTGGCTAACATGGTGAAACCCCGTCTCTACTAAAGATACAAAAAAATTAGCCGGGCGTGGTGGCAGGCGCCGGTAGTCCCAGCTACTCGGGAGGCTGAGGCAGGAGAATGGCGTGAACCCGGGAGGCGGAGTTTGCAGTGAGCCGAGATTGCGCCACTGCACTCCAGCCTGGGCGACAGAGTGAGACTCCATCTCAAAAAAAAAAAAAAAATATTTTTATAGGCTGGGTGCGGTGGCTGACACTTGTAATCCCAGCACTTTGGGAGGACGAGGCAGGCGGATCATGAGGTCAGGAGATCGAGACCATCCTGGCTAACATGGTGAAACCCCGTCTCTACTAAAGATACAAAAAAATTAGCCGGGTGTGGTGGCGGGCACCTGTAGTCCCAGCTACTTGGGAGGCTGAGGCAGGAGAATGGCATGAACCCGGGAGGCGGAGCTTGCAGTGAGCCGAGATTGCACCACTGCATTCCAGCCTGGGTGACAGAGTGAGACTCCGTCTATAAAAAAAAATATATATATATATTTTTTTTTTTTATAGAGATAGGGTCTCACTATGTTGCTCAGGTGGATCTCAAACTCATGGGCTCAAGCGATCCTCCCACCTCGGCCTCCCAAAGGGCTGGGATTACAGGCATGAACCACTGTGCCCAGTGCTACATTTTGTAGAGAAATTGGAATATCTGTATTCCTATATAACCTGTCTCTTTTTTTTTTTTTTTTTTTGAGACAGAGTCTCACTCTGTCGCCCAGGCTGGAGTGCAGTGGTGCGATCTTGGCTCACTGCAACCTCCGCCTCCCGGATTCAAGTGATTCTCCTGCCTCAGCCTCCCGAGTAGCTGCGATTACAGGCATGTGCCACCATGCCCGGCTAATTTCGTATTTTTAGTAGAGACGAGGTTTCTGCATGTTGGTCAGGCTGGTGTCGAACTCCTGACCTCAGGTGATCCGCCTGCCTTGGCCTCCCAAAGTGCTAGGATTACAGGCGTGAGCCACCGCACCTGGCCCTGTCTCATTTTTAATATTGGAACTAACTCATATTTTGAAAATAATGCTGTGAGAGCCGAAGAGTACATATCTGGAGCCATCCGTTTGTTTCCTGTGTGGGCTGTGGGATGAGGTGAGCCTCTCCAGCCTGGGCTCATGGTGGGCGGCCTAAGAAATCATGGGTTGCTCAAATTCCAAGCAACATCTCAAACCTACCCCTCTCTAGGTAACATTGCTCTTAAGGTCTTCTGCAGAGACCCAGGGGCTGAGACAGAAGACCTCACAATATCACTAAGCTATCTTCAGGCAAAATCCTACAACCTGTCTCTCTTGCTATAGACGCTAAGATCCTGTCTGGTCTTCCCTTCATGTCCTAGGCTGGAGCTGGGTCCCTTGCCATCCCCTCTGCTCCCCCATCTCTACCTGCCTCCAGGTCCTGGGGAGAAAGTAGGATCTCATCTGCCCAGCCCAATGGGCACTGCGGTTCATCTCATGCCTGCTGGGTTCCACAGCCCTCAGGTGGCTCCCCTCACAGAGGGGGAGGTTGGGGAAGGCTTGGAAAAGGGAATAGCGTCAGAGGTAACCACGCTTCATTAAAAAGTCCAGAAATCCAGAGCCAACCAGGCCAGCTGGTGGCTGCTGACCCCAAGGCGGGAAGCCAAGGGGCCCAGGTCCTCCCTGAGTGGTGAGCGGCAGCACCCACCCCAGACAGGCCTGGGCCCTGGGCCAGGGTCAGTGGAACGTGTCTGACCTGGACTGGAAACTGTGCCTCAAGAGGCTTGGGGTTGGGGGTGAGGCCTCTGGCACCGGAGAGGGTCCCAGAGGGTCAGGCTCTGAGGGGTAGGGGGGCAATATGGAAGGTCTCAAGTCCAGGAGCGCAGTCCCTGTCTCCATGGTCCCCACACTGGCTGGGCAGTGAACTTCAGCAAGCGTAGTATCCTGGAGGCTGGGTGGTGGTCTGGACGCACAAGGAGAGAGGCATGGTGGCCTCAGCTGTGGACAAGGAGGGTCTGGGGTCCAAGCGGAGCCTGCTGGGTGGCCTGGGGGACCCAGCCTGGCCTGCAGCAGGCCCATGATGTGCCGCAGCTCCCGGCTAAGCTGAGACACCTCCTGATTGAGACGAGAGATCTGTTGAAAACACATCGAGTTGTTTCACAGGTGCCACAGTAATAACAAGGTGCACCCCCCTCTCCAGTTTACAAAGCTCTTTCGCAGCCACTTTCTGCTCATGGCCACCCTGGGAAAAAGGCAGGATGAGGGTTATTTTTGCCTAGATGGAAAATGCCCCAGTCTCTTTCCAGAAAGGATTTTGGGCAGCAGATATTGCTATTCCTCCCCTACACACACACGCGTGCGCGAGCTTTCCCAAGATGTTAAAAAATGTGCTCAAAGAGGCCACACATCTGTGAAGTGACAGCCTTATTATTCTCAGCTGATCCCATCGCACAAGCTCAAGGGTCTCTATCAGTGCTTTTCACACTTCAGCGACTAGAGAATCAACTAAGAAACTTTTGAAAAGACACATTTCTGGGCTCCGCCCCAGACATTCCCAATCCTAAGAGGCCCAGAAATCTGCATTTAATAGGTTGTCAGGTAGTGTCTTTTTTCTTTTTTTTTTTTTTTTGTTTTTGAGATGGAGTCTCACTCTGTTGCCAGGCTGGAGTGCAATGGCGCGATCTCGGCTCACTGCAAGCTCCGCCTCCCGGGTTCACGAGATTCTCCTGCGTCAGCCTCCCAAGTAGCCGAGACTATAGGGGTGTGCCACCACGCCCGGCTAATTTTTTTCATATTTTTAGTAGAGACAGGGTTTCACCGTGTTAGCCAGGATGGTCTCCATCTCCTGACTTCGTGATCCACCCACCTTAGCCTCCCAAAGTGCTGGGATTACAGGCGTGAGCCACCGCGCCCGGCCTATCAGGTAGTTCTGACAGATACTTGTTTGGGAACCACTGGCCTAGAATTGAGGGATGCCTGAGGCCTTGAGCAGACTTGCCCTCAAGCTTGCTGAACAAGAGCCAGCCCCGCTCAGGCCCCAGGGCCTGAAACAGCCCAGGCACCGCCCCTCTGGGATGCCTGATGTTTATCAGAACACAGGGAAGGCCGGCTCCCAGGGGCTGGGCCTGGTTGCTCTGCGGTGACAACTCTGAGATCCCTTGGGGAGGAGGCAGAGGCTGAGCCTCAGCATATAGAATCTAGGTTCTTCCTGGACAGAGTTCAGACATCTGGATCCAGGTCCTCCAGGCCTGAAGGCCTCTCAGCCTCCCTGTCCCCTGCCCCTGCATCTGCTTAGCACTCATTACCCACGGCTGGGGTAAGGGAAAGAGGTGGGGCCTGGGCAGGAAAGAGTCCTACAGTGGTGGAGGGAGAAGAGATGCTCTTATCAGGCTGGGAAACTTGAGCCAGTCGGGGAGGAAGGAAACCAACTGGTACTGAGTGCCTACGACATGCCAGGGATTGGACCAGGCACATATGCACTCTCATTTCATCCTTAAAACTCTGGGAAGCACATATTACTATTTCCCCATTTTAGATGAGGAAGTTTAAGTTCAGAGCGGTTGTGGGACTTGCCCAAGGTTTAAGTTCAGAGTGGTTGTGGGACTTGCCCAAGGTCATCTAGCTAGCGTGAATATCTCTTTTTTTTTTTTTTTTTTTTTTTTTTTTCTGAGACAGAGTCTTGCCCTGTCGCCCAGGCTGGAGTGCAATGGCGCGATTTTGTCTCACTGCAACCTCCGCCTCCCAGGTTCAAGCGATTCTCCTGCCTCAGCCTCCAGAGTAGCTGGGACTATAGGTGCCTGGCTAATTTTTGTATTTTTTAGCAGAGATAGGGTTTCATCATGTTAGCCAGGCTGGTCCCAAACTCCTGACCTCAAGTGAGCCACGTGTCGGGTCTGAAATGCTGTTATATCAGGCGCGTCTCTGAGCCAGCCCCAACCCACCTCCTGGTTCAGCCGGCAAACCTTTTCCTTCACCTCCTCAGCCTCACTGGCCAGTTCTGGGCTGGGCCCGGTCCCTGCAGGGTGAAGGGATGCAGGTGAGTTCGTGGAGCATTAATACCTGAGCCTATAACTTGGGCTGGAATCCTCCTGTCATTGGGCAGGCGGAGAGCAGGGGGAGACAAAGCTCTAGGGTCTGTAAGATGGGAAACCTGAACTCCTTAGCCTGGTTCTGAGGCCCCTGTGTAACTCTCCAGCCTCATCCTGCCCCTTGCCCCATCTTGGTACGGAGCTTCTCTTTGGTGTCTGAACACAACATCCCTCTGGTTTTCATGCCTTTCAACAATTTTTTTTTTTTTTTTGAGATGGGGTCTCACTCTGTTGCCCAGGGTGGAGTGCAGTGGTGTGCTCTCAGCTCACTGCAACCTCTGTCTCCGAGGTTCAAGCAATTCTCCTGTCTCAGCCTTCCGAGTAACTGGGATTACAGGTGTGCACCACCATGCCTGGCTAATTTTTGTATTTTTAGTAGAGATGGGGTTTTGCCATATTGGCCAGGCTGGTCTCGAACTCCTGACCTCAGGTGATCCACCCTCATCAGCCTCCCAAAGTGCTGGGATTACAGGCATGAGCCACCATGCCCAGCTCAATAACTGTTTTGCTCCACTCTTCAAGATCCCACCCACCCTTTAAGAAGCAACCCAAGCATCCCCTCCTCTGCAAGGAAGTCGAGTGAGCACCTTCCTCTTCTACCACAGAGTCCTGTTCTTGTCTGTCATGGTATTTAGCATCTGGAATTGTTTATCTGTGTACAGAGGTGTCTCCCTGCTAGACTCACTCCAATAGCGTGGGCCAGGTCTGTTTTATCTGTGTATTCCCAGGATGACACCTGGCACATGGTAGGCCCCTACTACATATGGGATGGATGGACAGGTGGATGGGCAGATGGATGACGGGGTTGAAGTCCACTGTTGGCCCTTACCTGTAGGGGGTGCATGGGAGCGGGGCCTTGGCAGTTCAGGCCTCCTGCTGAACCGGAATGAAGGGGCCTCAGCTGTGCTGCCAGAGTCCTCAATGCCATCCACTATCCTGGGAACAGGGCAGTGCTCATCAGCACCATGGGGTGAGGGTAAGGGCCAGAGCAGAGCAGACAGAGGGGGACTGGGGGCAGCAGTGCCAGGGGGCGGAGCAAGAGCAGCAGTCAAAGTGGGTTGGGGTTGCAAGCTGTGGTTGGAAGGGTGCGGTGGGCACACGGGCAGAGACGGAATGGAGCACTGTTTGGAACGCCGGGGATAGAGCCCAGAGAAGGTTCTGGAAGCCAGTGGGGTTTTGGGAAAGCAGGGGAGGCTGGCATCTCACCGGGGACTGAGGTCCGGAGGTCCAAAGGTTCCCAGTGGGGGAATGAGAAGCTGAGGGGGCTTCCAGGCAGCAGAGCACCTGGGGGGGCCATGAGGGGAGGCACTGTGGCCCTGGCCAGCCAGGGCAGGGGACAGGGATGGGGACAAGGAAGGAGAGGAGACAAGGGCTGAGAATGGGGGCAGCTCCTCGCCCAAAAGGCTGACCAGGGAGCCCCGAGGCCGTGCTGGGCTGAGGTTGGGCAGCAGGAGGGGCCGTCGGGGCCTGGGACCACCCCCAGGCTCCGCGCCACTCTCGGCCTCTGTGATGGATGGCAGCGTCTTGTCTGAGGAGGAGCCGAGGCTTTCTGAGCGGGGCTGCGGGCAGAGGGGGCAGCTGATGTCGCAGGACAGTGAACAACAGACCCCTTCATTAAGTAAGAGCCTTCGCCGGCGGATGCAGCTCCCCATCCCTGGAAAGGGGGATGCTGCTACCCATCTCACCCTCTCCCCAGGGCAATTCAACCCCACCCAGGAAGTGGGTGTTACCTGGGAGAGTCGAGGGGATCGGGAAAAGCGGCTGAGGCCCTGTGGGGACATAGGAGAGTTCAAGCCGATTCCTGCCTTCCCGCGGCCATAGCGCAGACCCTCCCTGTCCCACCCAACAGTGTTATGGGGTTGAGAATGTGGAGTCTTTTGTGGAGCTGAGTCAGAAACTATAACCCTAACTCAAACAAACACTGCATATCAAAGTGAGACTGAAAAGCAGCAAAAGACCAAGGCCCAAGGTGTAATGTACAGGCCTGGCCCAGAGCCTAAAACAAAGTGGACTCAGGAGACATTTGGTGAGAGAAGAGGAACCCCCAGGGCATGATGCCCCGTCCAGAGAGGGGCTTGAAAGAGGAGCACATGAGGGGGTTGTTTCTAAAGGGAGGAGCCTGGCTGGGCATGGTGGCTCACGCCTGTAATCCCAGCACTTTGGGAGGCTGAGGCAGGTGGATCACCTGAGGTCAGGAGTTCGAGACCAGCCTGGCCAACATGGCGAAACCCCATCTCTACTAAAAATATAAAAATTAGCCAGGCATGGCATGCATGCCTGTCATCCCAGCTACTTGGGAGGCTGAGGCAGGAGAATCACTTGAACCTGGGAGGCGGAGGTTGCAGTGAGCTGAGATGGCGCCACTACACTCCAGGCTGGGTGACAGAGCCAGACTGTCTCAAAAAAAACAAAAACGAAAACAAGACCGGGCACTGTGGCTCATGCCTGTAATCCCAGCACTTTGGGAGGCCGAGGTGGGTGGATCACCTGAGGTCAGGAGTTCAAGACCAGCCTGGCCAACATGGTGAAATGCTGTCTCTACTAAAAATACAAAAATTAGCCGGGTGTGGTGGTACACACCTCTAATCCCAGCTACTCGGAAGGCTGAGGCAGGAGAATTGTTCCAACCCAGGAGGCAGAGGTTGTGGTGAGCCAAGATCGCGCCACTGCACTCCAGCCTGGGCGACAGAGTAAGACTTCGTCTCAAAAAAAAAACAAAACAAAAAAACAAAAAAAAAAAAACAACAAAAAACAAAGGGAGGGTCCTTTGAAGGAGTCAGGAGTCTGGGGTGGGGCTGAGGGGTGGTCAGCAGGAGATGGGGCAGTAGAGTTGGGAGTAGATGACGATGAGAGACGGCCAGGGGCCTGGGTGATGGCCAGTGTAGTGTCAGCGGGGTTGGAAGGTATGAAGCAGGTAAGGGGCAATGGAGGAGGGTGCCTGGGCTTCAGGCATGATGTTTTTAGGGTGGAGGGAGGTTCATGGGACTCTCAGGCTGGGGAGGTCTGCTTTGGAGGAAGGGACTCTGGAAGGATGGCGGTCATCAGGGGTGTACATACACTGGTGTCAGAGCCCTGGCGCAGGTTGAAGGTGAGGTCCCGGGGCAGGCCAGCCCGGAAGGCAGCCCCATACTCAGGATAGAGCCTCAGGACCTCAGCCAGCCCTCGGCTGCTCAGCTGCTGCAGGCCACAGTAGGTCAGAGCTTTCACATCAGCGCTGGTCTTTAGCACGAAGCTTGGGTCTGCTCCCAACCCAGGCTCCTGCCCCGGCTCAGGGATATCTGCTCCAATCAGGTCCCCCTTCCCTGTAGGTAAGGGATGGGGACAGTCAGCTGGGGCAGTGAGAACGAAAGGATATCAGCTGGAGGTGCTCAGTGGATTTGAGGGGTGGTCAGTGTGTTTGAAGGATGGTTGAAGGTGGGCCAGTCAATGGGATTGGTGGAAATAACCAATGGAATTGGGAAAAGGTCAGTGCAGAATGACTGGTAAGGCTGGGAGACAGTCAGTGGGAGTGAGTAGGGCCAGAGGAACGATCAGTGGAATTGGGTGATAAAAATCACAATGGCCGGAGGGGTCAGGTCAGTTACAGGGTAAAGGTGAATGGAGTTTAGGGTCACTGGGGAAAGGTCAATGGGGTTGGGAAGTGGAGCAATGGGAAAGGATCAATTGAGCTGGGGGACAGTCACCGGGAAGGGTTGATGGGTTGAGGGATGCCCAAGGGGATTAGGGGAGAATTAGAGGGGAATTGTCTAAAGGGGATGGTCGTAGGGCGGAGGGACCGAGAGAGTACTCCTCAGCAGGAACTGTAGGTATCCACGAGGGGTATCCCATTCCCTAGAATCCTGGCCATTCCCAAGTCCTCAGTGGGGGGTGCGGGGGGTGGTTCCGGGGTAGGTAGTAGGGGGTGACGGTGTCCTTACCCAGGATGGCCAGCACCATGTTGTCTCGGAGCACCTCAAGCGAGCCGGAGCAGACATAGTAATGTGCCTGCAGGGCATCCCCACGGCGCAACAGGTACTCGCCCGGAGCGCAGAACGAGGTCTTGATGTGCAGCGATAGGGCCCGCAGGCAGCCCCTGCTCGCTGCCCCGAACAACGGCAGCTGCAGGATCTCCCGATTCAGGTGCATAGCAATGTCAGCTCTCAGCTCGTCTGGGAAGTCACGCAGTAACTGCATAAGGGGCATAGGTCATTCTGGCCATCTCCCTGCAGCTACTACTTGAGTCTACAAATGTGCTGAGCTGTCTTCAAAGAGAGAATTCCTCTTGCCCTTGCTTTGAAGTCACCCATTCCAGACCTTCAGTACAACCTCTGTGTCTAAACTCAATTTTGCTTGCTGCATGTACCTCAAAACCCAATTTCAGGGGCAGAGACCAGGTCTTCTCCCATCAGTTCCCTGCCTGTGGCTACATGCTGGTCACTTAACCCCATCATTCAGAAGCCATCACTTGGGGGTCAGCCTTCAACTGGGAGTCAGGAGACCAGGAGTCAGCTCGGCTCCTAAGTCCCTGTGGACCTTGGGCAACCCATTTCCGCTCGCTGGGCCTCAGTATCCCAGTCTGTATCTCAGTCTGTAAAATGCAGAGTTGTTATTAGACCATGGGCACTACCAATGACCTCTTATGGCCACACTGCATGTTCACATCCTCATATGGAGCCCCTTGGCCACCCTGGCTTGTTGAACTCTCCCCTTGGTCCCCCTGGGCTCCTGTGAAGGGTTCCCTCCTGGTTCCTCCCACTGCTCACTTCCTCATTTCCTCTCAGGCTCCTCTTCCTCAGCCAACACCCTGGACTCTCACTTTCCACACTCTCCCTGCATCATGGCAACTGGCCCCATGGCTTCCCTACTACCTGAGTGCCCTGAGCCCTAACTCTGGGTCCAGACCTGATTTCTTTTTTCTTTTTTTTTTGAGGCAGAGTCTCGCTCTGTTACCCAAGCTGGAGTGCAGTGGCACGATCTCAGCTCACTGCAACCTCCGCCTCCCAGGTTCAAGTAATTCTCCTGCCTCAGCCTCCCGAGTAGGTGGGATTACAAGCACGCACCACCACGCCCAGCTAATTTTGTATTTTTAGTAGAGACGGGGTTTCACCATGTTGGCCAGGCTGGTCTCAAACTCCCAACCTCAGGTGATCTGCCCGCCTCAGCCTCCCAAAGTGCTGGGATTAAAGGTATGAGCCACCGCGCCCGGCCAAGAGCTGATTCCCATCTACCTACCGGGCAGCCTCTCTCTGGACCTCCCCCAGGCACTATACCCTCCTCTTGGTCTGACCCGGGACTCTCACCTTCATCCCAAAGCCCATCTTCCCCCTGTTATGCCTCCATCCCCACCCTTGGCCTAAGCCAGAAAACTGGTTGTCACTCTGAGCTCCTCTCTTGCAACCAGCAGGAGATTACCACGTCCCACAGATCCCATCCTCAGAGATACCTCACCAACCCATTCCCTCCAAGATCCCCACACCACTCCCCAGTCTAAACATTAAGCAGGATAAAATCTAAATTCTAGGCCATCCCTGAGCTGGGCCTGTTGCCTCCCAGCCCATGTCGTGCCTTCCTACCCTGCCTTCTCCCTCCACAGCACTCACATGCCCATTCCTGCAGGCTTATTGAGCCGCTTTCAGTTCCCTAAAGCGCTCACTCTGCTCTTTTGTGCCATCACTTCTGGCATGTGTCCCTAAGGCCATTTCTACCTGGCATTGCCACCTTCCTTGACTCCTCCCCACCCAGGCACAATGAGGACCTGAAGGCACCGACATCCCTCCTTTACAGCCCCATTCAGCGTGGCACTCTGTTCATCTTTCTGCCTCCCTCAACATTCTGGGTCTCCCTGAGGGCCAGGGCTAAGTGTCATCATCTCTAAGCTCTCTGTGCCCAGCACCAAGGCTGGCCCAAAGCAGGCACTCAGGAAATGTTGGCAGAAGGGAGAGTCGCATCAGCTGGGCCCTGAGCTCTTTCATTCCCTTATTCAAGTGCAAAGAAACAAGAATTTGGCCGGCTGTGGTGGTGCACGCCTGTAATCCCAGCAAATTGGGAGGCTGAAGCAGGTGTATCACGATGTCAAAAGTTCGAGACAAGCCTGACCAACATGGTGAAACCCCGTCTCTACTAAGAATACAAAAATCAGCTGAGCGTGGTGGCAGGTGCCTGTGATCCCAGATACTCAGGAAGCTGAGGCAGAAGAATTCCTTGAACCTGGGAGGCAGAGGTTGCAGTGAGCTGAGAGCACACCACTGCACTCCAGCGTAGGTGACAGAGCAAGACTCCTTCTTGAAAAAAGAAAAAAAGAAAAGAAACAAGAATTTGTATTTTGGGCGAATGTGTGCCCTTGTGAACAATACCTCACCCCCCGGGCCCTGTTTGCCTCCCTTTTATTTTATTTATTTATTTTTTATTTTTATTTTTATTTTTGAGACAGAGTCTCGCTCTGCCGCCCAGGCTGGAGTGCAGTGGCACAATTTTGGCTCACTGCAAGCTCCGCCTCCCGGGTTCACGCCATTCTCCTGCATCGGCCTCCTGAGTAGCTGGGACTATAGGTGCACGCTGCCATGCCCGGCTAATTTTTTGTATTTTTAGTAGAGATGGGGTTTCACCGTGTTAGCCAGGATGGTCTCGATCTCCTGACCTTGTGATCCGCCCACCTCGGCCTCCCAAAGTGCTGGGATTACAGGTGTGAGCCACCGCGCTCAGCGCCTCCATTTTATTTATTTATTTTTTTGAGAGAGTCTAGCTCTGTCACCCAGGCTAGGGTGCAGTGGCATGATCTTGGCTCACTGCAGCCTCTGCCTCCCTGGTTCAAGTGATTCTCGTGCCTCAGTCTCCCTAGTAGCTGGGATTACAGGCGTGCACCACCACAGCTGGCTAATTTTCATATTTTTAGCAGAGACGGGGTTTCACCATGTCGCCCAGGCTGGTCTTCAACTCCTGACCTCAAGTGACCTGCCCGCCTCAGCCTCCCAAAGTGCTGGGATTACAGGTGTGAGCAGCCGAGTTCCGCCTGCCTCCATTTTAAGCTACAGGGGCAGCGACCCCTTCCCCACCCCACTGCAGGGCCACGCGGAGGGCAAGGGCAAGATGGGAGACCCTGCACGCTACCTCGTTGGCGTCGATGCCGCTGTTGACGGCCCACGTGGTCTGGAAGTATTCGAGCATGCGCTGCTTGAGCGGCCGCGGCAGGCGGTGCACACGGATGAAGTCCTTGAGGTCCTTCATGCGGCTGTGGTAGAGCGAGCGGCGCGAGTACATGCGCTGGATGATGGCTGTCACGTTCCCGAACACCACAGCGTGCATCAGGGCTGCAGCAGCAGCAGCGGGCCTGTCAGGGGCGGCCACCCCTCTGGCCACCTCCCCAGCTCCCAAACCCACCCTGTCCTGGACCAAGAGCCAGCGGGCTCCTGTGTGCCTACTGGGTGCCAGGCACTAGACTAAGGGTGGGGAATAGGGAGTGGTCCAGAGATGGGTAACACCCCATGCTCCTCTCAGGCCTCCCCACCATTAGGTCATGAACCTGCGTTTCCCATCCCCTTTGCAAAAGTCCACGCCTGTTTGTGGCATCCCCAGGGCCAGCACATAGTGGGCACTCAGGAAACGTCCGTGAATGAATGCGTGACTGTCTGGACTTGGGTAGACACCTCGGGCAGATGTCCTGCCCTCTCTGGGCCTCAGTTTCCCCGTGCATGCTGGGCTTCACAGGGCCCCACTGAGGCGTGGCAGGTCTGGCCTCACCGCCTATGAGCATTGTGCAGATGGAGAAGATCTTCTCGGCGTCGGTGTTGGCACACACGTTGCCAAAGCCCACACTGGTGAGGCTGCTTAGAGTGAAGTACAGTGCCGCGATGTAGGCGCTGCGCCGCGATGGGCCACCCACCGAGCCATTGACATAGGGCACCTCCAGACGCTTGCCCAGCTCATGCAACCAGCCTGCAGGGTGGACGGATGCAGGGAGCCCTGGCTGTGCCAGCGGTGGAGAACCAGGGTTCCCTGAGCCACCTACGCTTGACCTTCGGCAAGTATTTATACACAGGTTGGCACAGGAAATGTGGGGGGTGGCCTGGGCCTGTGTCTCCCCATGGTACATTGGTTACAGTTGCATTCCAAGGCCGCCAACTCACTACATTGCTGAGTGTTCAAAGGCTCCTGAAACTTTCTAATAGTTTATTGTGCACCTGCTGTATACAAAGTGTTGGGGAATTGACCCAGCCAAACACTCTCCCTGCCCTGGTGGAACCTATAGCCTGGAGGGGAAAGAGACATGACATAAATCATTACAGGTGGGAGGTGAGCTCCTGGAAGGAAAGTATTGTATAGGGTGTGTTAGGAATCCTAACAGGTTAGGGAAAGCCAACCCATTGGCAGTTGGGGGTTCTGGACATGGTGCCTGGAAGGCATGCTCCTTAGGACAGGACATTTTGGTTGAGACACATGGAACCGAAGGAACATTGTTCCAAGTGAGGCAGGGAACAGAAAATCCATCTAGGTGGAGAGGGAAGACAAAAGAGGGAGGATTCCAGAGAGGAAAAGAACATGTTCCAGGCCCAGCGTGAGAAAGCAGTATGTCCTGGGTCCAGGGGAGAGGCTGGTGTGGCTGCAGCACAGGGAGCACGGGAGAACGGGAAGGCAGGTGGGGAGAGAAGGGGCACAGGGCTGCCCAGGGTGTGCAGTGAGTGTGGACTTCATTTGGAGGGCAGTGGGAAGCCACTGAAGGAATCCCAGAAGGAGTGTAGTGGGTCAACGTTGAATCCTGGAACACCCATTTGGCTGTGGTGAGGATGGTGGTTGTTGGGGGGATGAGAAGGGGATTGGGAAATCAGCAGGGAGGCTATTGCACAGGCCTGGGTGAGAAAGGGAGGTGGAGTGGACTGGGAAGGGGCAGAGAGGATGGAGAGAAAAGGTCAAATTCACGGGACATTGGAGAGGTGGTATTGATGTGGTGGGCTAGGTGTGGGGTAAAGGAAAGGGAGGTGTCAGGGACCATGCCCGGGATCTGACAGGCCTTTCAGAGGGATTGCAAGGGCCTGGGGCTGTCTCCTGGCTCATGGCCATGAAGCTTGGAGAAGAAGGGATTGATGGGGGCAGAGATGCTAAGCTCTTTCTGGGACTTTTCACGTGCTGCTCCTTCTGCCTGAAACACACCCCTCCACCCTCAGAGTGTTTCCTGCATTGTACTTTGATCACTATCACTGGTCTTGCTCCCCCACTAGGCTGTGAGTTCCCCCCAACCTGCCCCCCAAAACAGAGCCCTTGTCTGTAAATCAATATTCCCATGCTTGATCCAGAAAGAGCTCAACGCATGTTTGTTGGATGGATAGAGGAATGTGGGATGAGGGGTGTGGGTACTGGTGGAGGCATCAGCTTGGGGATGGGACAGGTGGACAGGTGGTCTGTGAAAGTTTGGGGTCGGTGGCTCACCAATGTCCCAGAGCAGCGGGTCATTGGCCTCCATCTCCCGGCGCCCGATGACATACCAGATGCAGGCCATCCAGTGGGCAAGGAGCGCAAAGACCGACATGAGCAGCGTGAGCACCACAGCACTGCACTGAGAGTACCGCTCCAGCTTCTGCAGCAGCCGCAGCAGCCGCAACAGCCGCACTGTCTTCAGTAGGTGCACCAGCGAGGTCTGCAGGAAGGTGGCGGGGGAGGCTGTCAGCAGGCACACCTCCTCCGAGCCCTCAGAGTCCCCTCCCAGGGCCTTCCCACCAGACAACCTGGAGCCAGGGCAGGCTGCAACAGGAAAGACATCTTTGCTGTCCTGAGAAAGTGGCCAGGGAATGCAGCAGCAAGGGAATAATAACAATAAAACAAACAGTGGCTAACACTTTGTAATTACTTTTTTTTTTTTTTTTTTGAGGTAGAGTCTCGCTGTGTAGCCAGGCTGGAGTGCAGTGGCGAGACCTCAGCTCACTGCAACCTCTGCCTCCCAGGTTCAAGCGATTCAAGGCTGCCTCAGCCTCCCTCCCTAGCTAATTTTTGTATTTGTAGTAGAGACAGGGTTTCACTACATTGGCCAGGATGGTCTCGATCTCCTGACCCCGTGATCCACCTGCCTCGGCCTCCCAAAGTGCTGGGATTACAAGTGTGAGCCACTGCACCCGGCCTTAGTAAGTACGTTCTATGTGCTTAGCCAGGCACTGTGCTAAGCATTGGTAATCCTTATTTAACAACACACACACACACACACACACACACACACACACACACACACACACACTTATACCTTTAGTTCAATTATCATCATTCCTAATTTGCAGATGAATGAACTGAGGTTCAGGGAGGCTAATGACTTGTTCAAGGTCACAGACCAAGGACATGATAGAGTTGGAACTCAGGGTGGGCATCTGGGCTAACTGACACCACAGTCCACCTTGTACTCTACGGCCACTAAGCACTGGGAGATGGTAGGGGAGCCGGCCCTGGTCAGAGTCAGGGGATAGGCAACAGTCTCTGCAGAGCCCCAGTAGCGACGGCAGCAATTGTGATGGGGACCCCCCTTCAAGACATGGAGAAGCATAGTGGAGTGGGGACAGGCAAGGACTTGAGGGCTGGGGGAGGTTTATGGACACTTCTTCTTGTGGATTGGCTGCAGATGAAGAGTCAAGCAGAAGAGTTGAGGGGGCAGGAGAGCAGGGACTGAGGGAGGCTGGGCTGTGCTAGGGGTTGACGGAGATAATGGTACCTGGTAAGTGTCCCATATTCACTAATATTACCCCAAGTACCATCTGCATTGTGGTTGGTTATCAATATTGATTAGCCCTTCAATCTTGGAGATGGGCAGGGCTTATCTTCTGGGTGGGAGCAGCCTGGCAGCTAGGACTGGAGGCTCTGGGGCAGTGCCTGGGGAACTTGGTATGAAAGTCCGTCATTGCCCCTTCCTGGGCCTCCAGGAACATTCCCCACAGCCCTGGCCCTACACTGCTCCTGGACCACCTCGTGCAATTTTTCTCTAATTTTAGGTGAAGGAACTGGAAAGGAGGTGGCTCTGATTCCTCCATATGGACCCTCGCCAGGGTTTAATGCCTGCCCCCAGCTCCCAGAGCCCTCGACTGCAAGCTTGAGTTCTTCAGGGCTTCCCTCAGTCAGCTGCCCTTGGGCCACTCTCTTGGGGATACTCCTGTCATTCTCCTTGGACTAGAATATCCAGGCCTGGCTCCTTCAAGTCTGCAGCTCTGCCAGTGCCTGCTCATCTTCTGTCTCTGCTCTACCTCTCTCTGGCCCCCAGTGGTATTCCTCATCTCACCAGACCATCCACTCAGCGGCCCTGGTTACCTGGGAAGCAGGGTGGTATGTTGGAAAAAATACTAGACTGGAAGTTTAGCGATCTGGTTCTTTTTTTTTTTTTTTTTTTGAGACAGAGTCCCTGTCGCACAGGCTGGAGTGCAGTGGCGCAATCTCGGCTCACTGAAAGCTCTGCCTCCCGGGTTCAGACCATTCTCCTGCCTCAGCCTCCCAAGTAACTGGGACTACAGGCACCTGCCACCACGCCTGGCTAATTTTTTTTTGTATTTTTAGTAGAGATGGGGTTTCACCATGTTAGCCGGGATGGTCTTGATCTCCTGACCTCGTGATCCGCCCGCCTGGGCCTCCCAAAGTGCTGGGATTACAGGGTGATCCACTGCGCCCGGCCAAGCTGGAGTGCAGTGGAGCTATCTTGGCTCACTGCAACCTCCACCTCTGGGACTCAAGCAATTCTTGTGCCTCAGCCTCCCGCGTAGCTGGGACTACAGGTATGTGCCAGCACACCCGGCTAATTTTTTGTGTTTTAGTAGAGAAGGGGTTTCACCTGTTGCCCAGGGTGGAGAGACCTGGTTCTAATCTCCTGCCTGCCCCTGCTAGCTATGTGACCTTCAGCAAGTCACTGAACCTCTCCAAGCCTCTGTACCTACCTCTGAAAAAGGATAAGCATCTGCCCTGAAGGGTTCCCGTGGGGCTCCCATGTGATGATGAGTGTGAAAGAACGTAGGGAACTGTAACGTGCTCCCAAAGGGACCTGAGAGGAGGGGCAGGGGGCTCTCTGTAGTCTCCCACTCCCCAGCTGATGGTGCCTGGTGGGCATAGAGGGGTCGGCGCACCCCTGGGGAGGAGTAGGGAGATCTGCTCAGAATGGTCAGAGCCTCGAGGCAGACGTACACACATGCACGTGTGTGGGAGCACGCACACACGTGTGCACAGCCAGGAGAGGAGGCCCACAGCCCGTTGGCGGCTAGTTAAATTCGGCTGCGTGTAGGTGGTTTCCTGCTATAGCTGAGTGCAGGGAGAGAGCACACAAGGAAACTGCTCCCCACTTGCCCGCCCCACACCCAAGGGGGCCTGGGGACACGGGGTAGCACTGCCCCACCCTGGACTTGAGAAGACCTACTATCTGCTGGCTGGGGCCACAGATGACCACTCAGGGCACCTCCAGAGTGTCCCCAGGGATCTGTGAGGACTCAGGTCCTGGCATTCTTTGCGTCTGAATTCACCCCACAGCCTCTACCTTCTTGTCTAGGTTTACTATGCTCCCCCAAATGCTTGCTGTCCTCATCTCCTGCCAGCTAAATCCTACTCACCCTTTAAGGTCTAGCTATACCATCTCTGCCTCCCTCAGGAAACCTTCCCAGACCCCTCCAGCCTCTGCCCAACAAGGGCGCTTTTGCTTCCCAGGTGCTGGCCAGACTTCAGATCATTTTTACACACACTCATGTTCCAGCCTGGAACTCCAAGGTCAGCCCAGCCCCTCTGTAGCATACCCGGGCCCCGTCTTCCACCCCCATTCACCTCTTCTGTCCCTGATGTGCTCTGTGGCTTTCCTGCCCCCTCACCAGTTTGGCTGTTTAGAGGCTGAATCCTTGTTCCCTTTCCCCACAGTGGCCATGCCCCACACAGTGCTTTGCAGACAGCTAAATGCTCATCAGTTGTTTGTTAAATAAAAATGTGAAAAGTACCACTCATTTGGCATCAGACCAATGCCGCCTTGGTAGCCATAGTTAGCTTTTCATTTGTCTCAGCTTCCCTCAAAGATTGTGAGCTGAGCTCCCCAGGATCACAGACCCTCGGGATCCTCCCAGTACCTAGCACAGGGCTATGCCCAGAGCAGGTGCCTGATAAATATCTGCAGATGGATTGATGGGAAGGGGCATATCTGGGTTTGGGGTCAGTCCCTTCCTGGAAGATGCTGTGCTGAAGTTGGGAGGTTGGACTGGATGGCGGGATGGAGGTCACTCACCACGGTGATGTTGAAGATGTAAAGCAGGTCAAAGGGCAGAGCAGCAATAAGGTCGACGAAGAACCAGGTGGCCAGATAGTGGAGGCCAATGGAACGAGGAGCAGAGATTACCTGGCCGGACTGGGACACATAGGTGGTGCGGAAGTTCAGGATGATATCTGGGGGTGCAAGAGGCTATTATTGGGGGGCCTTGGCCAAGGGGTCAAGAAACTGACAAAGCTGGGAACAAGCTTTGGAGATTGGAGGAGGCAGGCATGGAGAGATAGATTGGGCTTCTGGCTGGTCGTTAGGGAGGATAGGTCACAAGGCTGAAGGCTGTGGGGAGCAGGAAACATGGGCCATTGGGACTTAAAGATGCAGAAAGGAAGGGGCTCTGGATGCCTGGGTCATGTGGGCCCCAGGAGTGGGTGAGGATTGGCCAAGTGGATCCCCCCAGCTGACCCGCCAGGGTGGGTGAGGCAGAAGGTCTCACCTAGGATGAAGAGCATTTCCACGGCGATGTCGCTGACAAGGGTGTGTCGCGAAGTGATGGGGGTGTCATCGTCACCCGAGAAACAGACATTGTAGGGGACGGTGACCGCAACGTAGAAGGTGGCAAGGAGGATAAGGCCGTCCCAGATGGCCTTGGGGACGCTGTAGTGGAGGAGGAGGCAGCGAGACCCCCCCACGGAGGCCACCTTGTACTCGGGCACTGATGGCTTTGGCTCAAACACGTTCTAAGGGGAGAGGGGTGGCGGTTGGGGACACTTGAGGGAAAGAGGAGCCAAGATGGGGGGTGGGAAAGGCAGGGGATGGGGAAAGTTAGCAGGTGGGCACTGCAAGGGCACTTTCGACCATGAATGAAAGGAGATAGAAGGCCAGGAGAGGGGCGCAGAGGCTGACACCTGACATTTTCTTCTCCTGCCAAGTATTTCCCAGGCCCTCCTCCTTTTTTTTTTTTTTTTTTTTTTTGAGATAGGGTCTTGCTCTTTGCCCAGGCTGGAGTGCAAGGGCGTGATCTTGGCTCACTGCAACCTCCACCTCCTGGGTTCAAGTGATTCTCCTGCCACAGCCTCCCAAACAGCTGGGACTATGGGAACATGCCACCACACCTGACTAATTTTTGTATTTTTAGTAGAGACGGGGTTTCGCCATGTTGGCCAGGCTGGTCTTGAACTCCTGACCTCAGGTGGTCCACCCACCTCAGCCTCCCAAAGTGCTAGGATTACAGGTGTGAGCCACTGTGCCCGGCCCCAGGCCCCTGTTTGAACCAATCATGTCTTGTCAAGGGTATTTATAAGGCTTGACACTCACCCAACTTGATTTTTACATTTTTAAGTTTAGAGACAAGGTCTCACTCTGTGCCCAGGCTGGAGTGCAGTGGCACCATCATAACTCACTGCAGACTTAAACTCCTGGGCTCAAGCTATCCTCCTGCGTCAGGCTCCAGAGTAGCTGGGACCACAGGCATGCACCACCATAGCCAGATAATTTTTTTTTTTTTTTGAGAGTTTCACTCTTGTCGCCCAGGCTGGAGTGCAATGGCGCAATCTCGGCTCACCGCAACCTCCGGCTCCCGGGTTCAAGTGATTCTTCTGCCTCAGACTTCCAAGTAGCTGGGATTACAGGCATGTGCCACCATACCCGTCTAACTTTGTATTTTTAGTAGAGATGGGGTTTCTCCATGTTGGTCAGGCTGGTCTTGAACTCCGGACCTCAGGTGATCTGCCTGCCTCAGCCTCCCAAAGTGCTGGGATTACAGGCATCAGCCACTGCGCCTGGCCTCCAGATAATTTTTAATTTTTTTTTTTTTTTTTAGAGAAGGGGTCTCACTATGTTGCCCGGGCTGGTCTAGAACTCCTGGCCTCAAGCAATCCTCCTGCCTTGGCCTCCCAAAGTGCTGGGATTACAGGCATGAGCCACTGTGCCTGGCCCAACACTCATCCTACTTGAGAAGAAGACTATGACAAATCGGCACATGCCCTAGCTTGAGGGGTACCTAACTTCTCCCTTAAGTTCCTCTTGGGTTCTGGGGGCCCAGTGGGGGCTGGGTATATCCCAGCAGGGAGCAGAGGCTGGCATAGCCCACCGCATTCCCTGTATCCCTAACAGAGGGTTGGGGACTCAATCCCCTGGCTTGGTCAGGATCCTAGGAGGTGGTACACAGGTCTAGATGCCAGGCCTGCAATGAGGGCTTTCTCCCTAGAACTATAGCAGCTTGCAATTTCACCACCCATGGTATAACCCTATCACCCCCGGGCAGGTGAGGTCATTGCTGCTAGAGCAACGTGACATCATCGGAGCAAAGTAATGTCAATCACCTAAGGGAATGAGGGAGATAGGGATAGAAGGATGTTGGGGGAGGATATAGGATGGAGCATATACCATATAGAGTAGTATATGGGAAATGGGTGGGCAGAGGAGCAAGCCAAGGAGGGACACCAGACAGACAGGGAAGCGGGGAGACAGTGGAAGGGGTGCCTCAGAATCAAGGCTGGAGGACTTGGGAGATGTTGGGTTGGGGGTGGGACTCACATTATTGGCCTTCATGCCTCCCTGGCCCCGGCGGCCAAAGTGGCCGGTCAGTCGGTGTAGGACAGTACGGCTCCGTCTTCTGGCAGACCGAAATTTCCAGGTGGCTCCCCTTCTACCAAGGGAGTTTTCTGTTGGGAAGAAAGGTGCAGAGATACGTTGGGGCACATCCCTTGCGGCTGGTTAGGCGAAGGCTTCTGACCATTCACACTGCCCGTCCGGACTTGCTGTTACCGTGATTACTGTCCCCGCGGCCTCCTTGGGGGCCAAGTCCTGGGCTTCCACTCTGAGTGATATCCTTGAAGGAAAAGAGGAACAGCACGACCTCCCCCATCTCATTCTTGATGGGCATCATGTCCAGGAGGCACCAAAAGGCTGAGCCTGTAGGCATGGAGAGAGGGAAGGGAGGAGCATGGGCAGCCCCGTGGCATGCCTTTCTCCTCATCCCTCTCATCCTCCTAGACATAGTTAAGAGCTTGGCAAAGCAAGAACCAAAAGGAACCTCAGAGATGCTGTCAGCCGATTCCTTCATCTTTCAAATGGGGGAACCCAGGACCAGAGAGGTCAGGGATATGCTCCGTCACAGTCAGCTTGTGGCAGTGTGGGGACAAGCACTCAGACTCCTACTGTGCCCAGTGCCCTCTGGATAAGGCTAGGGGTCTAGGCAGAGCTGCAGGGTGGGGTGGGCCCCCTCACCATCCTTGCGGTAGAAGCAGATTTCAGCCCGGTGCTCCTGGTGGCCCTCCAGGGCTTTGTGCAGACGCTGCAGGGCTGGCTCACTGGTCTCTGGGCCGTAGAGGAAACGGCAGCTGCAGGTCTTCTGCATGACCTCGGTGCGACCGTAGCCTGTGAGCTCGCAGAAGCCGTCGGAGCAGTAGACGATGGGAAAGCCCCGTGTGCCCTGTGCGTTGGCCAGCAGGAAGTTGCTGTCTGTGGGAAGAAGAGGTCAAGGTCAGGTCAAGGCTGGGAGGCGAGCTAGCTTCCAGGTGGGCAGCACTTCCTCTAAGTTGGGGTTAGAAGTCACAGAGCCAGAAGCTTCCCAGGTTTCCATGTTGCTCCTGACCCCACTTTGGGATATTCTGAATTGAGAATAGGAGAAGTTGGAGCAAAGGGACAAGGACTTGAGACAGGACTTAAGCAGGGTCTAACGGGGAGTTGGAGAAGGACCCCAGGAGGTCATGCCATCCATCCCCCTGCCTTCCAACTGGTGAGCTGTCACTGTAGAAGGCAGTATAGCATGGTGAGTAAGAGCCTGGGCTCCTGCAACCCTCCACTGCCGCTTACTAACTGTGTGACCTTGGGCAAGTTGATGACCTCTTCTGTGCCTGAGCTTTCCTTATTTGCAAAGTAGGGCATAATAGGCCTTCCTCACATGGTCGTTGTGAGAGTTACATGAGTTAACTTGGGGAGAACAAGTCCTAGCACATGGTAAGTGCTACTCTGAGAAGGTGAAATTTTTTCCCCACATTCACTTGGCTTTCTTCCTATTACAGAGTAAGCAGGGCAGAGATTCTGATGACACCACACCCATTTATTGATAGGAAACCAAAAGGCAGAGATTATCCAAACTCACAGATCTCCTTAGTGTGGGGGCAGACAGTGATGAGTGCTGTCCTCCTTCCCTGCCTTCCAGAGAAGGTCCACTTTTTAGCATTCTTGTAGCTGCTTTCAGGGGATCTGCCCCACTGCTCAAAGTCTAATGGGAGAGGGCATTGAGCGTATAGCTCCAGCAACCCCCAGCAGCAGAACCCGAGCTGTCTCCCTCCAGCTCCAGTGGGTGGGAGGCCAGGGGGACTCCTGTGGGCCATCCAGGGACAGAGACTCAGCTAAGAGATGGGGCCTGTGACACAACCAGTCCTGGTGCTCTAGGAGGGATGACTGTCTGGGGGCAGGGAGGCTGATGGGGACACTGAAGGTGCCTGGGAGGCACTGGGCTCTGGGCACAGCCTCCTTCTTCCATCCCAGGGCCTGTTGCCCCGGTGATGGGCGCTATGGAAACAAGGTGGGGGGGAAGAGGGTAGGGCCCCGCGGCTCAGTTTCCGCCCTCGGGTACCGCTCCCCCACCATCCAGATCCCGGCCAGGGTTCCCGAGGGAATGGCGGGGTTGGGGGAGGTGAGGGCGGGGAATCTCTGGGTTCCAGAGTGGGAAGAGGGAATGGCGGGAGAAGAGGCGGGGAAGGAGTGATGTGGCTGTCCAAGGTGCTGAACCTGAAACCCAAGCTGCGTTGGGCGAGCTGGGAGTTCCCACCGTCGCACAGACCGCTCCCCTCCTCCTGCCTCACCCACCTTACACACTGACGCCCCACGATTTGGGGGCGCGCGACCTCAATCCAAACTAGGTCCTGCTGAAGTCTGATCTTTTCTCCTTTTTTTCTGGAGGTAGTGGGAGCTGGAGTCTGTGAGTAGATCCCAGAATGCCCGGCCACTTTGCCCCACTTCTGTGTCTCGGATACCCCCATACACGCCCCCAGCACAGCTCTGCCCGAGAGTGGGCGGCTCCAAAGGCCCCTCCTCCGCTCTGCGGCACAAAGAGCCTCTTCTGCCTCGAGTCACACCCCCTAACCTTGGCCCCCGTGCTCTCGGCCCTTTCCCCTCCTCCCCTCGCAGGGCACTCCCCGCCCTGTTCCTGCACCGCGGCTTTGGGAGTTCCTAGACCCGCACCTCCGTTCTCTCCGCTCGCCTCGGGTCTCACCATGTCCAGGAGACCCGAGACGGCCCCGAGGAGACTTGGCCCCCAGCTCGAACCTCAAGCCCCGACCTCCGTCCCACTCACGCGTTCCGTCAAAACGGGTGGCGATGGTGTCCAGGAAGGTGTTTTGCGGGGCCAGCAACCCCTTCATGACCGGCATGGCCCCGGGGCGTGGGTTCAAGGCGCGGCGCTGGGGAGCTTTCAGCGCGGCCGGGCCGGAGGGGGCGCGCTGTCGGAGGGGCCGGGGCGCCCCATGCGCCCTCCTGCCTCCTCCCCTCCCTCTTACTGCCGCTGCCGCTGCCGCCGCCTCTGCTCCGAACCCCGTAGCTCTCGGCTCGGCTCAGCGCCGTTTCGGTCCCCCCCCACCTCCCCACGGGCCAGGTTCTTCCCCTCGGGCTCGGCCCGCACCCGCCACGTGGCCCCACACGGGGAGGGGCCGCTAGAGACACCCGCACCCCTCTGGGCAGCCCTCCTCCCAGAGGGGAGCGGCCCACGCGTGTCTCTCGGGGAGAGAATTCGGGGCAGCCCACCGGGAGGGGAGGCCTGAAATGATGGGCGGGGCTTGAATAACAGACCCGCCCTCTTCCAGGCTGGCCACGCCCCCACACGTGGTTCCCTGGCTGCTCCTTGTGGCTCCACCTCGCGGGTTTTCCCGCGCGCCGTCCACGCTGGGCTGGTGTCTGGTTCACAGTGCCGCCTACTGGAGTTGACATATTTCGCAGCACCCCCAGGCCAATAGCTCCAGTGTGAGATAGCAAGGGTTAAGAGGCTAGTTTGCTGGTAGAGAATGGACAATGGGAAGGCTTGAAACCCCAACTCTAGAAAGCACCACTCTTACCTCCTGCCTCAGTTTTCCCAAGACACCCTGGCGAACTCTCCCTACTGAGACACAGCATGGTGGAATGTAAAGAGCTTTGGAGTCCACCAGGTAGAGTCCCAGCTCTAGACACGAATCGTGTGATATCCTCTCCAAGCCCACTTTCCTCATCTGTAAAATGGAGCTGATAATTCTTACCTGATGCAGTTACCGTGAGAATGTAATACCATAATGCATGTCTTTGGTACAAAATAAGTGTCTTGGAGGGCAGTTGCCTGCCTGTTTTCCCTCTTCCTACTGTCTTAATCCTCCTCTCTGCTGCCCTTCAAGTGGAAGAGAGGCTGGAGGCAAGTTTGGGAGATACTCTGAAAAAGATAGTTTCGAGGTGCAGAGTCATGGCTTGCAAATCTCCAAGGATGCACACGTGAACTTTGACCTCTAACTTCTCCAAGATGGAACAAGTACAGCAGCAAGAGGGACCAAAGTGAGACTAGACACAGGACTTTCTCACTACCTATGCAGAAAATTGAGGCAGCTGAGTTCTGTGGCTGAGGGTGGGTGCTTCCCATGACAAAACAGCTGAAGCAGTGAAAGTGGGAACCCTATGGGCAAGGAGGGCAGGCTAAATTCTCCCCACCCTCTGAGCTAGGTATTATCTGGGATGTTAGATTGCTAAGAAGTGCCACATTTTTCTATGTCTCTACTTTTGTTGTTGTCGTTGTTGTTCTTGTTCTTGTTGTTTTTGAGACGGAGTCTTGCTCTGTTGCCCAGGCTGGAGTGCAGTGGCATGACCTCAGCTCACTGCAACCTCCGCCTCCTGGGTTCAAGCAATTCTCCCGCCTCAGCCTCCCTAGTAGCTGGGATCACAGGTGTGCATTACAATGCCCGGCTAATTTTTGTATTTTCAGTAGAGATAGGGTTTTGCCATGTTTGCCAGGCTGGTCTTGAACTCCTGACCTCAAGTGATCCGCCCGCCTCAGCCTCCCAAAGTGCTGGGATTACAGGCATGAGCCACGGAGCCTAGCCTGTGTCTCTACTTTTGGATGTTATATTAGTTTCCTAGGACTGCCATAACAAAGTACCACAAAGTGAGTGGCTCAAACAACAGAAACCTATTGTCTCACAGTTCTGGATGCTAGAAGTCCAAGCAAGGTCAAGTGAAGGCAGCGTTGGTTCCTTCTGAAGGCTGTGAGGGAGAATCTGTTGCATGCCTCTCCCCTATCTTCTGGGGGTGGGGGTGCTGGCAATTTTTGGTGTTCCTTGGCTTGTAGGAGCCAATCTCTACCTTCATGTTCACATGGGTTCTCCCTGTGTGTGTTTCTGTGTTCCAATTCCCTTTTTTATAAGGACGCCAGTCACAGTGGATTAGAGGCCCACCCTACTCTAGTATGACCTCATCTTAACTAATTGCATCTGGAAGGACCTTATTTCCAAATACAGCCACATTCTGAAGTGCCACGGGTAAGGACTTCAACATATGGATTTTGGGAACACCAGTAACAGGTGTCTTTGGCTGGAGTTGCAGTAAAATCTTGTACTGCCCCTGCTTAAGAATGTCCCATGACTCTGTTACCTACAAGATAAAGTGCAAAGCCTGATGATTTGTGAGAGCCTTTGCAAGCTGTGCTGCACTGACTGTAACCGTGTCCCTTCCTGAGCCTCTCCACTCCCCACGCCCTATACCCCATGATGCAGCCATTCTGGATGACTCATTGTTGAAGTTCATATTCCCTGCCTTTTCAGCAGGATTGACTCCCACCCCTTCCTAGCTGGATTCTGCTCCTCTATGCAGCTTGCCTTCCTTCCTTCCTTCCTTCCTTCCTTCCTTCCTTCCTTCCTTCCTTTCTTCCTTCCTTCCTTTCTTTCCTTTCTTTTCTTTTTTCTTTTTTTTTCTTTTGACAGTGCCTCCTTCTGTTGCCCAGGCTGGAGTGCAGTGGCCCAATTATGGCTCAAACTCAAACTCCTGGGCTCAAGCAATCCTCTCGCCCACCATACCCCGCTAATGAAAAAAACTTTTTGGAGAGATGTCTCACTCACTATGTTGCCTAGGCTCGTCTTGAACTCCTTGCTTCAAGGGATCCTCCTGCTTTGGCCTCCCAAAGTGCTGGGATTACAGGCGTGAGCACCGCGCCCGACCGGTGCAACCTTTCTTGCTTTCCTTCCCCTTCCGCGTCTGTGGGTAAAGTCCCCGCTACAGAATGCCTAGCAGAGCATCGTAGGAGTCCCGCATGGCCCGATCCAAGCATGCACCTGTGCAGTTCTCTCTGCGCCCCAGGGCCTTGCACTGGGAACTCCCCAACCAAGAGTGTTTCCGATTCAGCCACGCAAAAGCTAAGGTTGGTGGCCCACAGCCGGGCTTCCAGGCCCAGCCGTCCTCCGCAAGACGCTTTGCCACCCCGGAAGGGCAGGACGCGACCGCACAGGAACAGAGACCAGTCACACGAACGGAGACTCGTCTTTATTGCCTTTTTTTCTGGGGGCTGACGCTGGGTGGGCAGAGGGCAGAGGCCTGGGCCAGGACAGGGCCCGAAGAACGACTCAGATCCCGGACTGTCCCCCGGGCGCGACGGAGGCGGCGGCCGGGGCGGAACAGCGGCGCCCGAGGCAGGGGCGCGGCGCTGGCTCTGCGCCTGCGCGGCGGCCCATGGTCAGGATGCCCGCGGCGTGGTTGCCGCTGGCCTGCAGGAGGCGCTGCAGCCGACCCTGCAGGCCCGGGGGCCCGGACCTCCGCTTGCCCAGCGTGAGGATGCCGGCCGCGTGATTGCCCGCGCCGTGCAGCAGCTCGTAGAGGCGGCAAGAGCAAGTCTTTTGACGACAGCAGTCGGGCAGGGGCTGTGCAGCCGCCCCGGACGACAACAGCGCGGGCGGCAGCAGCAGCAGCAGCAGCAGTAGCGTCACGGCGGCCCAGGAGACCTAGGGAGACGGAGACAGGGCGCTGGGGGGTCTTCCCACGGCGCCCGCCACCAGCTCCCACGCCCAGGACCTGCCCCTCTGGCTCCGCGCCCCCTCCAAGCCTGCACTCCTTTCTGGCTGTCACTTAGTTCTCTTTGCTTTGCGCCCTTGCTGGTATCGGCCTACTTTCCCTGCTCCTCCTTCAAGACCCAGGAGAGCATCTCCCCCAGGAAGCCTTTTGAGACCCCCTGGGCAGAGTGAATCCCCCTTTTCTCTGGAGACTTAGGCCACTGTGCCACCACTAGGGCACTTGCCACTCCACCTGAAAACAGGAGTGTCTGTCTTCAGCAGAAGTTGTAAACTTGGGAAAACCCCGGGCCCTACTGAGTCCCCCCAACTTCCTCTCCACAGCAGGGAAACACATGGAAATCAGGAACTAGCAAGACTCCAGAATGCTCTCTCATCTGCCTGCCCCCTTGCAGGAGTGACTGAACTCCGTTGCTTTGAACCAGTTTCCTGCCCTTTCAGAGGGCACAGCTCCCTTACCTGTAAACTGGGTATACTAGAAATAATTTCTACTCTGCAAGGCTGTTGGGAGGATGAAAAGAGATGACAGGTGCAAACGGAGCACCTGACACATAGAGCTCAGCAAACACAGGCTCTTAGCAAAACAGCACCCAACCCAATGTGAGCCAAGGCAGGTGCTCCTGCCTCAGAGCACACCCAGGAAAAGACCAAGAGTGGAGACACCTTTGGCCTTTCTTCCAGCCCTCTGAGCAAGCGCTCTTTTTGCTTCTCTGGGATGGTGAGTCACCCCTCCGTCCCTGGATCTTTACCTTTGTGGAAGGAAGGTTCATGGTGTCTGGTGCTCAGGGTGGGGTAGCCGGGAAAGGAGATGTCTGTGGTGGTTCAAAAAGCCAGGAACCTTGAGGCTGTCAATTGTGACCCACTCCCAGGGGTCTGGGGTTTATAGTGCTCTGAGGTGGCGGGGAATTGACAGGCACTTGCGTCCACACCCAGGCCAGACAAAGGCAAGTCTAAGATTAGCCTGCTGCAGGGGGGCCGTCTCCAGGCTGGGCCCAAGGAATGGCCGCTGTGGCGTTCAGAGGCCACGGTTGGATCACTGTGCCCCTGATCACCCACTTGTCTGTCTATCTGCTCCCTGGATATGGGGCGGTCTCCGGGCACTAATGAGGCCACCTTGCACCCAGGAATCTGGGAGCACAAAAGAGGCGCTGGCCTGGGACAATATGGAGGGAGGCAGCTGCTAATTAGAGGCGGGAGAGAGGCAGACGCGAGACCCCACATTATGTGTGTGGGGGGTGGAGCAGCCAGCAGCAGTCCTCTCCCTCCCCTGCTTCTTGTCGCTGCTCCTGGGGACTGTCAGGCTCCAGGACCTTCTTCCTTCATGGAAAGGCTCCTTAGCTGCCCCCCTCCCCCTAGCTTTTTTTCTCCCTTCTGCCCTTTCCACTAGCCTCTGAGATGGAAAACCTTGAAAACTCAGCCTAGACAGTGGGAGGTAAGAAGCCAAAACCAAGCCCAATTTCTCTTTCTTTCTTTTCTGTGTGTGTGTGTGTGTGTGTGACTAAATTTTGGTCTTGTTGCTCAGGCTGGAGTGCAGTAGTATGGTCATCTTGGCTCACTGCAACCTCCGCCTTGGGTTCAAGCGATTCTCCTGCCTCAACCTCCTGAATAGCTCCTGAATAGAATTACAGGCGCACGCCACCGCAACCAGCTAATTTTTGTATTTTTAATAGAGACAGGGTTTCACCATGTTAGCCAGGGTGGTCTCAAACTCCTGACCTCAAGAGATCCACCCACCTCGGTCTCCAAAAGTGTTGGGATTACAGGCGTGGGCCACTGCACCAGGCCCCCCCGCTTTTTTTTCTTCCTTCCTTCCTTCCTTCTTCCTTCCTTCCTGCATTTCTTTCTTTCTTTCTTTATCTCTCTCACTCTCTCCCTCTTTTTTCTTTCTTTTCTTCTTCTTCTTTTTTTTTTTTTTTTGAGATGAGTTTCATTCTTGTTGCCCAGGCTGGAGTGCAATGGCGCAATCTCAGCTCACTGCAACCTCCACCTCCAGGGTTCAAGCAATTCTCCTGCCTCTGCCTCCTGAGTAGCTGGGATTACAGGCATGCGCCACCATGCCTGGCTAATTTTGTATTTTTAGTAGAGACAGGGTTTCTCCATGTTGGTCAGGCTGGTCTTGAACTCCTGACCTCAGGTGATCCGCCTGCCTCAGCCACCCAAAGTGCTGGGATTACAGGCATGAGCCACCATGCCTGGCCTTCTCTCTTTCTTTATTTTTTCTTTTTCTTTTTCTTTTTTTTTTTTTTTTTTTTTCTGAGACAGTCCCGCTCTGTCGCCCAGGCTGGAATGCAGTGGCGCGATCTCGGCTCACTGCAAGCTCCGCCTCCCGGGTTCACGCCGTTCTCCTGCCTCAGCCTCCTGAGGAGCTGGAACTACAGGCGCCCGCCACCACGCCCAGCTAATTTTTTGTATTTTTAGTAGAGACAGGGTTTCACCGTGTTAGCCAGGATGTTCTCGATCTCCTGACCTCGTGATCTGCCCGCCTCAGCCTCCCAAAGTGCTGGGATTACAGGCGTGAGCCACCGCACCCAGCCCTCTTTCTTTATTTTCTTTCTTGAGAAGGTTTCACTCTGTCACCCAGGCTGGAGTGCAGTGGGACAATCATAGCTCACTGCAGCATCAAATGCCACGGCTCAAGCAATGCTCTCACCTCAGCCACCCAAGTAGCTGGGACCACAGATGCATGCCACAATCCCTGGCTAATATTTAAATTTGTTTGTAGAGCCTGGGACTCCCAGGCTGGTCTCAAATCCCTGGCTCAAGCCATCCTCCCCCTTCAGCTTTCCAAACTGCTAGGATTACAGGTGTGAGCTACTGTGCCTGACCAAACTCAGTTTCTACCAGAGGCTGATAGAAAGCTTCTACCTCCCCAGCTTTCTCCCTGGCTCAGGCTACCTGGAGGGGAGGAATGTAGTCCCACTCTACAGTCAACACGGAGTGAGCCGCCATGCATTGAAGAACACATGTCATCTCCAGGCCCAAGCTTCTTATTCACAACCTCTTTTTTTTTTTTTTTTTTTGAGATAGAGTTTCACTCTTGTTGCCAAAGCTGGAGTGCAAAGGCACGATATTGGCTCATTGCAACCTCTGCCTCCTGGGTTCAAGCAATTCTCCTGCCTCAGCCTCCTAAGTAGCTGGGTTTACAGGTGCACGCCACCATGCCCAGCTAATTTTTTGTATTTTTAGTAGAAACACAGTTTCACCATGTTGGCCAGGCTGGTCTTGAACTCCTGACCTCAGGTGATCTGACTGCCTCGGCCTCCTAAAGTGCTGGGATTACAGGCATGAGCCATGGCACCTGGCCTACAAGCTCTTTATTGAGCTCCTGCTGTGTGCCACACCAGGCACTGGGCATGGGGGCAATTGTGCACAGGATCTAGCCCAGTTTCCAAGGAACTCATCATTCCAGGTGGGAGGCAGTTCAGGCATAATGACAGTTCAGTGAAGGAGAGGACTACTGCCCACATGAGCAAAGCTGAGCCAGTCACTCTGCCTGGGGTGGGCCTGGTAGGGGGTCCTCAAAGGCCTTGCATGAAAGCTAGTTTACATCAGGGGCAGCGGGATAGAGGGCATTACATAGAAGGGACAACTTGAGCAAACTCCTGGAGTTGACAGTGCTTAACAACCCTTAGATGGGAGGTGAGGCGTGGTCCTTAGTCCAGGCCTTCTTTCAAGCAAAGGGAGAGAGGTAGCTGCACATGTAGGTGAGGGCCAAGGTCAAAGGGTCTAATAGGCCAAGTTGATTGGTCTTAATCCTGTGGGCGATGGGGGCCACCATGGGAGGTTTTTTTTTTTTTTTTTTTTTCCGAGATGGTCTCGCTGTGTTGCCCAGGCTGGTCTTGAACTCCTGGGCATGAACCATCCTTCCACCGCAGCCTCTTGAGTAGCTGGGACTATAGGCCCATGCCACTGTGCCCAGCTTCACACGAAGATTTTAACAGGATGGAGTGACAGGCGGAGGTGGGGGCCGGGTGGGTATGCAGCCAGGGCCTGGGTGTGGGACATGGAATGGAGAAGCTATTCAGAGGCATCTGGATCCAGTGCTGCCTCTACTGAGGAGGAGCTGAGGTCTGCCCCTCCCATCAGCCTCCAAGATGGAAAACCTTAAAACTCCAGTCCAGGCAGTGGGAGGAAAGGAAGCCAAAATCTAGCCCAGTTTCTTTCTTTCTTTTATTTTAGCCTCTACAACCTTGTGGAGGCTGCGTTTCCTCATTAGTATGGAACAGTGAACCCAGATGGTCTCCGGAGTTGCTTCCTGCGGCGATGCCTTACGATGTGAAGTAATAGCTCTCCCTTCCCCACCGCAGAAGTGGTTTGTGGGTGCTGGCCTAGGATGTGCCACGAGTCCTCCAAGGCTCCTGTGTGCACATGCAGCCTTGCCAGGCCCAGAGCAGAATGTTGGGGGAAAGTCCTGGAGCTCAGTGGGGGAATGGCTGGGCCGGGGTCCACTCCCGTTTCCCCAAAGCAGACCCTGAGGCAAGAATCTGGGTGCAAGAGGTTTATTTGGGAGCCATCCCAGGAAGCCCAAGGTGGGGGAGTGGGGAAGAGAGGGAAGGGAGGAGCCCCCGCAGGAAGTACATGAATGAGTGGGTTACTGCTGCGGGCAACTGGGACTCCATCCTGTTGGGCATCCTCTGAGAGTTTATGTAGAATACACTTCAGAATTGTCCTGCTCAAGGACAATGAAGCTGAGGTCCTGCTCCTTATTGACTCAGGGTTGCTGCTCCTGGGGACATTAACCCCCCAACACTTCTAGCTTGCCCAGTGCACTGACTGAGCACACAGCTGTGGCCACCAGAGTACCTCTTTGGGCTGTGATACAGGAAACCATTGGTGTGCATGGTAACTCTCCTAGCAGTGTCCTTCATGCCGGGACACGGGGACACGGGCAGGCACTGCTGGCATCTGCTAACCCCAGAGGCCCATACTTCAGAACCGGTCAGCTGGGCCAAGGCCTCTCTAAGGCCCAGCGGCTCTCATGGGCAAATGTCAGGTGACACAGAGTCAGAGACCCTGGCCAAGGACTCCCCATCCGGAGAGGTCCCAGAGGGAGGGGCGAGGTGGCCTCTGGGGGGAGCTGGGCGGTGGGGCAGGACTTGACTCAGGACACCACCCTCTCCTGCAGATACTGGGCCAGGTGCCTGTGCCGAAGGACCCGGGGCATCGCAGGGGGGAAGGGGGAGGAGGGGCAGGCAGCGAGGGCTGCCCGGAGTGCTCGGAAGGCTCCCTGCCCCACCAGGTGGACTCTGGCAGGGCCCACGCTGCCCCAGAACCGCAGGGATTTGTAGCGGGGAGAGGCTTCCTGAAGGCAGTGGTCCAGCTGGGAACAGAATGGCCTGAGTGAGCTGGTGTGTGACCGTGAGTGTGCACATGAGGCATGTGTGGCTGTGCCCAGGCTACATGTGTTTAGAAGTTTTGTGTGGACAGGTGTGTGTCTGTGAGACTTAGCCCTCCCCTCCCAGAGCCTCAGGGAGCTTCTCCTCTGCCACCCCTCTCCTTCCCATCAGCCCTGATCTCCATGGCACCCTGGGAGTGTGCAGAGTGAAGGGGTCTACAGTCAGACCCTGTCCTCGTCTCCTTTACCTTGTCTCGATTTTCCTCCGACAGATTCCTCAGCCCCCTCAGCGCCACAAACACCTCGTAGTGGGGAGCAGAGCCCGCAGAGGAATCTGTGAATAGACCCCATGTGCACATATACTTCCGGTGAATGGGCAGCTGCCAAGTCTAGTGTCCTCTGCCCTATCTGTTCTTCCCCACTCTGAGGTTCATAGGGAAAAAAGAGTTTCTTTGTGGGGAGTGGGGTAAATGGAGAGGAACCTAGAGCTTGATCCTAAATAGGAGACAGATCAGGAAAGAAAATGGGTAGAGACTGCAGCAGGATGGATGAGAGTTAGATGCAGAGAAGGACTTTTGTAGGAGTGGTAAAGGAGGCTGAGTCTTATCTCTTTCCTAGCAGTCCCCTGGCAGACGAGGTAGGGGTTGAAGGGTAGCTCAAGGATGGTAGGCAGGAGCCGGTGGGGAAGCTCACCCAGAATGCTGCTCTCCACACAGCCATGGTCCAGCAGCTTGGCCCCCGCCCACTGCCCCACTGCCCGGCCCAGGGCCTCAGAGAACAGGTCTTCACCAATATCTTCCCCTCGCACACTCAGGGTCTGGTCCAGCCTGAAGAGGAGGAAGGGAGAGGCAGTGGAGCCCAGGACACAAGGATGGCCCTTCAGCTCCCCGGGGTCACCTACCTGCAGATGAACCTGACGACTGGACACTGATTGTAGGCACCAACCACTCGCACCACATCACCCAGGCGGCACCTGATGGGGTGCAAGTGGGAGTGAGGTCGGGCCCAAGGGCTTCTGAGCTCATGCCCCAGGCCCCCAGCATGGTCCCATAGGGCCCCAGGTAGCAGGGGCTGTGCAGCTGATCACCTGGTGAGGCTGGTGCGGTCCGTCAGCACCAGCTCATACTCCTTGCCCTGCTGGGCCTCGGCCAAAAGGAGGGTGGAGGCAGCTTCCTCCTGGGTGCCTTCCTTGACTGGGAGCAGCTCGATAAAGGGGGCCCCGGGGGGCAGAAGGTAGAGCCCATGGGGCTGCTCTGGCTGTAGGTTTAGGCCCAGCACCCCTGTGGAAGCAAAGCAGCCTCCTCAGCATCTGCTGGTGCCATTGCTTTCTGCCAGGCAATAGCCCCTCCTGGATCCCAGGCCTGATCCTCTGAGCACCTGATCCTCCTGCTGCCCTTCCACCACATCCTTCCTGGCTCCCCCAGCCTCAGCAGGCTGCCTCGTAGGCCCTCACTGGAAAGAGGCAGAGTGCTGTGGTCCTGGAGGGGGCAGACTTGGGAGTGAATCCTGGTGCCACATGAATTTGTGCAAGACTCTTTTTTTTTTTGAGACAGAGTCTCGCTCTGTCACCTAGGCTGGAGTGCAGTGGTGCGATCTCGGCTCAGTGATTCAGTGATTCCTGGATTCAAGTGATTCTCCTGCCTGAGCCTCCTGAGTAGCTGAGATTACAGGCGCCTGCCACCACACCTGGCTAATTTTTGTATTTTTAGTAGAGACAGGGTTTCACCACATTGGCCAGGCTGGTCTTGAACTCCTAACTTCAGGTGATCCACCCACCTCAGCCTCTCCCAAAGTGCTGGGATTACACGCGTGAGCCACTGCCCCGGCCTTTTTTTTTTTTTTTTTTTTTTTTTTTTTTTGAGACAGGGTCTTGCTCTGTCACCCAGGCTGGAGTGCAATGGCGCGATCTCAGCTCACTATAACTTCTGCCTCCAAGGTTTAAGCAATCCTCCCGCCTCAGCCTCCCAGGTAGCTGGGATTATAGGCGTGCACCACCACACCCCGCTAGTTTTTGTATTTTTAGTAGAGATGGGGTTTCGCCATGTTGGCCAGGCTGGTCTGGAACTCCTGACCTCAGCGATCCATCCACCTTGGCCTCCCAAAGTGCTGGGATTACAGGCGTGAGCCACTGCACCCAGCTACAAGACTCTTAACCTAGAGAGCCTGAATTTCTTCACTTGTAAAAGGAGGCTGCTGGCCCTAGCATGCAGCTTGTTGGGGAGGATTAAATGAGATGATTATGTAGGGCCCAATGCATGGCTGCTTGTCATGTGACCACTGACCGTTGCCCCCACCTCACTGCCCTTGAGTCCCACTGACCTCCCGAGGCAGCATAAGCAGGAGAGAAGAAGGCTAGTCCTTGGCACCACAAGGCCCCGAGGGCAGCCACAGCCTCGGCCTGGCCTCCTGCATCCAGAGTCACCACCACCTGCAGCTTTGGCCAGAGCCGAAGGGCCAGTCCCCGTGGCCCCTGCTCTAGGGCCTCCCGGAGCTCAGCTGCCCGTTCACGGAGAGGCGCTCCAGGGTTCCCGGCAGCTATCGCCCCAGCTAGCTCTTCACCATCAGTCTCCAGGCCCAAGAAAACATCCAGAAGTTCGACAGCCGTCCCAGCCTCCAGTGCCCTCAGCCCTGGGGACCTCAGTGCGTCCAGCAGCAGGGCCCTAGGGTCCTTGGTTCCAGGGGTGCCCACCTGGCCCAGGGTATTCCCAGGCCAAGGCAGGGGTCGGGGCCAAGGGGATGTAAGGGTCACACGGGCAGTGCGTCCCTGAGCCAGCACTTCTGGGTAGGCCTTGTTTAGGGCTACCAGACCCAGCAAGGTGGCCTGGAGGAGGAAAGAGAGAATGTTGGTCTGGTGTCAGAGCCAGACCCAGAGCCCCCATTTGAGGGTTCTTTGCCCACCATGACTGGAGGGTTTGGCTGCAAGTCAGAGGTCTCTGGTGGGACTGGGCTGTGGCCAGGACTGGGCTCTGGCCATCCTAGATTACCTGCAGAGAGGCCTCCCCAAGGTCCTGGTTTGAGGTCGGGGGCAGTGGCTGCTCTCCACTCTCTTCCTCCTGGGTCTGGCTGGCCTTGGTCAGAGGGAGATGATTCCGGAAGGTGCTTATGTCTATAGCCCCAATGACAATAGAAACGCCTCAGGAAGCCAGTTTCCCAAGAGTTTCAGGCAAGACTGGTGAGACCCTTGAGGGAGGAACCAAGAATAGGCCTGGGGTAGAGAGGATGTAAGGACCCAGCATGGGAAATTCATCTTGGACTAGAGAGCCAGTCCTGGGTCTCTGGGTCAGGCCACTCTGTTGGCAGAGGAGGAGGTAAGGGGGCCATCAGGCTCTGGAATCTGACGGTCCTGTGGGGTTTCTTTCTCTTTGGGTCACCTCCCTAGACCCTGGGAAACACACCTGTGCTCCTTCTGAGGGAAGACTGGGGGCGCTGGGCTCCCTGTAGACACCACCTCAGGGCCTGCTGCTGGCTCTGGTGCACGTGGAGCGTGCTCTGCTCCAGCCTCCGCTGCTGCCAGGTGGCTGCCCAGACCAGGGCCCCCCATGCCACTTCGTGCTGGAGGCCAGCAAGCCAGGACAGCCTGGCATCCTGGGACCGCTGCTGCCTGAGCAGGGCCAATGTTGGCAGCAGCAGCAGCAGCAGCAGCAGGAGTGGCCACAGCAGCATCTCCAAGCAGCTCCTGGGAAGAGGAAGGAACCCAGATATGGGGGCATGCAGCAATTATCCATTTCTCCTCCCACGCTCTACTGCATACAGGAAAACCAAGGAAAAATGAAATTGGGAAGAAGGCAGGACCCTGTGGGGCAGGTGATGCAAAGGAGAGACTATCAAAGCTTTGGAGTCCCACTGACCTGAGTGCAGATCCTGCCTCTGCCGCTTGTTAGCTGTAGGGCCCTGAGCAATTTAGTGGGCTGCACTGAGCTCTGTTTCCTGATCTGCAAAATGGGAATAAGAATAAGAATGCCTCTTTCAGAAGGTAGGGCTGGGCAGGGTGAGGTGGCTATCATCTGTAATCCCAGCACTTTGGGAGGCTGAGGCAGGAGAATCACTTGAGCCCAGGAGTTTGCAACCGGCCTGAGCAACATAGGGAGACTCCATCTCTACAAAAAATTGAAAAACTAGCCCAGCGCGGTGTCACACCCATAGTCGCAGCTACTTGGGAGGCTGAGATGCGAGGATCCCTTGAGCCCAGGATGTCAAGGCTACAGTGAGCCAAGATCGTGCCACTGCACTCCAGCTTGGGCAACAGAGTGAGACCCTGTCAAAAAAAAAAAAAAGATAAAAAAAGGGAGAAAAGAAGGTAGAGGAAGGGAAGGTACAGGAAAGGTTTGGGACAGGGTCGGTCGGGCACACAGCAGCTGCATAATGATATCTCTTGCCCACTCCCGAGTGGCTTTGCTTTCTCTCGGGATCCACCCTGTCCCAGCTCCTTGTCCCTCCTGAGCCCCAGGCTGTGGGGTCCATGCCCACATGCACCTGTCACAGCCCACTTCTGCCTACTCCTGGCACGTGACGGAGACCCCTGGGTGACTCTGGGTCTCAGCACACATCCGGCCAGAAAGAAGGAGCGATGGCTTTAAAGGGCTGGGCCCCAACTGGGAAATCCGGCCACCAGGCCTGAGGGAGGAGCTGAAGGAGGGGGGTGCTCTTAAAGGGGCAGGTCGCCTACAGGACTTCATGTCGGGTGCTAGCCCAGGCTGGCAGTTGGGGCAGTTAGGACCAGACTAGCATGGTCCTCAAACTTGCACAGGTGAAGGAACAGAAAGGTGTGTGTGGGAAAGAACGCCATTAAGCCACTTGAGCTGGGAGAGGGGCAAGCTTAAGAACTCTTAAAACCCCAACTCAGCTGGGTGCGGTGGCTCACGCCTGTAATCCCAACACTTTGGGAGGCTGAGGCAGGTGGATCATCTGAGGTCAGGAGTTTGACACCAGCCTGACCAACATGGTGAAACCCCATCTCTACTAAAAATACAAAATTAGCCAGATGTGGTGGCGCATGCCTGTAATCCCAGCTACTTGGGAGGCTGAGGCAGAAGAATCACTTGAACTTGGGAGGCAGAGGTTGCAGTGAGCTGAGATTGCGCCATTGTACTCCAGCCTGGGCAACGAGCGAAACTCCGTCTCAAAAACAAACAAAACAACAACAACAAAAAAACCCCCATCCTCTCCCTCAAGGTAGTTGAGAAAGAAAACAATTTTATTATTGAATAAGCATTCAACCAGAATGTGATGTACATGACAGGTGATCTGCTAAGAGCTTGCAAAGAAGGGAGGAAATCTTACTTTTTTGTATAGCCAAGCACATACAACCCATTACATACACGTTTTCAAGATAAACAATAATAAGTCCTCAAGTAAGAGGACTTGTCACATATAGTTTATCTTTTTTTTTTTTTTTTTTTTTTGAGACACAGTCTTGCTCTGTCGCCCAGGCTGGAGTGCAGTGGCACAATCTCAGCTCACTGCAACCTCCACTTCCCAGGTTCAAGCAATTCTCCTGTCCCAGCCTCCCAAGCAGCTGGGACTACAGGTGTGTGCCACCATGCCCAGCTAATTTTTGTATTTTCAGTAGAGACGGGGTTTCACCATGTTGGCCAGGCTGGTCTCAAACTCTTGACCTCAAGTGATCTACCCTCCTTGGCCTCCCAAAGTGCTGGGATTACAGGTGTGAGCCACCACACCCAGCAAGTCACATAGTTTATCTTAACTTTACATGGTTATTGGGTGAACATCTGTGTTAGCTTGCTGGCTTTATCCCAAGGAAAATTACAGACTTCTTTTTTTTTGTTTTTTTGGCAGAGTTCTATTCTTGTTGCCCAGGCTGGAGTGCAATGGCACGATCTTAGCTCACTGCAACCTCCGCCTCCCAGATTCAAGCAATTCTCCTGCCTCAGCCTCCCGAGTAGCTGGGATTACAGGCACGCATCACCACACCCAGCTATTTTTGTATTTTTAGTAGAGACGGGGTTTCACCATGTCACCATGTTGGCCAGGCTGGTCTCAAACTCCTGACCTCAAGTGATCCACCTGCCTCGGCCTCCCAACGTGCTGGGATTACAGGCCTGAGCCACTGCACCCAGCCAGTCACATATAGTTTATCTTAACTTTACCTGGTTACTGGGTGACCATCTGTGTTAGCCTGTTGCCTTTATCCCAAGGAAAATTACAAACTTCTTTTTTTGTTTTTTGTTTTTGAGACAGGGTCTTGCTCTATTGCCCAGGCTGGAGTGCAGTGGTGCGATCATAGCTCACTGCAACCTCAACCTCCTGGGCTCAAGAGATCCTCCTGTCTCAGCCTCCCAAGGGACTGGAACTACAGGTACGCACCACTACGCTCAACTAATTTTATTTTTTGTAGAGACGAGAGCTCCCTATGTTGCCCAGGCTGGTGTGTTCTTGACCTAGGCTCTCAAAACACTAAAACCACTCCCTTTCTCCCCTTACTCGCCTCTGGATACCTTTGAGAAGAGAGCTACTACTCGCTGAGTACCTCTCTTCCCTTCACAGCTGAGCTTCTTTCAACAGGTCTGTTCTCACTCTGGCTAACTCACCTCACTTTCACGTTTTTTCTCGCTGAGATCTTGCATTTGCTTTTATTATTTATTTAAAGACAGGGTCTCGCTCTGTTGTCCAGGCTGGAGTTCAGTGGCCTGGTCACAGCTCATTGCAACCTTGAACTCCGGGGATCAAGCAATCCTCCTGCCCCAGCCTCTGAGTGGCTAGGACTACAGGCATGTGCCACCACACCCAGCTAATTAAAAACATTTTTTTTTTTTGTAGAGACAGGGGGTCTTACTATGTTGCCCAGACTGGTCTGGAACTCCCGGTCTCAGCGATCCTCCCACCTTGGCCTTCCAAAGTGCTGGAATTACAGGTGTAAGCCACTAGACCTGGCCCAATAACAGCTTTATTAGATATAATTCACACACCATACAAATCACCCATTTAATGTACAATTCAAGATCTAGTATATCCAGAGATATGTGCAACCAACACCACAGACAATTTTATAACATTTTCATTACCTCAAAAACAAACCCTGCAGAGTCTCTCTGAGCCTACTGTGTCTCAGGAGACTGCCCAATTCGTTAAATAAAATAAAATAAAATAAAATAAAAAACCCCAAACTCAGGCTGGGCGTGGTGGCTCACACCTATAATCCCAGCACTTTGGGAGGCCAAGGCAGGTGGATCACCTGAAATCAGGAGTTCAAGACCAGCCTGGCCAACATGGCAAAACACTGTCTCTACTAAAAATACAAAAATTAGCAGGGTGTGGTGGCCGGCACCTATAATCCCAGCTACTTGGGAGGCTGAGGCAGGAGAATCGCTTGAAACTGGGAGGCAGTGGTTGTAGTGAGCCGAGATGGCGCCACTGCACTCCAGCCTGGGTGACAGAGCGAGACTCTGTCTCAAGAAAAACAAACAAACAAACAAACAAAACAAAAAAACCCCCAAACCCTGTATCCTTTCACTATTACCTCCAAACTCCTTCCCACCCTCTAGGCAACCTCAAATTTACTGTCTCCATAGATTTGCCTATCCTAGACATTTCCTATAAATGGCATCATATAATATGCGGTCTTTTGTACTTGGCTTCTTTTCTTTTTCCTTGCTCTGTCACCCAGGCTGGAGTGCAGTAGCATGATCACAGCTCAAGTGATCCTCCCACCTCAGCCTCCTGAGTAGGTGGGACTACAGGGGTGCACCACCACATCCAGCTAATTTTTGTATTTTTTTGTAGAAATGGGGTTTCACCATGTTGTCCAAGCTGGTCTTGAACTGCTGCACTCAAGTGATCCCTCGCCTCAGCCTCCCAAAGTGCTGGAGTCCCAGGCATGAGCCACCATGCCCGGCCTGGCTTCTTTCATCTAGCATGATATTGTCAAGGTTCATCCATGACACCATCATGTCCTGTGTGTCAGCACTTCATTCCTTTTTATTGCCGTATATTCCATTGTACAGATATACCATAATACATTTTGTTTATTCATCAGTTGATGGACATTTGGGTTGTTTCTGCCCTTTGGCTATTATGCATAATGCTGTTATGAACATTTGTCATAAGTGTTTCTGTACATATATGTTCTCATTGTTCTTATGTAGATACCTACAAGTGGAATGGCTGGGTTTTTTGTTTTTTTTATTTGAGACAGAGTCTTGCTCTGTTGCCCAGGCTGGAACGCAATGGCATGATCTCGGCTCACTGCAATCTCTGCCTGCCAGGTTCAAGCGATTCTCCTGCCTCAGCCTCTCAAGTAGCTGGGATTACAGGCGCGTGCCACCACGCCCAGCTAATTTTTGTGTATTTTTAGTAGAGACAGGGTTTCACCATGTTGGCCAGACTGGTCTCGAACTCCCGACCTCAGGTGATCCACCTGCCTTGGCCTCCCAAAATGCTGGGATTACAGGCATGAGCCACCGTGCCCGGCCCTATTTGTTCCTTAAGAGCCAGCTCCAGGCTGGGCATGGTGGTTCACGGCTGTAATCCCAGCATTTTGGGAGGCCAAGGCAGGTGGATCACCTGAGGTCAGGAGTTCCAGACCAGCCTGGCCAACATGGTGAAACCCCGTCCCTACTAAAAATGCAAAAATTAGCCGGGAGTGGTGGCGCCTGTAATCCCAGCTACTCAATTAAAATAAAAAAATAAAATAAAAAAAAAGCTTGAGTTTCTCAGTGGCCTTCCTGCATGTTCTTTTGCATAATGACTTTGGGATGCCTTGATTGCAGCAGGAAGCGATATCCTAGCATAATCAGTTGTGGTAGCTGCCTTTCTCCAACTGTGAGCCTCTGCGGGGAAGGCACCATTTCTCATCCCACACACAATGCTGAACTCAGGGTCAGGTACTCTAAATGTGCTGAATCTCAAGGACAGGCTTTCAGCCGGGCGTGGTGGCTCACGCCTGTAATCCCAGCACTTTGGGAGGCTGAGGTGGGCAGATCATGAGGTCAGGAGATCGAGACCATCCTGGCTAACATGGTGAAACCCCGTCTCTACTAAAAAATACAAAAAAATTAGCCGGGTGTGGTGGCGGGCGCCTGCAGTCCCAGCTACTCGAGAGGCTGAGGCAGGAGAATGGCGTGAACCTGGAAGGCGGAGCTTGCAGTGAGCCAAGATTGTGCCACTGCACTACAGCCTGGGGGACACAGCCAGGCTCCCTCTCAAAAAAAAAGAAAAGAAAAAAAGACAAGCTTTCTGGAGTCAGGAGGCTAGGAGACCATCATTCTTATTTTCAAAACATCATATGAGCAGGAAGGTATGAAAGGCCCCATCTGCCATCAGAGCTAATGACGTGCCCTCTGAGGCAGCCAACTCCCAACCACCCAACCAGTTCCCTTTTTCAGGGTCACGCTGATGACTTGAAACTTTTCCGTGTTCAAGCTGCCCTCCCTTGGCATGTGACAGAAAAAAGTAAAAACAGGACTCAATACCATCCCTTCAGAGGAAGCCTTTATTGTAACATAAAATACACAACTTTGTGACTGCCCCAAATTGTACACAATACTTTTTTTTGGTGGCTAAATAACTAATCTGCCTTGACACTAAAATATGTATCTGAAATAATTTCACCAAGTTTTAAAAAGAAAAATTATAAAAAGTATACTTTCATTTTAAGTTATATTCGATTTTAGTCTCCCCCTACCCCCTCGAAAAAACCTGCACATTTCACACACGGAGCTGAAACTTTTGAGGACTTGTGTGTGTCTGGGAGTGGGTGAGAGGCTGATGGGGTCGAGATACACCACTACCTTTTCTTGTGGTTTGCAGGAACAGGGAGGAGAGAGAAGATAGAACGCAGAGAGCGAGCACACCTTTCATCAAAAATCTCCACTCTCTAGGCACAGCCTCGGTAACACCGAGGACAGCTCACAACTGGACAAGCAGGGAAACCCCAGCTCAGGGAAGCCACACTCATCAGCTCTCTTCCTCCCCAACCCAGTGCCAACTGCAAAGTAAGCCAGGGCGGCCTGGCTGCTCTGTCCTCAGCAGGCCCTGGGGTGGGTCCACTCCCAACCTGAAAGTGTATCAAGTCTGACCCCCCAACCAGGGTTGCTGGAACAGAGAGCGAGGTCTCAGAGGCAGGTGCTGGTGAAGCATCTCTGGGAGACAGGCAGGGAGTGACTCTACGAGCCTGGATCCCTGAGCAGGCAGGCTCTCCTTCTCACCCTTCCCCAATGCACCCATCCTCATGGTTGGAATTTTCATCAAATCTTGAGGGGTAGGGAGGGGCTGAGTGGGATGCGGGTAGCCTGCTCCTCAGAGGCAGAGAGACTCTACTGCCTGGCATAGAAAAATAAATCAGTGTATGAAACCAAGCCAAGGCAAACGGCAGCTTTAAAAAAGTCATCTTCCAATAAATAATTTACTATAGAGGAATATTTTTAACGGCAAAACACTGATAAATTCAGAAGTTATTTTTGTAAAAAAAATATGTTTATTTACTCTCATGTATAAAAATAAGGTTTTTGGGGCCATCCTCTCCTGGGGGTGCTCATGCCCTTCTTTTGGAGAGGGGGCCGAGGGGTGACCTTTTAGGCCTTACCCGTAAGCTATTTTAATACACCTGCTCACCCCCCTCTTCCTCCACTACCTGCTGTAGCCCATTCCTTCCTTCTGGTGTAAAGCTACAGAAGAAGTCGTGGAACAAAATTATACCGAGGCTTTTTTTGTTTTGTTTTATACTTTTATCAAACTCCCCAGCAAACTTGCTGACTGCATTTCCACACATTACCAACACCTGCCAGGACTTCACAGCAGGGTGACCCGCTGAGCAAGCTGGCCTAGGTTCAGCCCACACTGCTGCTACCTACTCTTCAAGACATTAGGTGTGAACAGAGAAGGGGAATGAGGTGACCTGGGTTTGAATGACCCAGGGCCCAATGCACAAGAGAGAATTTTGATGTCAAATTAGGGTGGCAAGGAGAAAACAAAAAAGATCCAACTTAGAAACAGAACCATGATTCAACATTTGCAAAAAGCATCATCAATAAGCCTGAAGAACGCCGCGGACTGTGCATCCGCTGGCTCAGAGAAAGGCTGGGCAGCCGGAACAGCAGCTTCCTGGGTAACCAGGCAACAGTCTCAGCACCTGGGAGTCAGGGCTGCGCACTCCACTCTGGCCAGAACATAAACGGCATTGGCACTGTAAGCTCTCAGTTACGTGGCCCTCTTTTCTCTCCTCTATTTCTCCAAACATATGTGCACACCCAGAGGAACTGAGTGGCAATTCCAGGGTGCGGGCGGGCAGGAGGGGAGAGAGGACAAAGAGAGAATAAGATGAGCTAAATGTTTTGTGAAAAGCCACCACCCATCCGAAAACTTGTGACTTCCCTTGCCCCAACAATCTTTGTAGGTTGCCCCTTTTCCCATTCCTACCCAAGAACACAGGGGTGGGGGAGAGGGAAGGCTCTCTTTGTCAAAAAGCAGTTTTCTACATTTCAGAAGAAAAGCAGAGACAATCACGGTTATATATCAATTGCTTGGCAGACAGAGTGATGAAGACTCACTGGAGCACATGTGCTTTCTCCTCCCTTTGTCCTTCTCTTATTCAAACAGCCACATGTCAAAGTCCAGCCACTCTTAAGACACATGGCCAACTTCCAGGCTTCACGAAACTCACTGCCTTTTTGCACAAAGTAAAAACCACCACAGCCTCTGTCTGTGGCCCCTCTGCTACAACTAAACTCTCAGACAGTGAGAGGGAGAAACACCATAACGTGCAAACACGCACACACACACACACACACACACATACTTGCACTCCCTTTGCTGGTGCCACCATGCACAGAAACACTAAGGTCACAACTAGTATTAACACTTCACATTATGAGTATTGTTTCAAAAGAGAAGCGATTCATGGAATTAAAACATCCACAAGACTGATTCCTCTGGTGAGGATGAAGAAGCTGAAGATGGAGAGGTCGCGGGGTCACGATTGTGCGTGCGGGATCCACTGACTGTCCATTGGCCGGCCCAGGAGCTCCTCCACACGCCGCGCTACGTCCATTGTGTCCTCCAGATCGAAGTCCCCATCGGTGTCAAGGACTGAGTCAGGGCTTGGGAGGGAAAGAAGAGGGATGAAGGGAAGGGGAAAGCCTGCCAGAGACCACCCCAAGCCCCACAGGCCACCAGGGGAGCAGTCTGAGCCAGCCTATGCCCTCAGCCTGGGGCTTCATGGGAAAAGAACAACCATTCAAACAGCTAGCTGTACAGCAACTCGGACTGAAATACCCTCCCCTGTTACCTCTCACACCGGCTGTCCAGACACATCACAACTCCACTCAGTCCTTAGAGCAAGAAAAATCTCCATATTGAGAGAGGGGAACAGATGACATTTGCCCAACCCGACTCTAAACCACCAATCACTTCTGGTCAAATCTCTCCCTCCCAAAGGCCAGAGCCCGGGCCAGGGCTGTGTGGTCTCAGACCTAGAGGAGCTCTGGATTCCTTTGACCCCAGCCCTCCAGGGGTCCAGCCTGGGGCCAAGCCCCCAGTTCCTCCCCTGTGGACCCCCACGAGAACGCCACCTACTTCTGTGGGTACATGTTATAGTGAGCCTGGGGACACACAGCTGGGGAAGGGGCCTGGTCCATGTATGTGGCGCTGCCGCCCCCGGCATCCGCAGATGCGTTCACAAACCTGCAGAAGGAAGAGAACAGAGCTTCAGCTGCCAGGGAGGCCGGGGCAGCTGACTTGGGGAGGGGACCAAGGGGTATCTTTGTCTTTCTCGGGGTGTAGAAGGACAAAGTGCCCCACTCGGCCCTAGGGCTCCAGCTACAGGAGTGGGGCCTCAGGTACTGGCATAGCATCACCAAGCCCAGGTCCTTCCCCAGGGCTGAGACAGGTTCCCTGGGGGAGCGGAAAGCTGGGCCAGGATAAGGATGGGAGGCAGGGTCTGGGGGAGGAGGAAAGAGGCAGAAGGAGAGCCACAGCCACCTGGACACTTACTCAGGGACCACTTGCTTGATCTGTGGCTTCACGTATCCATCAACAGCTTTAGCTGCCAAGGGAAGAATGTGGTGAATCAAAGTTCTCAAGTGAAACAAAAATGTGATCTTCCTTATGAATCACATCTTTTCTTAGGACAGAACACAACCACCTAACTTATCTAAGGATATGACACAAGCACTTAATATTTTTTTGTTTTGTTTTTTGAAACAGTCTCACTCTCTCATCCAGGCTGGAGTACAGTGGTGCAATCTCGGCTCACTGCAGCCTCTGCCTCCCAGGTTCAAATGATTCCGATGCCTCAGCCTCCTGAGTAGCTGGATTACAGATGCACCACCACATTTTGGCTAATTTTTGTATTTTTAGTAGAGACAGGGTTTCACCATGTCGCCCAGGCTGTTTTCTAACTCCTGACCTCAAGTTATCTGCCCACCTTGGCCCCCCAAAGTGCTGGGATTACAGGCATAAGCCACTGCACTTGGCCAAGCATTTAATATTTCAATCTGTTAGGAAGACCTGGTAGAGGAGAAGGTCAGCACTAAAACTGAAATTCAAGATATCTTCCAAATTGGCTTGGATGTTTCAATAAATTCTTCAAACCATGGAAACTATGTACTTCAATACAAATCTAAGTCAAGCACTAATTGCATACTAATTAAAAAAAAAAAAACACACCTTGAAAAGCTTAAAGTCCAAGATGCAGCAGAGAGACAGGATTTGTTCTACCTGAACCAGGGGATAAAATCAGGACCAGGAGGGGCAGGTCATAAGAGGACAAATGTTCAGTCATGCAAGGAAGAATGTTCTAAGTAGAACTGCCAGGAAAAGAAATGATTTATCTTAGGAAGGACTGATTTCCTTGTCACTGGAGGTTTTCTTTTTTTTCTTTTTTGACAGAGTCTTACTCTGTTGCCCACACTGGAGTGCAGTGGTGCGATCTCAGCTCACTGCAACCTCTGCCTTCTGGGTTCAAGTGATTCTCATGCTTCAGCTTCCCGAGTAGCTGGGATTACAGGTGCGCACCACCACGCCCAACTAATTTTTATATTTTTGGTAGAGATGGGGTTTCTCCATGTTGGTCAGGCTGGTCTCGAACCCCTGACCTCAAGTGATCCACCCGCCTTGGCCTCCCAAAGTGCTGAGATTACAGGTGTGAGCCACGGTGCCTGGCCATCACCGGAGGTTTTCAAGCAGGAGATGCATACATGTCAGGGATCTTACGGAAAGGCCTAGGCACTGGAGAGCCGCTGATCTGATCTGATGATGTCTGAGGTTCCTCTAACTCTGAGTGTCTAGTCTTTCAGGAAAGGGAAGGCTACTTTTCCCAGCACCTGCACGCTCCTTCACGCCTGGTGTTTCTGCATTTGGGGTACTTTGATGTCACTAGTCCCAGTGAGCGCTGTTGGTGCCAAGAATGCGACATGTCCTTTGCTTCCCACAGAATCCCCACTGGGATGTGGCAGATGAGCAGATAAACCTGCACGTGATCTGGTCGACCAGTTACCTTTTCAGAAGGCTGACTATGGAAATCCAGGTAAGCAGGTGGTAAGAATGTGATTATCTGACATGGGAGAATGAAGTCTTGTTTCTGGGTACGTGAATATGGGAATCAGTACAAAGTTAATTATACTAGGCAAGGACGATCACACTATGATTATAGGACAAGGAGCTTGTCATTTAAGTAGCCCAAGAGGGTGAAACGCTGCAGGGTTCACCAATTGCTTATTACCCTAATCTTCTTCTAGGGCTTCAAGTATCAGGAGCGACCTTTTCATAACATGTTTTTTGTGCTTTACAGTGTACAGAGAATTTTATAGATTGGCTAAGAAGTTAAAAACAAAGAAATGCTGCCAGAAATAGGATTTTATTTTTTTCCGAGACAGGGTCTTACTCTGTCACATAGGCTAAAGTGCAATGGCACAATCATAGCTCATTGCAGCCTCAAATTCCTGGGCTCAACCAATCTTCCAGCCTCTGCCTTCTGAGTAGCTGGGACTACAGGCATGCACCACCAAGCGCAGCTAACTTTTTCTTTTTTGTAGAGATAGAGTCTCACTATGTTGCCCAGGCTGGTCTCCAACTCCTAGGCTCAAGCAATCCTCCCTCCTCCGCCTTCTAATGTGCTGGAATTACAGGCATGAGCCACTGTGCCCAGGCCCAAATTATAAGTATCTTAAATAACCAACATGTAACTCACCATACAATGGGATTGTATGCAGTCATCAAAATGAGGTTGGAAGATTACATTTACTGAGCTGTAACTCTGCATAGGATATATTTCTTTTTTTTGAGGCAGAGTCTCGCTCTGTTGCCCAGGCTGGAGTGCAGTGGTGTGATCTTGGCTCACTGCAACCTCCGCCTCCCGGGTTCAAGTGATTCTCTTGCCTCAGCCTCCTGAGTAGGTGGGATTACAGGTGCCTGCCACCATGCCCGGCTAATTTTTGTATGTTTTTTAGTACAGATGGGGTTTCATCATGTTGGCCAGGCTGGTCTCAAACTCCTGACCTCAAGTGATCCACCTGCCTTGGCCTCCCAAAGTGTTGGGATTACAGGCATGAGCCACCATGCCCAGCTACCTAGGATATATTTCCAAGTAAAAAAAAAAGTCACAAAAAATTACATATGATATGGTCCAGACTCCAACCTTTCACCCTGAACTCCAAGGCTGGAGTGCCCTGACCTCAGTTCCTACCACTTATCTTCCCTGCTCAAGAGGCTCCAGCCTCCCTGGCCCTCCTGAGGCTTTCCAGACATGCCCATTCTCAACCCAGGATTTTTGTACTTGTTCTCTTGGCATACAATGTTTTTCTCTAGATCTTTGTATGGCTAGCTTCCTCACTTCATTCAGGTCTTTTCAAACATCACATCCTGGCTGGGTAGAGTGGCTCATGCCTATAATCCCAGAAACTTGGGGGACTGAGGAAGGAACATTGCTTGAGCCCAGGAATTTGAGACCAGTCTGGGAAACACAGCAAGACCCCATATCTATAAAAATAAAATAATTAACCAGGATTGGTGGTGCATGCCTGTAGTCCCAACTATGTGGGAGGTTGAGGTGGGAGGATCCCTTGAGTCTAGCAGTTTGAGACTGCAGTGAGCAATGTACTCCAGCCTGGGCAACAAAGTGAGACCCCATCTCAAACAAACAAAACAACAACAAAAAAAACAAACATGTCCTCAGAGAAACCCTCCTTGACCACTCTAGTAAAATAACACCTCCACTCTCCTCCCTGCCACTTTTCTATTCCTCTACCTTGCTTTATTTGTCTTCAGGGCGCCCATCACTAAATTAATATATTTGTGTTTTGTTTGTTTTTGAGATGGAGTCTCGCTCTGTCGCCAGACTGGAATGCAGTGGCATAGTCTCGGCTCACTGCAACTTCTGCCTCCCTGGTTCAAGCGATTCTCCTGCCTCAGTCTCCCAAGTACCTGGAATTACAAGCGCCCACCACCACACCTGACTACTTTTTGTATTTTTAGTAGAGATGGGGTTTCACCATGTTGGCCAGGCTGGTTTCAAACTCCTGATCTTAGGTGATATGCCTGCCTCGGCCTCCCAAAAGTCTGGGATTACAGGCATGAGCCACCGCGCCCGGCCTGAATATGTTTCCTTGTTTATGGTCTTCGTTCTGCTGCTAGATAACCTCCACACAGGAAGTTCAAGCAACAGGTGATGCAATGTATAATACATATCTATATATAGAGTGCAAGAATAGTCACTAAATCATCCATAGAGGTTAATCTCTAGATGAGAGATGTTGTGTGGTATCTGTTTTTTGTTTTCTTTTGTTTTGTTTTTGAGATAGAATTTCACTCTTGTTGCCCAGGCTGGAGTGCAATGGCACGATTTCAGCTCACCACAACTTCCACCTCTCAGGTTCAAGCAATTCTCCTGCCTCAGCCTTCCCGAGTAGCTGGGATTACAGGCATGCGCCACCATACCAGGCTAATTTTGTATTTTCAGTAGAGGTGGGGTTTCTCCACGTTGGTCAGGCTGGTCTTGAACTCCCGACCTCAGGTGATCCGCCTGCCTCAGCCTCCCAAAGTGCTGGGATTATAGGCGTGAGCCACCACGCCCAACCTTCCTTTTTTTTTTTTTTTTTTTTTTTTTTTTGAGACTGAGTCTCACCCTATTGCCCAGGCTGGAGTGCGGTGGCACAGTCTCAGCTCACTGTAATCTCCACCTCCTGGGTTCAAGTGATTCTCATGCCTCAGCCTCCCGAGTAGCTGCGATTACAAGTGCCTGCCACCACGCCTAATTTTTGTATTTTTTGTAGAGATAGGGTTTCACCATGTTGGCCAGGCTGGTCTGGAACTCCTGACCTCAAATGATCCGCCTGCCTTGGCCTCCCAAAGTTCTGGGATTACAGGCATGACCCACCGTACCCAGCCTGTTTTCTTTTTTATGCCTTTATGTGTCTTCTGAAAATTTTATAATAAATATGTAATACTTCTAAACTCAGAAAGCAATAAAACCATCTCTGTCATGAAAAACAAAATTTTACGTAATTTTGTTTGATCTAAGCTTGTATTAAAAAGAATTTGTTTTCTTCAATTTGATATTTGGGATTAGTGGTAGATGTGTTTTCTGTATGACTGAAGAATCCAGCCCAAGGTTTACATCTGCCCTGGAAAATGCTCAAACTGCTCTCACTGAGTGGTAATTGTGTGGGTTTTCACGCAAGAGAGATAACACACGCAGGCATACACAAAATCAAACCAGAATGCGAACATTGTTACCAGTAGCAGACTCGCAGGGAACTGGTGTGTAGTATTTGGAGTATACTTCATCTTTTGGCCGATCGGGAAACACGTAGATAAGGTAATTCAAGTCTCCCAAGCGGTCGGCTAGGGACCGAATGGAGAAGTCTCTGGTGGTAAAAGGCATCAGGTTCCAAAACATTCTTTCCTCTAGATCAATAAACAGAACAATCACATTCTAAACATGATTTCTGAATTAGGAAATCTTAAAACCCCAACATACTATAAATTCAAGCTTGCCATTATAATGGCTCCAATAGAAATCTCCATTTAAAAATAACCATGGGTTATAGACGAAATACTTTTATTTATTTATTTACTTACTTACTTATTTTGAGACGGAGTCTCACTCTGTTACCAGGCTGGAGTGCAGTGGTGCGATCTTGGCTCACTGCAACCTCCAACTCCCTGGTTCAAGCAATTCTCCTGCCTCAGCCTCCCAAGTAGCTGGGATTACAGGCATGCACCACCACACCTGGCTAATTTTGTATTTTTAGTAGAGATGGGGTTTCCCTATGTCAGCCAGGATGGTCTTGATCTCCTGACCTCATGATCCACCCACCTCAGCCTCCCAAAGTGCTGGGATTACAGGTGTGAGCCACCGTGCCCGGCCTGAAATAGTTTTAAAAGCCATGGGTAGGGGCCAGGCATGTTGGCTCATGCCTGTAATCCCACACTTTTGGAGGCCTAGGCAGGTGGATCACCTGAGGTCAGGAGTTCAAGACCAGCCTGGCCAACATGATGAAACCCCGTCTCTACTAAAAATACAAAAATCAGCCAAGTGTGGTGGCACTCATCCGTAGTCCCAGGTACTATGCTGAGGTAGGAGGATGGCTTGAAGCTGGGAGGTGGAGGTTGCAGTGAGCTGAGATCATGACACTGCACTCCAGCCTGGGTGACAGAGACCCCATCTCAATAAATAAATAAATAAATAAATAAATAAATAAATAAATAAATAAAAATAAAAGCCAAGGGTAGATAAGCAGGTAATACAAAAATCACTTCCCAAGAGATCCAATGATCTCAGACGTTTCAAGTTCAAACAGTATTCCAGCCCTCAGCAGAAGAAACAGTTTTTACTGACCCCCAATCCCTGATTTCCCATACAAAGATATATAAAAGCTAGGAAGCATGCCCACAACCAGAGAAAGCATAAGAGCTATTAAAAGTGATGAATTTTTGTTTTTTTTCGAGATGGAATCTTGCTCTGTTGCCCAGGCTGGAGTGCAGTGGCGTCATCTCAGCTCACTGCAAGCTCCGCCTCCCGGGTTCACGCCATTCTCCTGCCTCAGCCTCCCAAGTAGCTGGGACTACAGGTGCCCACCACCACACCTGGCTAATTTTTTTGTGTTTTTAGTAGAGACGGGGGTTTCACTGTGATGGCCAGGATGGTCTCGATCTCCTGACCTCATGATCCGCCCGCCTTGGCCTCCCAAAGTGCTGGGATTACAGGCGTGAGCCACCGCACCCAGCCTTTTTTTTTTTTTTTCTTTTAAGAGACAGGGTCTTACTCTGTTGTCCAGGCTGGAGTACAGTGATGTGATCGTGACTCACTGTAACCCTGAACTCCTGGGGTCAAGTGATCATCCCGCCTCACCCTCCAGAGTAGTTGGGACGACAGGCGCACACCATGAACACCACCATGCCCACCTAATTAACTTATTTATTTATTTATTTATTTACTTAGAGACAGGGTCTTACTATTTGCCCAAGCTGGTCTTGAACTCCTGGCCTCAAGAGATCCTCCTGCCTGAGGCTCCCAAAGTGCTGGGATTACAGGCATGAGCCACTGCACCCAGCCAAAAGTTATTAAAAACTTTAATTCACAGAAAATGAACTAGCAAGCTACCCTTATTGTGAGGGTCAGAGGAGAGAACTAACTTTCCTGATGCCCTGGTGCAGTGGCTCAAGCCCGTAATCCCAATACTTTGGGAGGCCAAAGTAGGGGATTGTTTGAGCCCAGGAGTTCGAGACCAGCCTGGGCAACATACAAAAAATTTAAAAATTAGATGGGTGTGGTGGTGCATGTCTGTGGTCCCAGCTAATCGGGAGGCTAAGGGAAGAGGACTGCTTGAGGCCAGGAGGTCGAGGCTGCAGTGAGCCATGTTTGTGCCGCTGCACTCCAGCCCGGGCAAAAGAGTGAGACCCTGTTTCAAAAAAAGAAAAGAACTAACATCTTGGGTAGAAATGGTTGATGGCAATATCCATATATTAATTAGGATAAAGGAATATTTTTACTACTGTTAAGAACTCCAAATCATCAAATTCTTCACTGAAATAAGCTTTATGTCGAGTAGTACAATAAGGCAAACATTTTAAGAGGGAAGCAACTGAGATTCTGCACGGACTCTTGTATCATAGGTAGCCATGTTATGGTTAAACGTTCATGTGTAACCATGTTGCCATATACTTTCATGTATAACCAAATTAGTAACTGTGTTTCCCATAATAGTATTTTTCATAGGCTGCCTTATTATGAGTAAGTATGTCATGGCTATACATTTATGTTTCCCATAATTAGTACTGACCTCAACAAATAGTAAGTACCCACTAAATTATTTGTTAAAATAATTTTGTAACGAAAGCAGCTAACTTTGGACATAAGAAGGGAGGGGCACTCACGAGAATCAAACTTCCAAGCAATGGTGATGCCGCCAATTTCTGAGTCACTGAATCTCAGGAGGAAGGTCCCATCTGGCTTGTTAATGAGTAGGTCATGGGCCTGTTGCTTGTTTACAAACCCCAAAATGGCCCTGGATCACCAAGGACAAAGGACAGAAGCAGAGTGTGACTTATGATGCCAGAGAGAAGACCTTCAGACTCTGTCGGCGCCTTAAGAAATAATGATTCTCACCCATCATTCCAATGAGGCTTGAGATGTTTTTTTAACACTTCCATCACACCGTCAAACCATTGCCAGAAAGTGTAATTCCGTCCTGGTAAATTCTCCTGGTTGGAGATACAACAGTGAACATAAGAAAACAAGAGTAACACTTGGAATATTATACACATATTTAATTGGAAAAATTAAAAGGGAAACAAACATCTACCCTTGTCAGAGACATATAAATATCCCCGCCTACCTGAGTTTTACCTAATGGCCCCATGGAGAGGAAAAGAGGGAAGAAGGGGAAAATACCAAACTGCAGTTACCAGCACCCAGTGGGCTCCTGCTACAGACACTTTCACCTGGGACTGGGCTGACCCGTCCCTTGCTAGTTTCGATGTGTGGTCTGTGACCAGAAGCATCAGTGTCACCTGGGAGCTTCTGAGAAATGCACATTGTTAGGCTCCAAATTAAGGACATTTAAAACACCTTGGGGGTGGGGGGTGTAGGAAAAGAAACAAAAATTAAATTCAAATCAAAGTGACCGCTGGGCATGGTGGCTCACGTCTGTAATCCCAGCACTTTGGGAGGCTGAGGTAGGCAGATCACTTGAGGTCAGGAGTTTGAGACCATCCTGGCCAACATGGTGAAACCCCGTCTCTACTAAAAATACAAAAATTGGCTGGACATGGTGGCGGGCGCCTGTAATCCCAGCTACTCAGGAGGCTGAGACAGGAGAATCACTTGAATCTGGGAGACGGAGGTTGCAGTGAGGCCAGAATGCACCACTGAACTCCTTGTGACAGAGTGAGACACCATCTCAAAAATAAATAAATAAACAAAAATAAATAGGGTGGGCACAGTGACTCACGCCTGTAATCCCAGCACTTTGGGAGGCCGAGGCGGGCAGATCACCTGAGGTCGGGAGTTCAAGACCAGCCTGACCAACATGGAGAAACCCCGTCTCTACTAAAAATACAAAATTGCCGGGCGTGGTGGCGCATGCCTGTAATCCCAGCTACTCGGGAGGCTGAGGCAGGAGAATCGCTTGAAACCAGGAGGCAGCGGTTGCGGTGAGCCAAGATCGTGCCATTGCAGTCCAGCCTGGGCAACAAGAGCGAAACTCTGTCTCAAAAAAATATAAATGAATAAAAATAAAATCAAAGTGACGTCTGAATTAGCAGATGCTAGAGGAGGAGTTTCTTTCATCAGCATCCCTCTTTGTGGGTTGAGGGTCCCATAGGAGCCTGATCTGGCATTACACATGGGGAACATAAGGGAGTAAAGGGGAGAGAGGCCCAGAGTTCGCATCCCCTCAAAAGCTTTGCTTCTCATGAGCTATGTTAACATCTGCTTTGCTCTATTTCCTTTACAAAGGAAGAAAATGCATTAACTGTAGACAAAGGTCAACTTATTTAAAATATGCAAAGATTTAATTTTCTACATGTGACCTGGGTAACTCTCAAGTTGTCCATCTAGTCAGAAGCTTCTATTACTTTTGGTACATTTTATTAGAGACATGAAGAATAAGGGCCCAGGGCAGGGAGACTCCTGAGAGCATCTGGTCGGGAAGGACTGATCTAACAGTGGCTGGCAGCTGGGCTCCTCACCCTGTTGAACTGGGACCAGGACACAGACAGGCCACTGTAGTCCTCCAGGTGGCTGCTGCTGTTGTTGAACAGTTTCTGCGCCAGGAACACGAGGTTCTCCTTGGTCAGGCCCCGGTTGCTCTGCACTTCGGCCTTGAATTTCATGTTGAGCGCCTCACACAGCTGTGGCCACAGCACTTTGTCAGGCACGGCAAATGGCACCCTGCCCTGAGAGGGAGAGAGGCCAGAATCTGATGAGAAAACAGTTGCATGATTTATTCCCTCAAGCCACAAAAGAAAAACGCTGATGGCTGGGAGTGGTTACACACATTTGTCTTACAGGGCCTGAGGATAAATTCGGACTCTGCTGGGGTACACGGTTCTGTGAAATTCAGAAGGTTCCGTTTCACCTTCTTTACACACAACTAGAAAGTAACCCATGCTATCCATGCTGTTTTGTAAATGAGCTGCTGAACTAACAGTCAAATCCTATGTTCTAACGGCCACAAACCAAAACATAACCAAGGTCTGGCTCTTAGATAAACACCTTGGGAATTTAGAAATCTGAAAGACTGGTCCACTAGGTACAAACAGAGAGAGTGTGCGTATGTGTGTACACGTGTCAGCATGTGTGTACACACGTGGAATCCTTGCCCTCGACTCCTTCTGCCAAGAATTCTAGCTCAAAGTAAAACAACTTGGTATGGAAGAGTGGAAATTTTGAGTTGGATGGCTTTATTGAGAAATAGGTTAGAACGTTAACTTTTAATAAACTGCTTTTCAACCCGTTCAGCCATAGTACTCCATTTTATTTTGTTACAAACATTTTTTTCAATAGGTGATTTTCACATGATTTAAAATTCAAAAAGCATAGACACCTATACAGTGAAGTCACTCCCTATCCCTGTCTCCCAGCAACCCAGTTCTTTTCTTTAAAGGCACCTAACACAGTTTCTTGTGTATCCCACCAAAGATATTCTATGCATGCCAGCAATGACATATACCTTTTCCTTTTCTTCATAAATGACAGCACAAAATCCACATGTTCTGCATCTTCCTCTTTTCACTTAATCCTCTATCTGGGAGACCTCCTATCAGCACATAAAGAAATTTCACCAGACCCCCATAGATGGGCATCAGTGTTACAGCCTCATCTTTAGCTATTACTAACAATGTTGCAATGTTCTTATGTTATTTGACCCACAGGACACATAGGCAAATATATATGGAGAATAAATTTCCACAAGTATTTTATTTTTTAGGTAAGGTCTCGCTCTGTCATCCAGGCTGGAGTGCAGTGGCCCAATCTTGGTTCATGGCAACTTCTGCCTCCTTGGCTCAAGCAATTATCCTACCTCAGCCTCCCAAACAGCTGGGACTACAGGTGTGCACCACCATGCCTGGCTAATCTGTGTGTTTTTTATAGAGACAGGGTTTTGCCATGTTGACAAGGCTGGCCTCAAATTCCTGGGCTCAAGAGATCCGCTTGCCTTGGCCTCCCAAAGTGCCGGGATTGCAGGCATAAACCACTGTGCCTGGCCACAAGTCTTTATTTTTTATTTTTTTGAGACAGAGTCTCACTGTGTTGCCCAGGCTGGAGTGCAGTGGCACCATCTCGGGTCACTACAACCTCTGCCTCCCAGGTTCAAGCAATTCTCCTGCCTCAGCCTCCCGAGTAGCTGGGATCATAGGCACGCACCACCACGCCCAGCTAATTTTTGTATTTTTAGTAGAGATGAGAGTCTCACCACGTTGGCCAAGCTGGTCTCGAATTCCTGACCTCAAATGATCCACCCGCCTTGGCCTCCCAAAGTGCTGGGATTACAGGTGTGAGCCACCGTGCCCAGCTGAAAGTCTTTTTTTTTAACATAGCATAAGGTCGGCTGGGTGCAGTGGCTCACGCCTATAATCCCAGCACTTTGGGAGGCCGAGGTGGGTGGATCACTTAAGGTCAAGAATTCGAGACCAGCCTGGCCAACATGGTGAGACCTGGTCTCTACTAAAAATATAAAAAATTAACTGGGCGTGGTGGCATGCACCTGTAATCCCAGCTTCTCGGGAGGCTGAGGCAGGAGAATCGCTTGAATCCAGAAGGCAGAAGCTGCAGTGAGCCGAGATAATGCCACTGTACTCCAGCCTGGGTGACAGAGCAAGACTCTGTCTCAAAAAAATTAAAAAAAAAAATAGCATAAGATGTAAGTAGTCATTAACATAGCTGAGAATGTTAAAAATGTTTATTTATTTAGACAAGATACTTGAGTAATTACATGGTGCAGGAGATGCCAAAGGTACACAGAGAGTGAGATCTGTGGACAGGCAGGGAAGGAAACGAGAGATGTGGCAATCTTATCTAGGAGGCTTATCAGGACAAGAGGCAGGCAGACAGTTTCAAAAAGGAGCTTCTGATTCAGAGTTTGCAAGTGAAGTATGGTAGAATCTCTTAAAAATCTCACCTTTGCAGTAAAATACTTTTTCTCTAAAGAGGAGTGTTGGGAAACGTTAAGCCTCTCCACATGAGCCAGAAGGTTCCATTTCACCTTCTTTACACACAACTGGAAGGTAACCCATGCTGTCCATGCTGTTTTGTAAATGAGCTGTTGAACTAACAGTCAAATCCTATATTCTAACAGCCACAAAACAAAACATAATCAAGGTTTGTTGGATATACTTAGAGAAGGACATACTCTTATGTCCCAAATGATAACCCTTTTATCATGCTTTTATGGACTAATCTCTATTGGAAATATGTAACAAATGACCTTGGTCTACTAAAAAAATTTTTTTCTTTGAGACAGGGTGTCGCTTTGTCACCCAGGCTGGAGTACAGTGGCACAATCTTGGCTCACTGCAGCCTGGACCTCCTGGGCTCAAGCGATCCTCCCGCCTCAGCCCCCCCAAGTAGCTGGGACTAGAGGCTGGTGTACCATGCCTGGCTAATTTTTTGGTATTTTTTGTAGAGACAGGATTTTGCTATGCTGACTAGGCTAGTCTGGAGCTCAAGGGATCTGCCCGCCTTGGCCTCCTGGAGTGCTAGGATTACAGGCGTGAGCCACTGCACCCAGCCTATGAGATCTTTAAAACGCTCATCGAGCAGCATGCTAGTGGGATTCAGATAGCGTTTGGGTGCATAAATCCACCAAATTATATCTTCCTTGAGGCAAAGTATCTCATTCTTCATGAGGCCTAGAATGAATCACAGAAACTAAAATTTGGAAAAGACATTTAACAGCATCTTCATTTATTGAAAGGAAGAGGGTATGAAGCAACTTCTATGCTAAAGTAAGCCTCTGGAGAGATCTAACCTCTGGAGTGAACCTGGGAGTCCCAAATCCCATTCATAGTTTCACCCAAGGATTCAAAATAATATTTACTGAGTACTGACTGTGTGGCAAGCATTTTCTATGTTATCTAATTTAATCTTCCTAACAATGCTGTAGAGCAAGAGTATCCCTGTGCTGCAGACACTCGCTGGAAACTCAGGCTCAGAGAGGTAAAGTGAACTGCCCATGTGGTCATGGAGTGAGGAAATGGTGGAGTCTCAGTTCAAACCCTGGCCCGATGTCAAGCCCATGTTCTTTCCACTTTCCACATTCTTTCTATTCTGCCTCCCACTAAAGAAAACAGCGTCTTTTTTCGTATGCTTTTTTTTTTATTATTGAGATGGAGTCTCACTCTGTCACCCAGGCTGGAGTGCAGTGGTGCGATCTCGGCTCACTGCAAGCTCTGCCGCTCGGGTTCAAGTGATTGTCGTGCCTCAGCCTCCCAAGTAGCTGGGACTACAGGCATGTGCCACCACACCCAGCTAATTTTTCGGTATTTTTTAATAGAAACAGGATTTTGCTATGTTGGCCAGGCTGGTCTCAAACTCCTGACCTCAGGTGATCCAACCGCCTCGGCCTCCCAAAGTGCTGGGATTACAGGTGTGAGTCACTGCACCCGGCCTTTTCCTATGCTTTTTAAAAGGATAATACATGAATGAGATTCATGAGACCGGCATTGATTTTGGGACCCACATGCCCGAGGAATACACTCACAGGTTCTGCAAAAGCATTGTCCCAGAGAACGGTGGCCGTCGCATTGTTGTCCTGGCTGCCATGAACGATCACCACCACTGGCAGGGACAGGGTCTAAAAAGACACAAGAGAAGGCTGAGCGCCCACGAGCCTCAAGTTCTTCTCCTTCTCTTTTTTTTTTTTTTTCTTATTATAACAACACTTTTATTTTCCAAGTTTCAGTTAATGTTCCTCTCAGACACAGAATCTAAATGGCCCCAGGAATAATATGACTTTTCATACTGGCACAATCTTAGAAGTTTTAAATATTTTACAAGCAATGTTGCTTAGATATTTCTGAAGGATAAAGTTTCTCAAAGTTACATGGAGAACAGGAGAGAGAAAAGACTATTGGAAATATTTCTGGGAAGAAAATACAAATAACAAATTTAAAGCTTACCACAACCTTTACTCAAATTCATCCCAAGTGATATTTCTCATATCCATTTTGTAGTCTACCTCTCCAGCTAGTTCAGTTCATTATTGTTTGTTCATGTTTTATTTTTTATTTTTTAATTTGTTGTTGTTGTTGAGACAGGGTCTCACTATGTTGCCCAGGCTGGCCTGGAACTCCTGAACTCAAGCAATCCTCCTGCCTTGGCCTCCCAAAGTGTTAGGATTACAGATGTGAGCCACTGCACTGGGCCTTGCTTGTTCATGTCTTTTTTTTTTTTTTTTTTTTTTTGAGACAGGGTCTCACTCTTTCGCCCAGGCTGGAGTGCAGTGGCACAATCTCTCGGTTCATTACAACCTCAGCCTCCCAGGTTCAAGTGATTCTCCTGAGTAGCTGGGATTACAGGCACGTGCCACCACGCCTGGCTAATTTTTGTACTTTTTAGTAGAGATGGGGTTTCACTGTGTTAGCCAGGCTGGTCTTGAACTCTTGACCTCAAGTGACCTGACTGCCTCAGCCTACCAAAGTGCTGGGATTACAGGCATGAGCCACTATGCTTGGCCTCTGTTCATGTCTTAAGAGAATCTAAGTGAAACAGTTCTCAGGGTGAGGTCAGTCCATTTTCAGTTTACCAACAGTCAAAAAGAAGATGCTATGTGATAAAAAAAAATAGTTTGTAACATAAAGTACACCACACACACACACGCACACGCAACGCAGAGCTGAGGGAAGGCTTTACCTTGACTTGAAAAACCAGCTCATTTCCACCAACACTGAACTGGGATTCAAACAGGATTGTAAATTTTTCTTCTGTCACCGACTCTGCCCCACGACGGTCTGACCTCTTAATTCGTTTCAGGGACTACAAAGAAGAAATATAAGATGAAACGTAAGATATAAGTTGTTCCCCTCAAAGACCAGGGAAAAATTCATTCTTCCTCTTCTTTCACCCTCACCATATTCCTGAAGTGGGCACTAAGGGTGCCTGTGGCTTGGTGGTACTCCATGACGCAGCAGTTGTTCAAGATCTCGCCACTGTAATCACTGCAAATCAGAGAGAGACCAGCTCCAAACCCATGCCAGGGTCTCAGGACATGCGGAGTAAATAATATAATTTGGGGTAGCAGGAAATAGAGAAGTTTGCTAAAAATGTACGTCATTTAGAGGAAATGTTAGCTACATAACACATACATGTAATCTTCTCGGACGTATCTCTACAAAATGAAACAAGATCAAACTATCTTCACAGAAAACAGTTCCTAGGAGAACTTTTTTTTTTTTTTTTTTGTGACGGAGTTTTGCTCTTGTTGCCCAGGCTGGAGTGCAGTGGCGTGATCTCAGCTCACTGCAATCTCGGCTCACTGCAATCTCGGCTCACTGCAATCTCTGCCTCCCAGGTTCAAGGGATTCTCCTGCCTCAGGCTCTCGAGTAGCTGGGATTACAGGTGCCTGCCACCACGCCCGGCTAATTTTTTGTATTTTTAGTAGAGACAGGGTTTCACCATGTTGGCCAGGCTGGTCTTGAACTCCTGACCTCAGGTGATCTGCCCACCTCGGCCTCTTAAAAGTGCTGGGATTACAGGTGTGAGCCACCGCACCAGGCCCAAGAACTTCCTTATATTTCTTTGCTGATGCCCAGAAGAGGCCAGAAGGGCAAACAGGGATCTGACACAGGAGGCAGAATTCTTTTTTTCCTGTTGCCAGGACATGAGACAAGTAGCAGGGAACGAGAAGAAGCTGCACAATTACTTGCGGGTGTTCTCGTTCTTGAGCAGAGACTTGGCCTGCTGCTCACTGATGATGGTGGCCTTCACCTGGGGGGGGTTCATGTGCACGTTCAGCTTCCCGCCCACCAGCAGGCGCACGGTGGCTGCAAACTTGGTCTGGGTCTTCAGGACCTGAGGAGGCTGCTTCTCAATGATGAATGTGCTGCAGGGGACACAGGGACAGATGCATGATGAGGGGCTGGCGCAGGGGAAAGGGCTCTCAGTCCCTCTGTGGTGGGGGTGGGGCTGCCTCCCGAGGGGCTCTGGAGGTGAAGAGCTCGGGCACAGCCTCTGTTCCCGGGGAAGCCGTGAGAGTCCAGGGAGAGGATGGAGAGGGGAGTGAGATAACACAGCAGCTGGCATGGGCTGCAGCCCAAGGGCATCTCTTGCAGTGTCCACAGGAGAAACTGGGCAAGGGCCACAGCAACTGGAGATGAAGTTGGGAGGAATGAGAGGCAGGAAGTGGATATGCTGGTCTGGAAGGCACCTGCGACCCCCCACACGCAGGCAGGAGCTGCCCCAAGCTCCTGGGCATGGCCAACAGGCAGCAGTCACCTGGTCACCAGGGCTGAGATGATGTCTGTGATGGTGGCGTTGACCTCGGCCAGCATCTCCTCCACTGGGCCGGGGATGGGCAGCTGCTGGCAGAGGTGCTCAGCCCTGCGGATCTGCTGCCGGTTCTGCCAGATGATCTCGGCCAACTTCTCACACCTGCACGAGAGCCCCAAGGCCAACAGGAGGACAATGGCTCCTCCGCACAGACGCCAGGCCCCAAGACACAGCTCCCGCTCCCCCAGGAAGGCTCTGTGCTTTTGCCACACTTCCCACCCATGGGAAGAGCAGAGCTCCCTGCCTCCCAGAATTAGAGACGTACACAGGAGGGGTGACCCTGACTAGGCCCAAACAGCCCGAGCATCACCCCACACACCCGAGCCCTGTCCCACCCCCAAGACAGCAGCCCCCTTCCTGGGGGAGGTGCACAGGATGGGGGCCAAAGTCTGATTGAGGAACCAGGCTCCCTGGAGAAACAAGAGCTGTCCCAGGATGGAGGGGGCCTGCTGCAGGAGCCAGCACAGGACGCAGAAGCAGCCGGGGTCCCCACCAGCCCCTCCTGCCCTGCCCGCTGGCCGCCCCACACCATTACCAGGACTGTAGCACGTCCAGGCTGCCCTCGGGGGGCCCGCCGTTCCCCGCCAGCTGCTGCCGCCGCTTCCACTGGATCAGCTCGTCATCCAGGATGATGGTCTGCTGCTTCCGCAGCAGCTGCAGGGTCTTCTGGTGCTTCTCGGCCAGCTCCTGAGGGAAGAGAGGAGAGCAGCCCCTTCTGGGCTCCCAGACAACACCGCAGGGCCTCGCTGGGAAATGGCAGGGCAGGGCCCAGGCCGTTCCCTCTCCCCAAGCTGCTCTGCCTCGCAAGTTCCCCAGGAAAAAAGGCCTCCTGCCCTCCCAGGTTCTGCTCTCATGCTGGTCCCAGCCCTCCCTCGGGTCCCCAGAGACTGACTTCATGGCACCCACGCCCAGGAGAGGCCCAGGACCCCACTCACCACACGGTACTGCTGCAGCGTCTGTGCCTCACGCTGCAACCAGGCCTCCAGAGACACCTGCTTCTGCTGGAGGGCCGTCTCCCGGCTCAGACGCTCCTGGGGGCTCAGCTGGGCCAGCGGGCCAAACTGAGCTAGAAGAGGGGAGAGGAAACCATGACCATCACCTCCCAGTGTCCAACAGGAGTCCCAGAGAAGCCCACTCACTCGTTCTGGAGCGAGACCCTCCTGGGCTCAGATACTGCATCAAGGGCAAGTCGGGGTTCCTGACAGGCAGGGGGGCCAAGATGAATGGGTGCCCCAGGAGGCGCCTCTGGGACCTGCTCGCCAGCCTCCTGACTCTGAGCGTCCCCTCTGGGGGCACACGGGTGCTGGGGCAGCTGGGGAGGAGGCCTGCCTGTCTCCTGCCCGCCTGCCTCACAGGGCTGCCAGCCCTCTTCTCGTGGCCCGGCATGGGTCCAGGCTGTCTGGGGTATAAGTGTGCCCATGTCCTTGACTGCAGGTGAACCTGGGCAAATCGCTTTCCTTTCCTGTGCCTCGGCTTCCCCACGTGTAAAACGGGAGATTCTCAGCACCTGCCTCAGTGGGGTGCATGAAGATTAAATACATGAGGACATGGAAGATGCCAGAAAGCTGCCTGACATGGGTGAGCTCTGTGTGAGGTTCGTCCTTCTTGGTTAATGGGGAACAGGACAGAGAGAAGAGGTGACAGAGACAAGCAGCTGCTCAGCCCCATCCCTCCCGCAGCAAGGCCTCCTCAGGGAACCCCAGCCCCGGCGGCTCTGTCTCGTCCCTGAGCACAGCAGTCCCTCCTCAGGGGAGGATGAGATTCTTGAGAGGCTGGAAGGGGCCCAGCATGTTTGTCCAGGTGGGCTCACTGTGAGCCCAGCCAACCAACCAGGGGAGACAGACAGACAGACAGACCGCAGAGGGAGAGCGTGTCCAGGGCCACTGGGGATGCAGAGCCACCAAGATTCTCTCAGGAAAGGGAGGCCGAAGGGAGGCGGCTTCCCTCCACACCATCTGTGAGGAGTCTCATTGATGGCGGGACAGGGAGTAAGTTAGGTCTCATTACCTTTTAAAAATTATTATGAAATAGGTAAGACACAGGGAACGTGGAACACAGGAGCACCTGTGTATCAATAACCCAGCCTAAGAAAGTAAACATGTCCACAGTTACAACCACCACCGCAGGCCCACCCCACCCTCCCAGCGACAGCCCGTCTCCACCACACTGGGACTATTAATCCCTTCCCGTCACCTTCTCAACAGCCCAGCGTCCTTGCTTGAGCTGAGTCAGAAGATGCGCGTATCAGCATGTCTCGGTCGAGCTCCTGGCTGGCCCCTGAGGGCCATGTCACTCTGACCCCAGCCCTGACCCATGGGATGCACAAGCTGGGACAGACAAAAGCAACTCTATGTAGCCAGGAACAGCCCAGAGCTAGAACTCAGAAATATGGCTCCAATCTCACTGCAGGTATCGAGCAGGAAGAGGATCATTCAGGCACGGACAGATCCAAGGTATCTGCACAGCTACCTCGGGAATCCTGCCCAGCCACAGGGAGGGTGGTGGTGATCCCAACACCTGGGCCCAGCCTTCCTATGCAAGGGACCCACTTAGGGCTCTCCTGGAAATTTGCAGAAGCTTTTGGGAAGGAGGCCAGGGAGACGGGAAGCAATTTCCCTACTCCACTGGAGGCAGCTGAGCCTTCCCTGGTAAAAGCAGATCAATAGTCTGTGTTTCTGCTGAGTGAACTTGACAAATGGGACTGAGAAGACACTGCATGATAGATCCAAACCCAACCTGAATCCAAACCTAATCCGCCACCATGCACAGGAAACAGAAAAGCCAGGCACGGGATCAGAAATACTGTCGACAGTCTAAGGACTTGGGTAGGAATAACCATCCCAAATCTTCTGTTTCCATTCTCAGAAGGAGCTGCCCTTCTTCTAGGGCCAGTCTAGGATGGATTCAGATAAAAAAGGAAGACAGGCTAGAATCATCCTGTCAACCTTTACTCAATAACTGTTATGTTTCAGGCATTGTGCTGGCCTCAGGGTACAGAGATAAAAGATATAGTCCCTTCTCAAAGATTTATATTCCAGTGGAGAAGATAAAGAGTAAATAAGTAGTATCACTATAGACATAAAATGGAACCTACATGCATGGAATTAGAGGAGCATGTGCTGTGTGTGTGTGTGTGTGTGCTGTGTGTCTGTGTGTGTGTGGTGTGTATGTGTGGTGTGTGTGTGTGCTATGTGTGGTGTGTGTGTGCTGTGTGTGGTGTGGTGTGTGTGTGCTGTGTGTCTTTGTGTGTGCTGTGTGTGGTGTGTGTGTGCTGTGTGTCTCTGTGTGCTGTGGGAGGTGTGTGTGCTGTGTGTGCTGTGTGTGTGTGTGCTGTGTGTGTGATATGTGTGGTGTGTGCGTGTGCTGTGTTGTCTGTGTGTGTGTGTGTTTGGAGGGGCTGGGTGGTTGAGCCAAGGCTTCTCTGAGACTGAGCTGGGCATGGAAGCAGAGAGAGGAAACTATTAAAGCTCAAACTGCCAAACTGCTACAGGGTCAAAAGGGGGCGCTGGTGGGGCTCCACAGCCTCACCACAGACTGAAGCTCTCTGTGCCCCAACTACTAAGCAGGATTTATACCAGGCTAGGGAAGCTCTGTCCATAAGGGCTACCTAAGGGGCGTAAGTGCACTCTGTTCCAGGAAGACCTCTGTGAATAACTGCACAGAACATTAGAAATCAGTTACTACAAATACAGGTCCTTAGTACTTACACGTACCTGCTTAGAAAGGTTTCTTTTCCCCCTTAGAGATAGGGTCTTACTATGTTGCCTAAGCTAGTCTGAAACTACTGGCCTCAAGTGATCCTCCTGCCCTGGCCTCCCAAAGCACCAGGATTACAGGTGTGCAAAACCACTCCCAGCTTAGAATTTTTTTTTTTTTTTTTTGAGACAGAATTTTGCTCTTTTTGTCCAGGCTGGAGTGCAATGGTGAGATCTCGGCTCACTGCAACCTCCGCCTCCCGGGTTCAAGAGATTCTCTTGCCTCAGCCTCCCAAGTAGCTGGGATTACATGCATGCGCCACCGGGATGCCCAGCTAATTTTGTATTTTTAGTAGAGACAGGGTTTCACCATGTTGGCCAGGCTGGTCTCGAACTCCTGACCTCAGGTGATCCGCCCGCCTCAGCCTCCCAAAGTGCTGGGATTACAGGTGTGAGCCACCGTGCCCAGCCAGAAAAATTTTTAAACATGTAATTATATAATTTCCTATTTATCATTTCAATAAAGCTCCACTTATAATATGCCTGCTATATACAAAAGTATTGTTTGCTAGTATTTATTTAGACTGTGAGCTCCTTCTCAAAAGAAGAAATGTCTTCCCTGGCAGCTCAGAAGCTCCCTGGATGTGGGGACCTGAGTGAGATATGCACTTAAGGGGGGGGGTCCTGTCATCTCCCCTTCCTAAATCTCATCTCTCAGCACTGTCTTCAATGCAAATAAGTCCCTGCTACTCAGAGAAAGGTCGCTGCCTCCGAATGGAAAATGGGCTTTCTCTCAACCCCACCGGAGCTGCTTTCCAGTCCCCAGGCCCAATCCTCAAGTTGCACAATGTGCCTCCACTGCGCCTCACCTTGGATCCTCAGGCTCTCCTGGTACTGGATGATGAAGTACTCCTGAGTCTGCTGCAGCTTTTTTAACTCATTCTCTGTGTCCTGCGTGACCAGTCGCAGCTCCTCAAACGTCTGGTTGATCTGGAGGTGTTTCTGGGACATGGCATCAGCAAGGCTTCCAGCTGGAGAGCTACCCTGGGAACATATGGGGGGCAGTGCAAGGCAGTGCGAATGGGAGGAAGCCTGAGGCCTTAATCCCCAGGAAAAGCCTATGCCAGCTCCTACAACCAGGTTAAGACCCCAAAAGGTAAATTTTGAGTCGGGAGGAATAGCAAACGTCATCATGAGACACAGGGTGGAGTGGGAAAAGTGAGAAACAGGTGAGCGGACAGAGCACGGCTCAGATCACAAAGCGTGGGAGAAGCTTCCATTTCAGATCTGACCTCCACCAGAGTATTCCAAACGAGGTCCATTGAATTACCTTTGGAGAAACTAGAACGTAACCTGTTCCAGTGTCACCTGGGTTTTCCTACTAATGAGGAGGTGGAGTGATTCCTCTTCCACTCACCCAATGCAAGGACAGCATTAAGCATTAGGGAGGCCATGGGGAGCAGGGCCGTGTGAACACACATCATCTGTGTCCTCACTCAAGATATTCTCGTGATGGAATCATTTGCTTCCACCATGGAAGAGGCCAAACCTCTTGCAGGCATCCTGGAGACCCCAGGGTGAAGTGATGGGGGAGGCATAAACAAGGTCTCTGTGGACCCAGCCCTGTAAGTGACCTGATCAGACCACTCCTTCCACACCTGATTCAGGGGCTAGGGAAAAGTCTTTCCTAAGTATTCTCACCTGAATATGAGCATGCCTTTACTAAAAAATTATTCAGCTGAGGTTGAATTACTTTGCACTTGTTCACATTGTTTTGTGGTTGCAATCTCATCAAGGTTATAAATCAGTTAAGATCAGAGACCACATCTTCTATTTCAATTTTTTTTTTTTTGAGACAGGGTCTCACTCCATCACCCATGAGTGCAGGGATGCGATCATGGCTCACTGCAGCCTCTACCTCCTGGGCTCAAGGGATCTTCCCACTTCAGGTTTTCGAACAGCCAGGACTACAGGCATGTGCCACCATGCCCAGCTAATTTTTTTGTATTTTTGGTAGAGACGGGGTTTCATCATGTTGCCCAGGGTGCTCTCCAACTCCTGGGCTCAGGCAATCTGCCTGCCTCAGCCTCCCAAAGTGCTGGGCTGCACTCAGTCAAGTCTCCTATTTCTTTTGTGCCCCTTAGGATGAAGCTCTCTTTAAAGAGACACCAATAGTGCACCCTGAGTCACCTTGACAAAGGTGGGTCCAGAGGGAGGTGGGTAAGAAAAGACTTCCTGACTGCCCTCCCCATCCCTATGGGACACTCACATTGTTGGCTTCTCGGACCAACCTCTGTTCATTGTACAATATATGGCGGATGCAGCGGACCAGCTCCATGGGGCAGCGGTCATACGTGTTCTGAAAGAATCCAACAGCAGACATCACTTTGTGCCACTCCACACTATGGGCCCTAACCATGCCTCAGGATGGGGAGCCTCCTGAGGGACCTCCTGAATCACAGGAGGCACTGTTCCTCCAATACCAACAGGAACAAGAAGGCACATCATGGAAATCCAATTGCAGTGAAAAGGTAAGATTGTTTTACTTCTTTTTTCTTTTTTTGAGACTGAGTCTCACTCTGTTGCCCAGGCTGGAGTGCAGTGGCACAACCTCGGGCCACTGCAACCCCTGCCTCCTGGGTTCAAGTAATTCTCCTGCCTTAGCCCCCCGAGTAGCTGGGATTACAGGGGCCCGCCACCACACCTGGCTAATTTTTGTCTTTTTAGTAGAGATGGGGTTCCACCATGTTGGCCAGGCTGGTCTCGAACTCCTGACCTCAGGTGATCCACCTGCCTTGGCCTCCCAAAGTGCTGTTTTACTTTTTGCATCTTAATTTGCCTAAAGTATCCAGGGAACATTCTTAAAAACGGGATAAATAAGTTTGAAAAGCCTCGCAAGAGGAGAAACTGGATGCCACTCTCAACTGGGCAATCAAAACTACTACCACCAATGAGGGGATGAGGGACACGGCCCGTCTCTGGATGTGATACCTGAGAAGGACACGTCACCTACAGCTGTCCCTTGGCATCTGTGGGGGCTGGTTCCAGGACTCACTTGGATACCAAAATCTGCAGATGCTCAAGTTCCTTATATAAAATGACATCGTTTTGCATAGAATGCATACAATCCTCCCATACACTTTAAACCACCTATAGATTGCTTATACTATCTAATACAAAAGAAATGCTATGTAAATAGCTGTTCTGTCATATCTTTATTTGTATTTGTTTTTACTTTTTTTCTTTTCCTGAATATTTCTGAGCTGCGGTTGGTGGAATCAGAGGATGCAGAACCCATGGACATGGACAGCCAACTATATTTAGAAGTCTGCTCGGAGATGTGCAGTGTTAACGTAATCATGAGGAAACATCAGACAAACCCCAAATGAAGAACATTTTATCTTTAAAAAGCAGGGGGTACATGAATTATTATTATTATTTTTTGAGATGGAATTTCACTCTTGTCACCCAGGCTGGAGTGCAATGGCACGGTCTCGGCTCACTGCAACCTCTGCCTCCCAGGTTTAAGCGATTCTCCTGCCTCAGCCTCCCAAGTAGCTGGGATTACAGATGTCCACTGCCACACCCAGTTAATTTCTGTATTTTTAGTAGAGATGGGGTTTCACCATGTTGGCCAGGCTGGTCTCGAACTCCTGACCTCAGATGATTCACCCGCCTCAGCCTCCCAAAGTGCTGGGATTACTGGTGTGAGCCACTGCACCCAGCCTACATTAATTATTTTAAAATGCCAATGTAATGAAAGACAAAGTAAGGTTGCAAAATGGTTCCAGATTAAAGGAGATTAAAGAGACATGATGACTAGATGCAATATGTGATCTTGGGCTGGATTCTGGACTGCAGCAGGGAAAAATACCCTAAAGGACATGTTTGAATTAGTTGACAAAATGGAAATCCAGAAAAGTACCTAAAAGTATTCTATCAATGCTAAATTTAGTGTTGATCAGTGTATTATAACCATGCAAGACAAGGTTCATTCTTAGAAAATGCACAGAGGGGCTGGGTGCGGTGGCTCATGCCTGTAATCCCAGCACTTTGGGAGGCCAAGGAGGGTGGATCACCTGAGGTCGGGAGTTCGAAACCAGCCTGACCAACATGGAGAAACCCCATCTCTACTAAAAATACAAAAATTAGGCGGGTGTGGTGGCATGCACCTGTAGTCCCAGCTACTCGGGAGGCTGAGGCAGGAGAATCACTTGAACCCGGGAGGTGGAGGTTGCGGTGAGCTGAGACCGCGCCACTGCACTCCAGCCTGGGCAACAAGAGTGAAACTCCATCTCAAAAAAAAAAAAAAAAAAGACAATGCACAGAGGGACCGGGCATAGTGGCTCATGCCTATAATTTCAACACTTTGGGAGGCTGAGGTGGGTGGATCACCTGAGGTCAGGAGTTCAAGACCACTGTGGCCAACATGGCAAAACCCCGTCTCCACTAAAAATACAAAAAAAAAAAAAAAAAAAAAAAAATTGCCAGGCGTGGTGGCGGGAGCCTGTAATCCCAGCTACTTGGGAGGCTGAGGCAGAAGAATCGCTTGAACCCGGGAGGCAGAGGTTGCAGTGAGCTGAGATCGCTCCACTGCACTCCAGCCTGGGTGACAGAGCAAGACTCCGTCTCAAAAATAAATAAATAAATAAATAAATAAATAAATAAATAAATAAATAGAAAATGCACAGAGGTACTTACTGGTGCAGGGACACAAGGTATGCAACTTACTCTCCAGTGACTGAAAAACGTGTGTGTCGAGAGACAGCAAGGAGTATATGACAACATAAAAGTCAACAACAGGTGAATATGGGCATATGTGGGGAATCTTTGCATGATTCTTGTAACTTTCTGGAAGTTTGAAATTATTCTCAAATAAAAAGTGAAAAAAAAAAAGACCAAAACCACACAACAAGAACCTTATGCACGTGTAACTCAACAATGCTGGACTGAAGGAGAGAAAGAAAGTCTCTACAGGAAGAAGACCCCCAAGGCAAGGTAATTAAGTGTGACCCCAGAGCCCACACCCACCTGGAGCTGCGTGGCGTAGTGCCCCAGCTTGATCTTCAGTAAAAACCCATCTTCCCCCACCTGGTGCTCTGCCTTCTTCTGCAGCTCCTGCACCAGGCCCTCCAGGAGCTGGGTGGCCTTAATGTTCTCCTGTGGATTATCAAGATCTATTGAGTCCCTAGGGGAAAAAAATTACATAATCTGTATACATACATGCACGTGAGCCGTATAAATGCAGCCTCAACACATCCCACTTTTTCTTCAACTAAAGTGATGTTTTTAATCCTCACTGCAAATTTTAAGAAACAGCCCAACAGAAATGGACTCAATGCCTACGTTAATCTATTTGTAATTTACTAAATAGTTGGATTATACAGTAGATTTCATTCTTTTAAAAAAAAAAACTTTTTTTAACAACGTGCTGCCCTTCCTCCTTTCTCTCAATGATGTGCTTGGTGCTTATGCTATTTGCTCCGAGAAATGCAAGGAAAAGGAAAGGGTTCTGTGTACTCTGAAGGAAATAAGGACTTGGATAATTTCCTATTTATAGTTACCCCTCACGAGTGTAAAGGAGGCACAAGGCCAAGACTCTTCTACATGTCCTTTCCAGCCTCAAGGAGTTTGGTATCTGTGGGTTTCTTAGGTAGAGACAGGTGAAACAAGTTATTGCTATTTCTAAGAAGCCCTGGAAATGAGACATTCAGGCAGAGGGTGCCTACAAGAATTTATACGAGTCAGACATTCACATCACTAGTTGCAGACCCAGGACCTGAAGGCAATGCCAACTTTTCCAGTAAACAAGGGAAACCACGCTACAGACTTTGCATTGATTTCAAGCTACTGAAGTGGTGACAGGGGGTTGGATGGTCTCCCTCCCTCCTTTCTTTCCTTCTTTCCTTCCTTCCTTCCCTTCCTTCCTTCCTTTCTACTACTTAGGCAACAATTGACACTGGGAAGTACCAAATTACTTACTCACTGAAGAAACCAAACAGCTGTCGGACTGAAATAACATTCAATAACTGCTGACTGGGTCTGGAGCCAAACAAGATAGTGGTAGCTAAAAGGCTCTGCCATCCCTAAATCCCTGAAGATAGCAACTAATTTCAAAAAAGAGGCACCAACAAGTGTATCAAAACAGTGAGACCAGCCGGGCGCGGTGGCTCATGCCTGTGATCCTAGCACTTTGGGAGGCCGAGGCGGGCAGATTACCTGAGCTCAGGAGTTGGAGATCAGCCTGGGCAACACGGTGAAACCTCATCTCTACTAAAATACAAAAGAAATTATCCGGGCGTGGCGGCATGTGCCTGTAGTCCCAGCTACTTGGGAGGCTGAGGCAGGAGAACTGCTTGAACCCAGGAGGTGGAGGTTGCAGTGAGCCAAGATTGCGCCACTGCACTCCAGCCTGGGTGACAAAGCAAGACTCTGTCTCTACAAAAACAAAACAAAACAAAACAAAAAAAGCAGTGATACCATAGTCCATCAAATAGTACACCCCAATCTGTGCCTTGAGAAGGCAGTTAAAGCAAGTCAGATTCTAAATATGTGTGCCCTATGTATTAAATAGAATATGTATTAAATGAAAGGCTGGAAGGAATGAGGGCAGCCCTGCACCTCTGTTTCAACTGGCAACAATGCCCTTGCTCTGGAAACCCACTCTTTTTCTTTGAGATGAAGTCTCACTCTGTCGCCCAGGCTGGGATGCAGTAGCACAATCTTAGCTCACTGCAACCTCTGCCTCCCGGGTTCAAGTGATTCTCCTGCCTCAGCCTCCCAAGTAGCTGGAATTACAGGCGTGCACCACCACGCCTGGCTAATTTTTGTATTTTTAATAGAGACGGGGTTTTACCATGTTGGCCAGGCTGGTCTCAAACTCCTGATCTCAAGTGATCCACCCGCCTCAGCCTCCCAAAGTGCTGGGATTACAGGCGTGAGCCACCGCGCCCGGCCAGGAGCCCACTCTTAAAAGGATCCAGTCTCTGAGCAAAACTCACAGAAGTCAGGTATTGGTTCTTTACTTGAAACCTTAATTCTCTGTTAAAAAAAAAAAAGACTTGCTTAGACGGCTTAAACATAAAGAACTAAAGATTTGGCTGGGCCCGGTGGCTCAAGCTTTTAATCCCAGCACTTTGGGAGGCCGAAATGGGCAGATCACAAGGTCAGGAGTTAGAGACCAGCCTGGCCAATATGATGAAACCCCGTCTCTATTAAAAATACAAAAATTAGCTCGGTGTGGTGGCGGGCGCCTGTAGTCCCAGCTACGCGGGAAGCTGAGGCAGGAGAATTGCTTGAACCCGGGAGGTGGAGATTGCAGTGAGCCGAGATCACGCCACTGCAGCCTGGTGACAGAGCGAGACTCCATCTCAAATTAAAAAAAAAAAAAAGAATTGAAGATTCTTCATTAAAATCTTTATATTCTGAAGAAAACCAAAGCTAAAAAATTTCAAGTTTTCCTTAATATCAACACAAGTCTTTTAATTCATTCAGTGAGAACACCAAATGAGAACTCTGCTAAGTGAAATCTGAAATTAACAGTAACTTCCTATTCATGTTTTTCTAAATCCTCCACATCAGAAAACAGGAGAGAAAATGAAAAGGGAGTGGAAAGCACTAAACGAGGTACAGCTGACATTCTCATATTTAGCTAATTTTTTTCCCTCACTTAATTACATGAAGTTGAGTTTTTTTTTAATTGCCTAGAAAATTGCCTTTCTTTGGTGATCTTTAGTTTCTGAACAGAAATTTGCTACTAACACGCATTGTGATTATTCTAAGGCAACATTACAGACAGGTATATGGCCCTTTGCAAATAGCAGCATCAAAGCTGGTTCTCTCAGGGACTGTCAAAGAGGACCCATGGCTAAGACGGTGAGGCTTGAAGTATCAAATGAATATGTCAGATCGACTGACAGACTGTAACCAACCAGCAAGCTCCCAGACCTTGAGCGGAGCAGTGTACATCCTGCTGCCTGGTGTGTAATAATGATACCAATTAAAAACCTGTGCTGTTAGTCGACTGCACTGTACTAATTCTAAAAGAAATTTAAAACAACTCTCCCCTCCCCCAAGTATGTAATCAGTAATCTGGAAAATAAAGAAAAATTAAAATGCTTATCAAATCTACCACCAGAATGTAATTAGTGTTAACATTTGGGTATATTTTCGTTTAGTTTTTTTTTTTTTTTTTTAAAGGCAGTCTCACTCTGTTGCCCAGGCTGGAGTGCAGTAGCGCGATCTCAGCTCACTGCAACCTCTGCCTCCCGAGTTCAAGCGATTCTCATGCTTTAGCCTCCAGAGTAGCTGGGATTACAGGCGCCCGTCACCACGCCCAACTAATTTTTTGTATTTTCAGTAGAGATGGGATTTTGCCATGTTGGCCAGGCTTGTCTCAGAACTCCTGGCCTCAAAGTGATCTGCCTGCCTTGGCCTCCCAAAGTGCTGGGATTACAGGCATGAGCCACAACACCCACTCAATTTTCTTTTAGTCTTTATGTGTATATATAAAATACATATAAATTAAAAACACCAATGTCTCCACTGTTAAATTATTTTTAGTTTTTTGTTAGATGTAAACTTTTTAAGAAATGTAAAATAATTTATATTTAATAAACCATAAGAAATAAATTATAATTAAATTATATGCATATTCACACCTATCTGCCCCATTAAACACTAAATTATTATTATTATTATTTGACATAGGATCTTGCTATGTTGCCTAGGCTGGCCTCAAACTGCTGGGGTCAAGCAATCCTCCCACCTCAGCATCCTGGGTAGCTGGGATTATAGGTGTGCACCACCACGTCCAGTGAAACACTGAATTATCTGGAGATGAGGGCTTTAATTTTGTTTGTTTGTTTGTTTGTTTTGAGACAGGGTCTCACTCTGTTGCTTAGGCTGGAGTGTAGTGGTGTGATCATGGGTTACAGCAACCTTTGCCTCCCAGGCTCAAGTGATCCTCCCACCTCAGCCTCCTGAGTAGCTGGTACTACAGGTGCACACCACCACACCTGGCTAATTTTTGTATTTTGTACAGAGACAGGGTTTTGCTATGTTGCTCAGGCCTTCCTTGAACTCCTGGGCTCAAGCAGTACACCCGCCTTGGCCTCCCAAAGTGTTGGGATTACAACACAGTGATGGGCTTTAATTTTTTTCATATAAATTCTACTACTTAGGACACTGCTAGGCATCCCATGGGCACTCGAAACATATTTGTTGGCTGCTCTTTCTTAGCAGTAATATTCTAATGCTTTTAGACAGTATTTACTATTAAAGGGAACAAATCCTGTTTTAAAAATCCCAAGAGTTATTCCATCCCCTCAATCTAAGATGGGCTTAAATACCTTTCACCTATAAAAAGAAAAAAATTTTTAAATACCTTTTTATGGATCACATTTAAAAATGTTTAAAAATACAACTTTGAAAGTTGCCATCATGACATCTTTCTAACCAAACTCCAATATTCTTGTGTTTCACAAAATATGATGCAAACATCCTTGTTCACCTACCATGCTTGGCTTTCGATCCACTGGGATAAATAATGCCGCACCTCAATGGGAAAATGCTGGCCATATAATGCTTGCATCTGATGAAGGGCTTCTCCTTGGAGCTGCTGAGCTTGTATCCACACAGCCATGGTTTACAATCTGTTGAACAAACAATCAGTGCTTTGGGTGTTTTTTCTTTATTTTCCCCTTACATCCACCAGAGTAAATATTCACTTAGTTACCAAGGTAAATGTTTTTATTTTATTATTTATTTTTATTTTTATTTTTTTGAGACAGAGTCTCGCTCTGCCACCCAAGCTGGAGTGCAGTGGCACAATCTTGGCTCACTACAACCTCCGCCTCCCCGGTTCAAATGATTCTCCTGTCTCAGCTTCCTGAGTAGCTGGGATTACAGGCGCACACTACCATGCTTGGTTAATTTTTGTATTTTTAGTAGAGATGGGGCTTCACTGTGTTGGCCAGGCTGGTCTCGAACTCCTGACCTTAAGTGATCCTCCCACCTCAGCCTCCTAAAGTGCTGGGATTACAGGCGTGAGCCACCACGTTTGGCCAAAGTAAATGTTTTTAGCCCTTTTGGTAGACTAAAGACAATATTCTTGAACTGAATTTTAACTTTAAAATGTTTTCAAAATGTAGACACTCAGCCTGGCCATGGAAAGATACACAGCTGGGTCTATGAAGCTCTGACTATGAAATGTACTAAGGTCTTATAAGCAAAAGTACAAAAGGAGTATTAGGGAAAGAATTGCTAACTTTGACATCGTAGACATATTCTTTACTTTTGTTCAAAATTGTCAGCCATGGTAAGCAGCATTTCAACAGTAATAAATAATTAGCAGAGAGTTGTTTTTTTTTTTTTTTGAGACAGAGTCTTGCTCTGTTGCCCAGACTGGAGGGCAGTGGCAAGATCTCGGCTCACTGCAACCTCTGCCTCCCGGGTTCAACCAATTCTACTGCCTCAGCCTCCCAAGTAGCTGAGATTACAGGTGCCCGCCACCGAACCCAGCTAATTTTTGTATTTTCAGTAGGGATGGGGTTTCACCATGTTGGCCAGGATGGTCTCGAACTCCTGACCTCAAGTGATCCATCTCAGCCTCCCAAAGGGCTGGGGTTACAGGTGTGAGCCACTGCGCCCAGCTGAGAGATTTTTTTTAAAAAATCACTTGTTTTAGATTTGGTATTTTGACTTCAGAAATATAATAAACATACGCCATTTTGAAAAAGCCCAGTAAAAGAAAAGTGAAAATATCTGAAGTGTTGATTGAACCCTATGCATTATCACTAGTTACCTAAGCAGCAATGCTTTGCACACAAAGAGCACAGATTTATCTGGAAAAATGCCCCAAGGTTCACCTCCTGAGTTACTGCTAAGGAATTTATGAAGCAATGTTGTTAAATTATAGCATTTACAAATCTTTCAGACACAAAAACAATACATTCCACCTAAAAGTTGGAAATATGAACCATTATACTCCAATAGCAGGTAGTTTCTTTTTTTTTTTTTTTTTAATTTGAGACGTAGTCTTGCTGTGTTGCCCAGGCTGGAGTGCCGTGACACGATCTCAGCTCACTGCTAGCCCCACCTCCTGGGTTCACGCCATTCTCCTGCCTCAGCCTCCCGAGTAGCTGGGACTACAGGTGCCCACCACCACGCCTGGATAATTTTTTGTATTTTTAGTAGAGATGGGGTTTCACCGTGTTAGCCAAGATGGTCTCGATCTCCTGACCTCGTGATCCGCCCACCTCAGCCTCCCAAAGTGCTGGAATTACAGGCGTGAGCCACTGCACCCAGCCAGTAGTTTCTTTTTTTAACATGCTCTTGATTTTTTAAAAAACAGCTTTATAAAACTACCATGATGCCCCCCTCAGACTCACCTGACAATTTTTAACTCATTTGGCAGATGCTCTTTGAGTTTAATCAGATTAGAGCAGAAACATTTGGGTAGACTGGGAAGGGACTTCAAGTAACTCTAAGGACTGAAAATGAATCTTGCTCTAACACTATTTTCCATAATGTAGAGTTTGGTATAAGGCAGGGTTATCTTGAATTCCATCCCACATGATTTGGCTACTGATTTGTACAATTCTTCTAAGAACTAGGTTACAGTTAGGGGCCGGTGACTTGGACTTGGATTTTGTTTACTACCAGAGACTGCACAAGTGTGTTAGGAAATAAAAATCTCTTCTGTTAGTTGTAGTTGTCTGATCACATAACACTGGGCTATTTATGGGACAAGTCAGTTAGCCAACAATGAGGTGTAGGGGAGTGCCAGTTATCTATTTTAGACTAGTGCAATGCTACAGAACACTTGAGAAGTGTATAATTTTATTTAGGGCTTTTAGGCATTAAGGCTGGGATCACTGTAGACCCAATTTGACCCAAGACATCAAATTTCAGTGGCTGTGAGTTCACCAAAACACTTAGATAAAAGAGCTCTCTCCAGAAGCAATTCCACTTTATAATCAAACACTGGAAGTCACTTAACTGCACAATATATTTTTTAATCAAATAAATCATATCGCAAGATTTTGGAAAACCAGAACAGATACCAAATCACGATTTTTGGATGAAGGATAAGGAATGGATGGCCAGGCACGGTGGCTCACGCTTGTAATCCCAGCACTTCGGGAGGCTGAGGTGGGTGGATCACCTGAGGTCAGGAGTTCGGGACCAACCTGGCCAACATGGCGAAACCCCGTCTCTACTAAAAATACAAAACAATTAGCCAGGTGTGGTGGCATGCGTCTATAATTCCAGCTACTTGGGAGGCTGAGGCAGGAGAATTGCTTGAATCTGGGAGGCAGAGGTGGCAGTGAGCCGAGATTATGTCACTGCACTCCAGCCTGGCAACAGAGCCAGATTTTGTCTCAAGAAAAAAAATTATATAAGGGATGGATGAATGAAGGTGCTTAGGCACTTAAGTATATGGAAGAGTGATAAAAGAATGAAGAGAAGAATCTAGGTGTTAGTATTCCTAAGTAGTAAAGAGTAAGAAGTAGGCCCTCACCATAGCTCTCAATGAATATGTGAGTGATACCAACAAATACAAAAATTCTCCTGCATCTGCATTCATTAGGTGAACTGACTTCAGAGACAAAATAAGGAAAGCTATGAAAACTTTTATCTCCCCAGAGACTCCTTCCCAGCCCACTCAAATAAAACGGCATTCTGGTCACTCTCTATCCTCTTAATCTGCTTTATTTTTCTTATCATTTATCAATTCCTGATATTGATCATATATTTGCTTACTGACTTCCCACCAGGGTGAAATCACCATGAACACAATGACTTTGTTTTGTTCACCGTGCTTTCTCCTTGGTCTAGAACGGTACCTGGCACATAAGCATCATAATTTTTTTGTTGCATAAATAAATGTATACACACAATTTGACCGATTCTATTGGCTCTTTTCAAAGTTATAATTGAACAATGTATCAGTATGAAACATCAAGGCATGAAAATGGAACATATTTCCATTTAAATAATCAATTACAATTTTTTTTTTTTGAGACGGAGTCTCGCTCTGTCGCCCAGACTGGAGTGCAGATATCTCAGCTCACTGCAGCCTTTGCCTCCCAGGTTCAAGCAATTCTCCTGCCTCAGCCTCCCGAGTAGCTGGGACTACAGGCACACACCGCCACGCCCAGCTAAGTTTTGTATTTTTAGTAGAGATGGGGTTTCACCATGTTGGCCAGGATGGTCTTGGTCTCCTGACCTCGTGATCTGCCCTCCTCGGCCTCCCAGAGTGCTGGGATTACAGGCGTGAGCCACCACGCTCAGCCAGGAGCACATCTTATTCACGACTGTGTCCCCAGCGTCTAGTACGGTGGCTTGCCTATGGAAAGTGGTCAAAAAATACTTGCGGAGCGAATAAATACACAAACAAATATTTAACATTCCCTGCTGGTCAAGCATATTTAGGAGCCTATTACTGTTTTAGGAAAGAAATACTGTGGTGATATACTATGCATGTAGGGGTATTAAAAAATGTCACTCTATTTTGCCTTAAATTTTAGATTATTTCTTAGTTTTCATCAAAGAGTAGACTGCTGAGCTCTTAGAATTTGTAGAATATTTTTATGATTCTAGTTATGAACATGCCACAATAATTATTTTCTAAAATAGCATCCCATTTGAAGGATAATAGCTGGTAAATACCAAGTGGCAATTACCTTATTTTGATAAATACAATATAGTTTCACTACACATAAGTGCTTTGATAGAGCTGGAGAGTAGATTCTGCTCACTGCTATTCAAAAGCGTAAAATAAAAGTACACTAACTAGTACAGAGTCATTTTTATTTTACTGTTAAACTGAAAATTATCTATATGTGAAATATGAGATGATTTACTGAGATTATCATTATAAATTCTAAATACCCAGTTTAGGAAAAAACCAACTGTTTTCCCAGTTACGTGAATAACACCTAGAAGCTATGTAGTGGTTTTACGTGAATAACACCTAGAAGCTATGTAGCGGTTTTTTGTTTGTTTGTTTTTTGAGACGGAGTCTCACTCTGTGTCGCCTAGGCGGGAGTGCAGTGGTGTGATCTCGGCTCACTGCAGCCTCTGCCTCCCGAGTTCAAGCAATTCTCCTGCCTCAGCCTCCTGAGTACCTGGGACTACAGGCACTCACCACCACGCCTGGCTAATTTTTTTTAGTAGAGATGGGGTTTCACCATGTTGGCCAGGTTGGTCTTGAACTACTGACCTCAGGTGACCTGCCCGCCTCAGCCTCCCAAAGTGCTGGGATTACAGGCGTGAGCAAGCGTGCCTGGCAGCTAAGTAGTATTTTTCTTCATACATGTCAGAACTCTTCACCCCATTATCAGGCTATGTCCACATGCCTGATATGAGTAGCATTCATCTAACCGACACTCATCCTTCTAACTGGCATTCATCTAGCCATCGAACGCTACTCTGCATCCACAAAGACTGTACCTCTGTCCCCAGTACCCGCCCTCTTCTGCTTATTTACGGGCAGCTCCAATTTCAGTGCGTGATGCTCAGACAAGGGAAGTGGTTTGTTCTTTGGTAAATCATCACAGGGGATTCTCTAAAGACTGGGAAATGGATTCACAATCTTATTTTTAGGCCAAAGATGAGAACTATTTGAGCTCGGTTGAGTTGCACTCTGTGTTCACAGGCATTTCAGAACAACCTAAGACAGCCCTGGATGCAGAACCCTGTACTTTCTGAAGGCATAAAGCACCTACCTCAACTTTATATATCTGGATATACCCACGGGCTTGGAGAGCCAAATAAATCAGTCGGGCCCTCAGGCACTTGTTAATAAAAGTTTCAAAGTCTAATAGCTCATAATGTTACAGGCTTACTGAAAACCATAAAAATGAATGTCCACCACATAAATAAATGATATAAGTGAGTGGGATTTGGAATAATTTTGTCTCAGTCATAAATATCTTTTCTCAGAAGCTTTTCCTTTCTAAAAGTAAAATATAAACTATAACAAAGAAAAACATCACTGTCTCTCTGAGGACTTGTAGAACACTGTGACCAAGGTCTTGCCCTAGCTAAACTGCAGTGGAGAGTAGTGTCTGACATTAGAAGGCCCACTGTGTATCTGCCAACTCAGTGAATGAATTCTAGCGTGGGGTGGGAGTAGGGGGTTAATATGAATAATATTATGCATAATATGAATAATACGAATCCAGTAGATTTGGTCTGCTGGATTCATGTGTATAATTTAAAGCATTTTGTAATTCCGATTCTCCATCCTACCCCCCATCCCAGGGCCAAAGTCTCTAAACTGGGGTTAAACTTTTAGAGATGATGCTGAACTCACCTAAATACGGTTCTGCCAAAGACAGCCTGTTAAGCCTCTCTGTGCCTCAGTTTTCTTATTTGTACAATGGGAATAATAATACTTATGCCCCTTAGGGGGCTGCTGTAAGAATGAATTAGTTTTATGTACATACCTAAAACAGTATCTAGCTAAGAGCAGGTGCTCTGTAAGTACTCACTACTGTTCTTACTGTTACCTTAAACTTACAAAACCGGCTTCTTTCTCCCATCTCTAATTTTAACTCAATTTAATAAACTTTCCAAAAATCAATCCTCCACAAATAGCTCTTGCTATCCTTCTCCTTAACCAATATCCTCCAGTATAAACTTTTCTATCCATCCATCCATCCATCTGAGACAGGGTCTTACTCCATCACTCAGGCTGGAGTGCAGTGATGTGATCATGGTTCACTGCAGCCTCAAACTCCTGGGCTTGAGGGATACTCCTACCTCAGCCACCCAAGTAGCTAGGACTGTGGGCACATGCCATCACACCTGGCTAATTAAAGAAAAAAACTTTTTTTTTTTTTGTAGAGACAAGGTCTTACTATGTTGCCCAGGCTGGTCTCAAACTCCTCACCTCAAGTGATCCTCCCAAGTCAGCCTCCCCCAGAGTGCTGGGATTAGAGGCACAAGCCATTGTGCCTGGCCTTTTTTTTTTTTTTTTTTTTTAGGCAGAGTCTCGTTCTGTCACCCAGGCTGGAGTGCAGTGGCGTGACCTGGGCTCACTGCAACCTCCGCCTCCCGGGTTTAAGCAATTATCTGCCTCAGCCTCCTAAGCAGCTGGGATTACAGCCGCCCCCCACCACGCCTGGCTAATTTTGTATTTTTAGTAGAGACGGAGTTTCACCATCTTGGCCAGGCTGGTCTTGAACTTCTGACCTTGTGATCCACCCGCCTCGGCCTCCCAAAGTGCTGGGATTACAGGCTGTGCTGGGCCCTTTTAAAAGATGGTATTCCTATTTCTTAATCAATTTCACTGGCACAAGGACTTCTGCAGACAGGAACTCTTGGGAGGTGGTGGTGGAAAGGCACCATGAAGTCTGTTCTCTCATCTTTGAATGAAAGAATGGAGAATTGTGAAGGGTGAGGGTGGTACAGTAACAGCAAGGCTTTGATTTTGCCCTATGCATACTAAACTCTTTAAAAAAAAAGAAAAAAGAAGAGGCCGGGTGCGGTGGCTCATGCCTGTAATCCCAGCACTCTGGGAGGCCGAGGCGGGTGGATCACGAGGTCAAGAGATCGAGACCATCCTGGCCAAAATGGTGAAAACCCATCTCTACTAAAAATACAAAAATTAGCTGGGCGTGGTGCCATGCTCCTGTAGTCTCAGCTACTCAGGAGGCTGAGGCAGAAGAATCGCTTGAACCCGGGAGGCAGAGGTTGCAGTGAGCCAAGATCATGCCACTGCACTCCAAGCTGGCGACAGAGCAAGACTCTGTCTCAAAAAAAAAAAAAAAAAAAAAAAAAGGAGAAGAAAACTACCTATTCCATTCCTTCCAATATGTTGTTGAACAGAGAGGACTAAGCCAGCAGGGAGCCATGGCTTTACCTATTCCTTCCAAGGACATATCTGACTTTTAATAATTAAAGTACAAAAAATAACTAATGAAATTTGAAGTTTTCATTTATTATACTGCTTTATGAATTATTAGCAACAAATATTTCAATTCATCTAATAAATAAAAATAAACTTCAGAAATAGGATAAGAAATAAATAACATTTATCAGTGTTATTATTATCCCCCATCCAGATTTAAGAGCTAGCTAAGCACTTACTATATTACTTATAACAAGTGCTTTTATGAATCTACTCTTTATCCTAAATCCCTCAGACGTAGGCACTATTATTATCCCCGTTATGGATGAGGAAATTGAGGGTCATCAAGATTAAGTAGAATTGTAACATGGTGAAACAGTTTTGGAAAACTATCTGGCAATTCTACAAAAGGGTAAACATAGAGTTACTACATTATCCAGTAGTTCCACTCCTGGGTATATGCCTAAGAGAAGTGAAAACATGTGTCCCCAGAAAGTGGGTACACAGGCCAGGTGCAGTGGCTCACGCCTGTAATCCCAACACTTTGGGAGGCTGAGGCGGGTGGATCACCTGAGGTCAGGAGCTCGAGACCAGCCTGGCCAACATGGCAAAAACCCATCTCTACTAAAAATTAAAAAAGAAAAAAATGAGCCGGGCACGGTGGCGGGTGCCTGTAATCCCAGCTATTTGGGAGACTGAGGCAGGGGAATTGCTTGAATCTGGGAGGTGGAGGTTGCAGTGAGCCGAGATCTGTGCCACTGCGCTCCAGCCTGGATGACAGGGCAAGCACAGCAAGACTCTGTCTCAAAAACAAAGCAAAACAAAAAACAGGTACACAAATGTTCACAGCTGCATTATTCATAATCATCTCATAATCGCCCCAAAGTGGAAACAACTCAAATGTCCACCAAAGGATAAACAGATAAATATGGATAGGAATGGATAAATACAATGAATAAAATGGAATATTATACAGATGTTAAAAAGGAATGAAGTACTGATGCATGCTACAGTGTGGATGACCTTGAAATCATTATGTAAAGTGAAAGGCATGCAAGGGAACATACTGTAAATTCCATTTTTATGAAATATCCGGAATAGGCAAATCCATAGAGACAGAAAATAGATTGTTGGTTGCCAAGGGCTGAGGGGAGGGAGAAATGGGGAATGATTGCTAAAAGGTAAGGGCTTTTTGAAGGGATGATGAAAATGTTCCGGAATTAGATAGTGGTGATAATTGTATAACTCTGAGAATATACTTCAAAGGGTGAATTTTATAGTGCGTGATTATATCTCAGTAAAGCTATTTTTAAAAAGAGAAAGAGGTGAAACACTTGCTCCAGGGTCGGTCCCATACTACTAAGGGGTACTATCTGGGCTGGACCTACCTGAGAACCTGCACTTACTTGCACCACTGCACCAGGTTGCATGCATGTTGAGGACTTAAGGTGGTTTGCCATTTTCTATGTACTTTTCTGCCTGTTTGTTATATTTCATAATTTAAAGAGAGCAAAGAATGAAAAATTAAAGTAAGAAACCTAATACTGAGGGGCTCTGATTCTGGCAAAGGCTAGGGCTGGGTGACAGATGAAAGAGATGACGTATAAACATTGCTTCTGATCTGAAAAGTACAAGGCAAGGAGCCAGGGTTCAAAACTGTTAAACCTATCAGCTCCAGTGAATGACTAAGTATTCTGTACAGAATATAAACAGCAAGTTCCAGCCAGGCGTGGTGGCTCATGCTTGTAATCCCATACTTTGTGAGGCAGAGGTGGGCAGATCACCTGAGGTTGGGAGTTCAAGACCAGCCTGACCAACATGGAGAAACCCTGTCTCTATTAAAAATACAAAAAATTAGCCAGGCGTGGTGGTGCATGCCTGTAATCCTAGCTACTTGGGATGCTGAGGCAGGAGAATCGCTTGAACCTGGGAGGTGGAAGTTGCAGTGAGCTGAGATCACACCATTGCACTCCAGCATTGGCAACAAGAGTGAAACTCCGTCTCAAAAAAAAAAAAAAGAGCAAATTCCCTAATTATGTTTACTGCTTTACTGTTGATACCAACATTATTAAATATATTAAATGGTGGTGGTCACCTAGTACAGCAATTTTTTTTCTTTTTTTTGAGACAGAGTCTTGTTCTGTCATCCAGGCTGGAGTGCAGTGGCATGATCTTGGCTCACTGAAACCTCTGCCTCCCGGGTTCAAGAGATTCTCCTGCCTCAGCCTCCTGAGTAGCTGGAATTACAGGCATGTGCCACTGTGTCTGGCTAATTTTTGGATTTTTAGTACAAGCAGGGTTTTACCATGTTGGCCAGGCTGGTCTTGAACTCCTGACCTCAAGTGATCCACCCACCTCGGCCTCCCAAAGTGTCGGGATTACAGGCGTGAGCCACCATGCCCAGCCTAGTATAGCGATTTTGAGGGACGGAAAAATATTCAATAGCAGCAATAAAGGATTAAGACTTCATTCATATTAAAATTGGACTAATATCAAGTAAGAAGGCTATCACATCTAGAAGTAGGTTAATACCAGAGCCATCTGCTCTTTAATTTTTTTTTTTCTAAATACTACCTTATATGCAATCAGGAAGCCAATTCTCTTTTTAAAAAATCACATTATTAAACAGATGGGAAGAGAACAGAAAGAATAAAAGCATTTGGCTCACAAAGAAGCAAACAAGGAAAAATGTGCCCAGGCAACACAGAGATGATAGTATTCTGGGAAGACAATCAGTCATTAATCTTTATGTCACAGCCAAATCACTGCATATTACAATAGGAAGAACAGAGAATGGAGGAGGGGAAAGGGGTAAGGGAGGGAATAAAGGAGAAGGTAGAGAAAGGATCTACTTACTAAATATAAAAATCAAGTTTCAATCAGCAGGTTACTATATATTTAAAACTCTCATCTAAATATAGGATATAAAGTCTTGGTCAAAGATGCACAATCTCAAAAATAAAGAGAGTAGACTCAGACAAGGATCATCACAGCTGCTAAAACCATTAGGTGACAGTTGTTGGGGAACAGCATTTAGTCTCAAAGTACTACTCACATATTACTTATTATTCAAAGGGGAAAAGGTGCATTTCTGTGGATAAATCTGGCAGACAATGCCTTAACCGAGTGATCAAACATCCCCAATCATGGGATAAACTGACATTATGTGCCTCCAGATATGATTTGCTGAAAAGAATACACAAACTAAATCATGAAGAAACAATCAGACAAATCCAAATTGTGAGACTCTAATCAGTGATCCCACCCCCCCACCCAAAACAGGTGGAACTGTTCTAGGTTAAACGAGACTGAAGAGACACAACCACCAAGAGCGTAATTCAAAAACAAAAACACGACTGGGTGTGGTGGCTCATGCCCGTAATCCCAGCACTTTGGGAGGCCAAGCCCAGAGGATCACTCAAGGTCAAGCATTCGAGACCAGCCTGGTCAATATGGTGAAACCCTGTCTCTACTAAAAATACAAAAATTAGTTGAGCGTGGTGGCACACGCCTGTAGTTGCAGCTACTCGGAAGGCTGAGGCACAAGAATCTCTTGAACCCGGGAGGCAGAGGTTGTAGTGAGCTGAGATTGCGCCACTTGCACTCCAGGCTGGGCAACTGAGTGAGACTCTGTCTCAAAACAAACAAAAACACCCACAGCTCTAAAGGCCATTATATCATTATATATTAGATATTACTTTATCACTGCTAAATTTCTTGAGAGTGACAATGGCATTCAGGTTGTGTAGAAGAATGCCCTTGCTGGGAGTAGATACACTGTCAAGTATTTGAGGGTAAATGGCCACGACGTCTGCATCTTACTTTGGCAGGAGAAACGGAAGAGTGACAGTGGTGGGGAGTGTGGGAAAGTAAATCTAACAACTGTGAACACTGGCTCAACCTAGGTGAAGTATATGCGAGTACTCATTGTTCTATTCTTTCCACTTTTAAGTCAGGTACACTTTTTTCAAAATCAAAATTAAGGGCAAACATTCCAAAAAAGAAAAACAAAGCAATGAAAGCAGAGGTTTGACTCTCACTTTGAAACTGTCCCTGGTGGTCAATAAAAATCTGGACTTCTTAGGCGTTGTGCTGCAGCTTGCAGGCCACCAGCATGCAAGTTGGGCTCTCTTGTGCCATGGTGGCCCACAGTGTACGTGTGTTATCATTATCTCCATGTCCAAATCCAGCCAGCAACTTAAGTGATCCCTTTGGGAAGAAGCTACATCTGTATCACTTTCCAGATGACTAAAAGCACTTGCCGTAGCCCAAAATTAATGACCATCTACATTATGGAAAAATAAGAAATGATTTGAAGCTGCCATGTAGTCCTATCTTACCTTCAGAATTTTTTTCTTTCTTTTCTTTTCTTTTTTTTTTTGAGACAGGGTCTCACTCTGTCACTCAGGCTGGAGTGCTGTGGCGTAATCACTGCTCACTGCAGTCTCAACCTCCTGGGTTCAGGTGATCCTCCTCCCTTAGCCTCCTGAGTAGCTGGGACCACAGGTGTGTGCCACCATGCCCGGCTAATTTTTTTTTTTTCAGAGATGGGGTCTTGCCATGTTGCCCAGGCTGGTCATGAACTCCTGGGCTCAAGTGATCCTCTTACCTCGGCCTCCCAAAGTGCTGGGATGACAAGTGTGAGCCACCACACCCAGCCAGCCTCAGAATTTCTAGTGAAGGTTTATATTTGTACTGTAATTCAAGATCAACTCATCTTAGAATCTGTCTCTTGGACAATTCAAATCTTTTAGTTCAGGAAAAAAACTCCTCAGCTACTACAATACCCTGTTTCTATACTACTTAAATGAAATATAATCCCTTTCCTCTTGTTTGAAAGTTAAAAACAAACAAAACAGGCAATTTATTAATAAATCCACACATGTTACCAATATTTTCCCTATTAAAGTTCATGGCCTCCCTCTTACCATTGAGAATTACAGTGTTTAGTTTCTACCTAGCAAAATTTTCTTTGACGAGTGCCTTGATTTAGGCCAATTCCCAGGGATATATACCGTCGGGACAAACAGAAATAACCAAAATGTCCAAAATAGGGGGATGATTAGACTATAATGTATTAATCTAATGGGATATGGTACAACCAGTTGAATGAAATATAAAAGCTATGTTGAAATATAAAAACCATGTAGACGCATTTTTAAATTTTTATTTTATTTTATTTATTTATTTTTTTGAGACAGTCTTGCTCTTTCAACCAGGTTAAAGTGCAGTGGCACAATCTTGGCTCACTGCAACCCCCACCGCTCGTGTTCAACCAATTCTCTTGTCTCAGCCTCCTGAGCAGCTGGGACCATAGATAGGCATCTGCCACCAATGCCTGGCTAATTTTTTTTTTTTTGAGATGGAGTCTCACTCTGTCACCCAGGTTGGAGTGCAGTGGCGCGATCTCGGCTCACTGCAACCTCTGCCTCCCAGGTTCAAGCGATTCTCCTGCCTCAGCCTCCCAAATAGCTGGGACTACAGGCACGCACCACCATGCCCAGCTAATTTTTGTAGTTTTAGTAGAGACAGGGTTTCACCATGTTGGCCAAGATGGTCTCGACCTCATGACCTTGTGATCCGCCCACCTTGGCCTCGCAAAGTGCTGGAATTACAGGCATGAGCTACCGCGCCTGGCTGAGTCTTGCTCTTTCAACCGGGTTAAAGTGCAGTGGCATGATCTTGGCTCACTGCAACCCCCGCCTCTCGCGTTCATGCAATTCTCTTGTCTCAGCCTCCTGAGCAGCTGGGACCATAGGCATCTGCCACCAATGCCTGGCTAATTTTTTATTTTTATTTTTTTGAGACAGAGTTTTGCTCTTATTGCCCAGGCTGGAGTGTAATGGCGTGATCTTGGCTCACTGCAACCTCCGCCCCCCAGGTTCAAGCAATTCTCCTGCCTCAGCCTCCCGAGTACCTGGGATTACAGGTGCCCACCACCATGCCCAGCTAATTTTTTGTATTTTTAATAGAGACAGGTTTTCACCATGTTGGCCAGGCTGGTTTCGAACTCCTGACCTCAGGTGATCTGCCCACCTCGGCCTCCCAAAGTGCTGGGATTACAGGCGTGAGCCACCCTGCCCAACCCTAATTTTTGTATTTTTAGTAGAGATGGGGTTTCACCATGTTGGCCAGGCTGGTGTCCAACTCTTGGCCTTGTGATCCTCCCGCCTTGGCCTCCCAAACTGCTGGGATTACAGATGTGAGCCATCGCACCTGGCCCGTAGACACATTTTTTTAGAGTAGAAATAAAATAATGTTAAATGAAAAGTGTATACAACACGTATGCAAGAGGGCAAATAGAGAAAGGTCAAAGAGAAGTATAAACAGTTGTTACATTTAGGTGAAGGGGCTTTTTGGTACAATTTTTGTAAAGTTTTTGATTAAATTGTGTTTAAAATGCAAAACTTAAGATATAAATTTAATAATCAATGGGGAATTGGTACTACTGACTATCCCACAGGAACCAAGTTTAAAGAGACATAAAACACAGGAAGAAATATTTCCTAACATGATAATATCCAGGTAATGACACTGTCTTACCTGGGCAGCCTTGATTTAAGTAGAACATTCAGAATTATAAAGTAAAAATTCAGAATTATAAAAAAATTTTAATTTTAAGTAGAACATTCAGAATTATAAAGTAAAAATTCAGAATTATAAAAAAAATTTTTTTTAAATGCAATTCTTTCACTTTCAAATATATAGTGCCTTAAATGTGTTTTCAAGCAGTGATTTAAGACTGTTAATAACAGATTAATTTGTAATTCTGACATATATTTATATATATTAGTGGCCCTCTTTCATCTTTGATGTGACTAAGCAAACTCGTACCAACTGTAAATAGAACGAAATACACAGAAAGCCACTCACAACGGTACCAGAATTTCTTTAAAATAAAAAACTTTCTAGCTGGGCATGGTGACTCACTTCTGCAGTCCAAGCTACTCAGGAGGCTGAGACAGGAGCGCTCCCAGGAGGTCAAGGCTGCAGTGAGCTATGATCACGCCGCTATGCTCAAGCCTGAGACACAAAGTGAGACCCCATTTCTAAACACAAACAAACACATCTCTTACCTCTAATCACATACCTGAACACAACTGGCTTACGTGAAGGCCGTTGACAGTTCAAGAGTAACAATTCAAGGTGTTTAGAAAGCTATCATTACAAGAGCAGATCACAGGAAACCTCAGCTGTTGGTTCCTAACTTCGCTCCTACTCAAAGGCCAACAGAACTGGGGAGAAATCTTCCTGTTTTGTTGCCAAGAACCTATACCTAAAACCAACGCAGGGTTTGTATTCCCCCTGGATTCTTCATTACCCCAGGAAAGTGGAACAGATCAGACCAGTTTCCAAGAACAGAAGCACTGCAGGGCAATCTTGCTAAGGGGGCCCTGAGATGTTTCTCTCTGTACTAATCTCTATGTCTTTTATGTACATCAACACAAACCTTCACCCAACCATCTCTGCCATCAACAGCAAATCTAGGGAAGAGACCAATAATACCTTAGAAAAGCACACCTATCCACCGAACCAAAACTAAACACAGAAGGATATGGCAGTTTGCCCCGTTTTCCAGGTAGCTGTGTTCTCTTAATTTGCCATGAATTAAAATGTTTCATTTTTACTTAGACATAACTTGAATATGTCATTTCAAATAACAAAATAAAAACTGAACTGAATATGTTTTAGTTAAAACAAAACAAAACTGAAATCTCCTCTTTTAAGAGAGAAACGCTTCATCAGCTGGTTAGTTCCCTTGTTTGCTTACTGGGTGATATGAAACCCAACTACAGCTTTCCAAAAATAATCCCAAGTTGTGGGGTGTCCTACTACCTGTGTTTAAGTAAAACAAGTCCTGCAGAAAAAGTGGATCCAACGAGTAGCAGGTTTGTTAAGAAGTTAAATCTTGGCCAGGTGTAGTGGCTCACACCTGTAATCTCAGCACTTTGGGAGGCTGAGGCACGAGGATCACCTGAGCTCAGGAGTTCAAGACCAGCTTGGGCAACATATCAAGGCTCTGTCTTTACAAAGAAAGCAAAACAAAAAGTAGTAGCGTGTGGTGGCGCACACCTGTAGTCTTAGTTACTTGGAAGGATGAGGTGGGAGAATCACTTGAGCCTAGGAGTTAGTAGCTGCAGGGAACTATGATTGCGCCACTGCATGCCAGATGGACGACAGAGCCAGACTCATTATCTAAAAAAAAAAAAAAAGTATGAAAAAAAGAAGAAGATAATTCTGGGCCAGGCACAGTGGCTCATGCCTGTAAACCCAGCACTCTGGGAGGCCAAGATGGGAAGATCGATTAGGCCAGGAGTTTGAAACAAGCCTAGGCAACATAGTGAGACTCCATCTCTACAAAAAATTTACAAATTAGCCCAGTGTGGTGGCGCATGCCTGTAGTTCTAGCTACTCAGGAGACAGGCAGAAGAATTGCTTAAGCCCAGGAGTTTGAGGCTGCTGTAAGCCGTGATTGTGTCGCTGCACTCCAGCCTGGGTGACATTGTAAGATCTTGTCCAAAAAAAAAAAAAAAAAGAATCTTATTCTAATTCTGAGAAGAAATGACATTTAATAAGAGCTCATGTCTTAGCAAATCAAAATGTTTGTCCTGCTGGGGAAAAAAAAAAACAACAACGGTTATCCAGGTATAAAAAGCAATTACCAGGACATTTAACATTAAGATGAACTAAAATTGTGCACAAAATAATGGTCCACATTTACTACAGCACTCATAGTGGGAGTAAATAAAATGCAATTACTTTTGCTAAAGCAACCTACTTTTTCTGGTAACAGACCGTCTCTCACTATACCTCTAATAGTAGATCTACACACAACGTAGCATGGTGTAGGAACTTGAGTGCATGCTCCTACAGCACACAACAGATGCACTGAAAGGCTCCCACCTCTTAACTAACAGCTTATGCTGCAAGGCATCAGCCAGGATGACGGCAGAGCCCTTCTGTGTATGTGTTCTTTCACAGGCGGCACTGTTACCGGAAGAAGCGAAGAGCAGCGATTTCCTTCCAAAAGGTCAGCTGCCTCAGACAGACCAAACAGAAAGCAGCGAATTCTTGCCAACTTCCCCTCCTGCTTCTGCAGCTAGTACGCAATAGCATTTAGTTTCCAGTAAAGCTCCAGATAAAAACAAAGCAAATGTGAGACCCAGAATCTACGCAATATCAGTGTCTCGCTTGACTGAATGAAGGGCAGTAAGATCATATGGAGCTACGCTTTTTCAACAGTGGTGGAAGTGTTAGGAAGGTGAGATTAAACATGAAGAAAAGGTCAGGACTGGAACCATCCAGATTTTATACCAATGTCCAGAAGTCTCCATCTAAAAATAAGATGGTAGGCTGGGTGCGGTGGCTCAGGCCTGTAATCCCAGCACTTTGGGAGGCCAAGGCCAGTGGATCACTTGAGGTCAGGAGTTTGAGACCAGTCTGGCTAGCATGGTGAAACCCCGTCTCTACCAAAAATATACAAAATTAGCTGGGTGTGGTGGCACGTGACTGTAATCCCAGCTACTCAGGAGGCTGAGGCAGGAGAATTGCTTGAACCTGGGAGGTGGAGGTAGCAGAGAGCCAAGATTGCACCACTGCACTCCAGCCTGGGCAACAGAGTGAGACTCTATCTCAAAAAAAATAAAAAGAAAAAGAAGATGGTATTTTAGAGATAATAAATGCAACAACAGATAAGGTCCCTAGTCAACTGATGAAAAAAGAATAAATTTTGAACTTATTCTCAAAATAAAGTCAAGTCAGTCATTGTACAACATGCTAGGGCACAGGCAGGGTTCAATGCTGACAACCAGCAGATATATATACAATGAATATATAAGTTTCTTAGATTAGACATGGAGAAAAGACTGTAAAACACATAACAAAAAGGGGAAGAGGATAGAAAATATAATTTTTTTTTTGAGACAGGGTCTCACCCTGTCACCCATGCTGGAGTGCAGTGGCGTGATCTCAGCTCACTGCAACCTCTGCCTCCCAGGCTCTAGCAATCCTCTTGTCTCAGTCTCCTGAGTAGCTGGGACCACAGGTGTGTGCCACTATGCCTGGCTAATTTTTTGTATTTTTAGTAGAAACGGGGCTTCATTATGTTGCCCAGGCTGGTCTCGAACTCTTGAACTCAAGCGCTCCACCCACCTTGGCCCTCCAAAGTGCTGGGATGACAGGCGTGAGCCACTGCGCCAAACCCAGACTTCTTTAAATTAAGAGAGTGTTAAACTACATGAAAGCCTACGCATTCAATCTTCCCAGAGGAGCAAAATTAGACCCTTTTGAGTATAAAAGTGAAGGAGAAGGAAGGGAAAATGATGATTTTAAACATTTTTCTCAACCAGATCGGTTCCCAGCTTAACTATCTACACAAAACTTGCGAGAAAATGTTACGGGCTCCTACCCCATGTCGTTGGCTCTATGTGGTTTCTAACTCGTTAGTTTCAGGTTGTGGTGGCAACAGAGACACCAGGCTTTTTGTGAGACAAGCTCTTGTTCTAAAAAGTCTGGGCTTTGATGATGGAGAGTATTTTAACCCCACTCTGAGAATACCTAGTTTGAAATGAAGATAGTATGGAGTTCAAGGAAAAACGTATTAGTTTGTTATGTTAAATTAAGCCACCCACACACCCACAGTAGAAACTGTTTTGTGTTGGAAACAAAATAAATGACTTCATTTCCAAGCCCTTCCTATACTTCATCACCAAACCTTAAATAATAGCAAAGGAATAAGCATGGGAAATGAGAAAAATAAAGTACTAGCAGCAGTAGTAATAGAATTATAATAACAGTAGTAGTAATAAATATTCAAGGAGTTTTGTCCACCTTCGGAGCTCAGGCTGTGAACCACAGTGCTTTACTTATTGAAAATCATCACCAGGCCGGGCGCCGTGGCTCATGCCTGTAATCCCAGCACTTTACGAGGCCAAGGCGGGTGGATCATGAGGTCAGGAGATCGAGACCATCCTGGCTAGCATGGTGAAACCCCATCTCTACTAAAAATACAAAAAATTAGCCAGGTGTGGTGGCAGGCACCTGTAGTCCCAGCTACTCAGGAGGCTGAGGCAGGAGAATCACTTGAACCCAGGAGGCGGAGGATGCAGTGAGTGGAGATCATGCCACTGCACTCCAGTCTGGGTGATAGAGCGACTCTGTCTCAAAAAAAAAAAAAATCATCAGCTAGTCAAATGAGTTTTTCCTGACAGTGATACCTGCAGTTTAAGACTCCTTTATAACATGAGCCACAAAATGAATTATCACAAAATGCAATTCACAAATGAATACAAAAAGATTATTTGACAATCCAAAAAAAAAAAAAGGCTTTAAATAAGACTCCCTTCCCTGAGGGTTAGCACTAAGAAGACAAACCTTCAAACACAACCAAAGGATGCCATATTTGGGGGGTGGGGGTTCACCTTCATTCTTTTAAATCAATCAGAAATTAGCCAAAAGCTTTAGATTGTAAAAGTGAGTGGGAGGAGAATAACGAGAACTGTCCTGGGCTTGGGTAACTCTCCCATAAGGCCAAAACCTAGATCCTGACCACTTGTGGTCAGAATTAGCAATGCAACATTTCCTATAAGAAGCTGAGTTGTTAACTTCGTTAAACTTGTTCGCAAATTTCTTAAGGGTCTTCCATTAGTTACATTACTATCCATCACCAATATTTATCATAGAACATCTGAAACTCAGGCTTTCTAATGGCAGAAAATATTTTACATACAGGGGGAAATGTCATTAATAGAAATGAGAAAGCAACTTGTAAAACACTCCAGTGTGTAAGACAGGATAATAAAGGATACTGAAGTTAGCTGCCATCTGGATACCTGTTCACATGATACCAATAACTAAACAGCAACTTACCTGATGCTACTGTGCACTGGGTTGGAGACAAGGTATACATGATAAATTCCTACTATAATTAATAAATGTTCAAATGAAAATATACAAATAGATTGGGTGCGGTGGCTCACACCTGTAATCTCAGCACTTTGGGAGGCCAAGGTAGGCGAATCACAAGGTCAGGAGCTCAAGACCAGACTGGCCAGCATGGGGAAACCCTGTCTCTACTAAAAATACAAAAAATTAGCTGGGCGTGGTGATGCGTGCCTGTAATCCCAGCTACTGGGGAGGCTGAGGCAGGAGAATGGCTTGAACCCAGGAGGTGGAGGTTGCAGTGAGCCGAGATCGTGCCACTGCATTCCAGCCTGGGTGACAGAGCAAGGCTCCATCTCAAAAAAAAAAAAAAAAAGAAAAAGAAAAGAAAATATACAAATAACTACGTTACTGTTGATGTACATTAAGTATGAGTTGAATGCTAAAAGATCATCTGGGTTCTCCAAGCTACGCCATCAAGAAATAGACACTCTGATACAGAAGGCAACTTCTGAATTTAACAGTGCTGTGCGATGTATCAAGGGGAAATTTGGGACAAGGATGCCTGGCAGTTCCACAAGCCTAGGAAAAGTGCCTCAAACAATCTTTAACACCTTTAGCTAGAAATAGAATCAATACAATATTTGTATCCAATGTCTTTGATCATTTTGATCATCTTATTTTTAAAAGATGGGATGTTTTCCTCCTCTAGAATTAGAATTTACCCTACACTCTGGGCATAAGAACCAAAGCAACTAAGTTATCTGCTGGCCAACTAATAGACTGTAAGCCATCCTGGAGCGAGGACCATGTCTCTCTGATTCATTTTGATTTCCCTAATATAGTACTTGATATACATGGTTGGTATTCAGTAATTGTGTATTGAATACAATTTTTATAGACCTCCATGTTACAAAAAGGACCTAAATTGGGGGAAATGGATGGTAGGTCAGTTATTTCCTTCAGGATATTTTTAACACTGTGGAGGTCATTAACCTAAATCCTTATTACAGGAATAATGGGAGTGAATCACACTTTATAGAAACCATGACGGAGGTTTTGACTCATCATTGGTGCTAATCAAGGTAAACATAATAGCAAGTTGTGCCACCCTCATAAACATCGTGACAAGTTTGTAAAATAGAGCTAACACTTTATTGCAGCAATTTCAAAGAGAAGAATTACATGAAATATGATGATGCTAAGATGAGCTAAAATTCCAAAGAAAGCATCTTCTCTAAGCAAACTAACCTTTCTTTTAATTATATCTCAAGAAAGAAGCTGAGTATAAACGAAAAGCACATTTGTCAACAATTCACTCATTCAGTTACCATGTATGCCACTAACTACAATCCAGAAAGATTTATGATTGTGCCAAAACAAGATGATGAGGTTCTATACCCAGAATGTAGATTAATGTTAGAAGGATGACTCAGGACTTATGGCATCAGTCTGATAGACATTGAACCTCTTTCTTTCTTTCTTTCTTTTTTCATCTCTGTGAGTTCTTCAACTACAGGACAGAATGCCAACTCAGGAAGATAATTCGGTAAACACAGCCACCTTTGACTACAGACTATTTTTTATCCAAGATGTATTTCCATGTAGCAAAGTAAATTTAGCAAATGAAAATATAGTCTTGACTTGCTATGGATGTCCCCTATCTCTGCCAAAAATGACAAGCTGCTTGCTCAAAAGCTGTCACTAACTAGCAGCTGCTGCTGTAAAGAAAACCAAAGTAAGTGCCAATAAAAGCATATCGAACTCAAAGAGGGCCCTATGACAAGAAATGGGAAATGCAAGAATCTATTTGTGACTAGTAAATTTACATAAATACTAGCAATCTAAATTTGGGAGATGTAGGGGCAGGGCAATAATGGCAATACATATCCATTCATATTTAAACAGGAAGGACTGAAAGAGTCTCCTAACATCCTTAAAGTCAGAAATATCAAGGTATTGGTGTTGCTGAATTCCATCACAACCATTTCCACCTTTCCAATAGGACCCAGTCTTGGTTTTGGATGATGATTATTTTTAGAGACAGGGTCTTGTTCTGTGGCCCAGACTGGAGAGCAGTGGCATGAACACAACTCATTGCAGCCTGTGACTCCTGGCCTCAAGTCATCTTGCCACCTTTGCCTCCCAAAGTGCTGGGATTACAGGCGTGAGTCACCACGCCTGGCCTGGTTTTGGATAATTTCTCATTGTCAATACTTCTGTCTCTGGCACTTTAACAACTGCATTTGTAGACATTGTAAAAATAAATTTTAAAAATAACTTTCATATTCTATGGGCTTCGGCCTAAACTCTGATGGTTCCGAATCTATCTGTTGACCCCTCATTTTATAGGTTGAAACTATGAAGTCAAGCAGAAGTGATCTGCCCAATGTAAATGAGCACAGATACAGTAGCAGAAAATCACTTTACTAGCCCTATTTCAAGAGGCTCTAAAGGAGTCCACAACATCCCAGCACTTTGGGATGCTAAGGCAGGAGGATCACTTGAGGCCAGGAGTTCAAGACCAGCCTGGGCAACACAGCAAGACTTCATCTCTACAAAATAAAAATTAAAAAATTAGCCAGGCATGCTGGTATGTACCTGTAATCCTAGCTACTCAGAAGGTTGAGGTGGGAGGATGGCTTGAGCCCAGGAGTTTGAGGCTACAGTGAGCCATGATTGCACCACTGCACTCTGTCTCTTAAAAGATAATAATAAAGTAGTCTACAGCCCAAGATCCTGCTTTAAAGCTAAATTCCATAGATTACTTTTCAAATCATCCTTTGAAGCTGTCCTCTCTTTGTTCCTATCAGTCAGAACTCCCAGTATATTTCTCTTTTTCCTCAACAAGTTAGTTTCTGTCCTTAAAAAAAAAAAAAAATTAAGAATATTTCCTCTTCATTTTTGTTCTCTTACTCTCTTTTTCTCTCTCCCTCCAGGTGAACTGCTAGAGAGCTACGATTGTTTCATCTATATTTGGACCCCTAGGGTCAGGCTGTGTCTTTAGCAACTACTCAGAAAAATGAGAATGAAAAAGAAAGAAAAAAGGAAGAGAGAGAGAGGGAAGGACAAACTGGAAGGGAAGGGAAGGAAAAGTAGGGAGAAAGGAAGATGTAATGAGAATAGAAAATTTTTAAAAATGAAAAAAAAAAAGAAGGCCAGTGCGGTGGCTCATGCCTGTAATCCCAACACTTTGGGAGGCCTAGGCAGGCGGATCACGAGGTCAGGAGATTAAGACCATCCTGGCCAACATGGTGAAACCCCGTCTCTACAAAAAATACAAAAATTAGCTGGGCGTGGTGGCATGCGCCTGTAGTCCCAGCTACTCGGGAGGCTGAGGCAGGAGAACCACTTGAACCCAGGAGGCAGAGGTTGCAGGGAGCCGAGATCGTGCCACTGCACTCCAGCCTGGCAATGGAGCGAGACTCCGTCTAAAAAAAAAAAAAGTTTCTTAACTGTCGTTTCTTAATGACACGCAATCAGAACCTCCCCTGCAGCTGAGGTCCCCTGTGGAGAGTATGTCTCATTGTCTGTATAAACAATTACAACAATGTACCTGTAATTTTCCAGTTCATAATCAGGCTGTAAGAATGAGAACAATTTGTTTTATGAAACATGGAGAAAGACTAATCTTTGCTATTACTCTCAGTGCAGGTTTATCAGCAAGACTTGGAGTAGATAAGCCACAGGCATACAGATGAGGAATCACATTTTGAAAGCTTTAATAACTTCCTAGTGGTATGCAACAAGCTGCTGAATTAACTTGTCTTTGCATACTCATTGCACATGCATTACTGGCCAGGTCTAGGTACAAAGCAAAAACTAAACAATCAAAGGAAAGAAAAACTGTGAAGTCTCCAACCAAAAGAATTATGTTGCAATAAAAGGAATAAACACAAAGGGGCAGATAGTGTATGATTCCACTGATATAAGATGCCTGGAGTAGTCAAACTCATAGAGACAGAAAGAATGAATGGCGGTTGTCAGAGCCTGCGGGGAGGGGCAAATGGAGAGTTTTATTCTCATTACTGTTTAATGAATACAGGATTTTAGTTTAGGATGAAAAAATTCTGGAGATGGACCAGGTGCTGACGGTCACACAACAATGTGAATGTGCTTAATGCCACTGAACTGTACTTTAAAACAGTGAAAATGGCCGGGCACGGTGGCTCGCGCCTGTAATCCCAGCACTTTGGGAGGCCGAGGGCGGTTCACCTAAGGTCAGGAGTTCCAGACCACCCTGGTTAACATGGTGAAACCCCACCTCTACTAAAAATACCAAAATTAGCCAGGCATGGTGGCGTGCACCTGTAATCCCACCTACTCAGGAGGCTGAGGCAGGAGAATTGCTTGAATCCAGGAGGTGAAGGTTGCAATGACCTAACCTCCAGCCTGGGTGACACAGAGAAACTCCATCTCAAAATAAAAGGTTAAAAATGGTAAATTTTATGATATATATATGTAACTCCACAATCTTTAAAATGGGGTTAAAAAAACAGTTTTTGCCTAATAAACTCACATTTTTTCTATCTTTAATGCTGAAATCCAAAGGAAACAAAGAGATATTTGCTGTCTCCTCTCTCTTCTCCCCCATCCCCCCAACTTTTTTTGAGACAGCGTCTCACTCTGTGGCCCAGGCTGGTCTCTAACTCATGGGCTCAAGTGACCCTCCTGGCTCAGCCTCCCACAGTACTGGGATTATAGGCATGAGCCACTGCACCCAGCCCCCTCTCTTTTCTTTCTTCCACAGTAAAAGGCACACTTTCAGTCCTTCTGAGGGTTGAAGCTCTCTGGATACACCTGCTATATTGAGATTAAAGGGGAATACAGTAGTCTTTCCTTATCTAAGATTTTGTTTTCTATGGTTTCTGTTACCCACAGTACAGCATAGTAAGATACAGTATTTTAAGATAGACTACATTCGGCCAGGCACAGTGGCTCATGCCTGTAATCCCAGCATTTTGGGAGGCCGAGGCGAGCAGGTCACGAGGTTAGGAGATCGAGACCATCCTGGCTAACATGGTGAAACCCCATCTCTACTAAACAAAATACAAAAAATTAGCTGGGTGTGGTGGCAGATGCCTGTAGTCACAGCTACTGGGGAGGCTGAGGCAGGAGAATGGCATGAACCCAGGAAGCAGAGCGTGCAGTGAACGGAGATTGCGCCACTGCACTCCAGCCTGGGTGACAGAGCGAGACTCTGTCTCAAAAAAAAAAAAAAAAAAAGACTACATACTTGTTCTATTTTATTATCATTGTTCTTAATCTCTTACTGTGCCTAATTTATAAATTGAACTTTATCATAATTATATATGCATAGGAAAAAACAATATATATATATAGGGTTCCGTATTACCCGAGGTTTCAGGCATCCCTTGGGATAAGGCAGGACTACTATACTTATTTAACAGATACTTATTGAGTAACTATTACATGTTGGGCTCTGTTCTAGGTACTAAGAATGTGGCAGTGAACAAAACAGACATGCTTTATGGAACTTAGATTCTGGTATGTAATATTAAATACTTTAAAGTTTAAATAAATAATTGTGCCCCTGCTACACTTTCTAGTTTTTGTTTTTATTCTTCTTCTCTTTATTTCTGTTGGGAGAAAACAGATACCACCTGACAATTGAATCTTACAGGTCAATGACAAAGTCTGTGTGTTCAAACCAGTATCTGGGAAGAAGTTTTAAAAGCATCTCCACAACATCAGACTAACAGGGGGATTACTGGCTTTTGTGAAGTCTTGGTGATGCAAAAGCAATTTCTGATAAAACCAGAACATCTGTTCATCCCTGCTGAAAGCCTATCATCTTTATGGAGCTATTGTACGTGCAAAACAAATCGGGTCCAATCAAGGATTCCACAGTTAAGATCATTTCAGTGTGGCATTATTCCAGCTTTGGTCCAGGACATACAGTTTTATTTAGAGGATAACTTTCATGATTGCCACAATCAAATCAAATCCTTTATCTTTCAAAGATGATTTGCAGATTCAGTCTTCACAAAGCACTAAAAATATAGAGCATGGAGTTAAAAATTCACAATGGGACCACACACAAATAGCAGTACAGGGTGGTAGATAGCTAGCCAATGTTTACTTTCTTCTTTTTCCCACAGAATAAAATATAGGTCAAATTCTACTAAAACAACAAATACCATCACAGTAAAAACCTAGGTATAACAAAAATATTTTGACACACTTAAAAATGTCCATATGTTTCTTAATTCAACACAATATACTTTTATAGAATCAATATAATGAATTTTATGAGAGTGCTGAATCCTAACCACTAGACAACCAGGGAATTATAATGAATTTTAAATCAAAAGAATGACTCCTTAGAGCATAACAACTTTGTGTCCGCTCTTTAATTTTTATCTTTAGGGACATATTTTAAATATTTCAAAATAGGCTGTCACAGTATATTTGGAAGAAAGGAATTTGTTTCCCTTTATGGAAATCATCCTCAAATTTATTGAGGAATAATTTTACATTCAATAAATTACATCAGGATGTTTCCAATGTTACAATGAACCTACTTTTGGCAACATAGTAAAATAAAGGGGTTCCTAAAGCCCGCCCATTAGTAAAAGTTATTGAATATTTTATTTAGCATTAAAAGGTCAACTAATTTGGCTTAGATGTCAGGCAATATCCAAAGAAACACAGAAGTTCTAGCCATTTCTTCAAAGGTTCCTTCTGAAATCAGGTATCCTTTAAAAAGACCATTAAGGCTGGGCATGGTAGCTTATGCCTGTAATCCCAGCACTTTGGGAGGCTGAAGCGGAAGGATCACCTGAGGTCAGGAGTTTGAGACCAGCCTGACGAACATGGTGAAACCCTGTCTCTACTAAAAATACAAAAATTAGCTGGGCATGGTGGAACGTGCCTGTAATCCCACCTATTTGGGAGGCTGAGGCACGAGAATCACTTGAACCTGGGAGACGGAGGTTGCAGTGATCTGAGATCACGCCATTGCACTCCAGCCTGGGTAACAGAGCGAGACTCCGTCTCAAAACAAACAAACAAACAAAACCATTAAGATAAACTAAGTAGGAAGTGGCATTACCTAGATTCCAGAATCTCTACAAGTCTCCCTTCTGAAGCTCCGTTTGTTCAGTATTCCTCACACAGTGGTGTTACCAGTCATGGTGGGAACTTGGCAGTTTAGGGAGGCTACCGCCTCACCTAGGGGGAACTAAAAATGATTCCCCTCCCTTAAGTATCTCCTCAGACTACAGCAAAACTGGGGGGAACTCACTTTTGAAAGGAAAAATTTCATCTGTAACTAGATCCCCAATTTTAAGCATCAACTTGATGTATTTCATAAAAATGAAGAGTAGCTAACACCAAAAGGTGAATATGATTCTTTTCTAGACAAATTCAGTTTCAAAAATAAAGTTAAACAACACTCTGAAACAAAACAAAAATAACAAAACACCCTGCCTAAAAGTGATTTGACAGTTGAGGTATACCTGAAACAGGGTGGGCTGTTTATTTTTATTCAGAATTTTGTTTTCAGAGATGCGATCTCACTATGTTGCCCCAGGCTGACTTGAAACTCTTGGGCTCAAGCGATCCTCCCACCTTGGCCTCCCAAAGTGTTGGGATTACAGGCGTGAGCCACTGCACCTGGCCAGAGAGCGCTTTTCTACTCCCAAGAAATGAGAGGTCCTCTGAAAGCAGGAGCTTCAAGGACATGGGTAATGCTTCAGCCATGCAAGGATGCAGCAGTTTTCAAACAAGAGGGTGCATCTGTGGGTATCTGGGTGTGTCTTGGGGGTGAGGGAATGGTAGGAAGCTTTAAGGGCATCACTTTCCTTAGGTAAGAGACACTTTTGTGTTGGGCGCGGTGGCTCACGCCTGTAATCCTAGCAGTTTGGAAGGCCAAGGTGGGTGGATCACCTGAGGTCAGGAGTTTGAGACCAGCCTGGCCAACACAGCGAAACCCCGCATCTACTAAAAATACAAAAATTAGCTGGGCGTGGTGGCAGGTGCCTGTAATCCCAGCTACTTGGGAGGCTGAGGCAGGAGAATTGCTTGAACCTGTGGGGGGAGCCAAGATCATGCCACTTCACTCAGCAAAATAGCGAGATTCTATCTCAAAAGAAAAACAAAAAAGAAAGACACTTTTATTTCCTACAGAGCAGTGGCTTCAGTTCCCACAGGGCAAGAGACCCTATTTGTTTTGTTTTAAGTTCCAGGATACATGTGCAGGATGTGCAGATTTGTTACACAGGTAAACATGTGCCATGGTGGTTTGCTGCACCAAGCGACCCTATTTGTATTTGTTGATTGTAAGCCAGATGTTATAAAGCAGGAGACAGCCTATATTTCATTTCCCTTCGTTAGAAGGCCTATAACCACACTGTTTATTATGGTAGCCTCTAGCAGCATGTGCTACCTAAGCACTTGAAATGCAGCTAGTGCGACTGGGGAACTGAATTGCAAATTTTATCTCATTTTAATTAACTTAAATGTAAACCTGGAAACTGGTGTTCAATTTAATACTTGGAAAACCTTTCAGTACATTTGGAACACCTTCAGTATGTGAATCTACTTTATCAACTGAAAGTTTTATGAAATCTGAACACAGTTCATGCATTTCTGGTGAAAATTTGGTGGCTAAATTGAGAGATTATATAACTGTAAGATACACCCCAGATTTTGAAGCATTCGTACAAAAAAAGGAATGTAAAATATCTCAGTGTTTTTGTGGGCTTTTGGGTTGGTTTGTTTTTTTTGAGACAGGGTCTCACTCTGTTGCCCAGGCTGGAATGCAGTAGCACGAACACGACTCACTGCAGCCTTAACCTCCTCGGCTCAAGTGATCCTCCCACCTTGGCCTCCCAAGTAGCTGGGACTATAGGTGCACATCACCATGCCTAGCTAATTTTTTTGTTGTTGTTGTTAGAGACTGGGTCTCACTATGTTGCCCAGGCTGGTCTCGAACTCCTGGACTCAAGTGATCCTCCTGCTTTGGCTCCCCAAACTGGCCCAAAATACCTCATTAATCAATAATTTTTATATTGATCAAATGTTGAAATGATAATTTTTATATATTAAAGTATATTGTTAAAATTAATTTTATTTTTACTTTTTATTGTGATACAGACTAAGAAAATTACAATTGGAGCTCACATTATATTTGTATTGAACAGTGCTGGTCTAGAACATAAATATGCCACATACTGTACACAATTATTGCTTAGTTTCCTAGTTTATATGTCTTACCTTTTTTTTTTTTCTTGAGACGGAGTCTCATTTTGTCGCCGAGGCTGAAGTGCAGTGGTGCAATCTCAGCTCACTGCAACATCTACCACCTGTGTTCAAATGATTCTCCTGCCTCAGCCTCCTGAGACTACAGACATGTGCCACCACGCCCGGCTAATTTTTGTATTTTTAGTAGAGACAGGGTCTCACCAAGCGGGCCAGGCTGGTCTCGACCTCCTGACTCAAGTGGTCCGCCCACCTTGGCCTCCCAAAGTGTTAGGATTACAGGCATAATCCACCATGTATGGCCAGAAAACATAATTTTGAATTAAATGAGATTATCATGTTTTTAGGAAGTAGAGGAGGTAAGAGGTGATAAGCAAAAAATAACCAAAAAGAAGAGAATGATTTATTTATGTAGGCATATTGAACAATATATGTTTATAGTTTTATCTTTAATACAGAAAAACACTTATTTACTTCATGCATTTTAATTAACTACTTTATGGATTTAGGTTTTAAAAGCACTAAAAAGTACTATGTGATTTTTAAAAATGTTTTGGTATTCCCCAAACTGGCTTAAAATAAAATTCTGTTATAGCAGTTTCACTATAATAAATTACAATGCACAATCCAAGTTAAGATAGATTTTTTATTTTTTATTTTTATTTATTTATTTTTGAGACAGGGTCTCACTCTGTCACCCAGGCTGGAGTGCAGTGGTGCAATCTCAGCTCACTGTAACCTCTGCCTCCTGGGCTCAAGCCATCCTCCCACCTCAGGCTCCCAAGTAGCTGGGACTACAGGCACGCACCACCACGTCTAGCTAATTTTTGTATTTTTATAGAGATGAGGTTTCACCATGTTGCCCAGGATACTTTTGAACCCCTGGGCTCAAGCGATGAGCCCACCTCAGCCTTCCAAAGTGCTGGGATTAAAGGCATGGGCCACCATGCCCAGCCAGATTTTTTTCTAATATAAAAATAAAGATGGGATCTCATTATGTTGTCCAGGCTAGTCTCGAACTCCCGGCCTCAAGCAATCCTTCCCCCTCGGCCTCCCAAAGTGCTAGGATTACAGGTGTGAGTCATCTCACCTGGCCTAAAATAGATTTTTACTTAATTAAATTTTACATGAAACAAGTAAGTCTACTGGGCTCAAAAATGTCTATTTTTAAGGTTGTAATTTTATTTAAATTCTCTTAAAGTATCAACTCATAATTTACTTTCATTCCTCTTCTTTAAACTCTGTCAAGTGTTAAAATTCTTTTATTTTTATTTTGAGACAGGGTCTTTCTCTGTCACCCAGGCTAGAGTACAGTGGAGTGATCACAGCTCACTGTATCCTCCACCTCCCAGGTTCAATCAATCCTCTGACCTCAGCCTCCTGAGTAGCTGGACTATAGGCATACACCAGCACCCTGTGCTAATATTTTTATTTTTCATAGAGATGGGGTCTTGCTATGTTGTCCATGCAGGAAAATTCTTTTAAACACTAATTCTAGTTACAAAGAAACTATTTAATGTAAATTTAATTAAGGCAGAACATAAATCTCTGGTATTAGGAATGACTTATACCCAAGAGAAAATATCTTTCACTAGAGATTTCCTTTACCAGATATTCCCAAATGAGTACCATAATAAACATTTAGAGAAGTCATTAAGTGTGACTAATGGAATTATAAGAAAAAGAAATCCATAGCCTAGCAGCCTTCATAGGTATCACCATGAAGGGGAAAAGCCAATGCAGAAAATATATTGAAATAATACAAAGTTCAGGGTTAAAACAAACTCAACCATTTTTTTCAAAACATCTTCAATATGAAATGAATAACTTAGCAGAGCGTATATATATATATATATATATTAACCAAAAACAATTTTTTTTTTTTTAAAGAGAGACAGGGTCTCTGTCCATTGCCCGGGCTTGGGAGTGCAATGGCACCATTATAGCTCACTGCAGCCTCCACTTCCCAGGTTCAAGCAATCCTTTCACCTCTGTCTCCCTAATAATTTATTATATTATATAACAATATAATTCTCCATAAGCTTCTGTGTAAAAATATACAGGCTACCACGAAGCACAGGAAATAACACAGTCCTGAAGTTCAAATTATTTAACCTCTAAAAATGTTAAATGAAATTATGATGATTTTAACATAGTTCGACAAAGATGTCAAAAAACAGGATACTATACCAAAAAATTAACAAAAACATCACAAACTCCTTTTTCTGCTTCTAAAAACACTGATAACAAAAAACAAATTCTACATTCTGAGACATATTAATACACACAGACATTTTAAAGATAACTTTTTTTCCTGATTACAAAAGGATTCCCTGTATTATCATCTGTTTTTTTGTTTTGTTGTTTTTGAGACAAGGTCGCACTCTGTCACCCAAGATGAATGCAGTGGCTCAATCACAGCTCATTGCAGCCTCGAACTCCCAGGCTCAAGTGATCCTCCTACCTCATCTTCCCAAGTAGTTGAGACCACAGGCATGTGCCACCAGGCCCAGCTAATTTTTAAATTTTTTGTAGAGATAGGGTCTTGCTATGTTGCCCAGGCTGATCTTGAACTCCTGGACTCAAGTGATCCTCCCACCTCAGCCTCCCAAAGTGCTGGAAATATAGGCATGAGCCACTGTGCCCAGCCATAATCTGTTTATTATAGAAAAATGGAAAGATACTAGAAAGCACACACACACACACACACACACACACACACACACACACACACACACACACACACAGAGGGAACTCCACGACCCAGAAGAAATCTTTTTTCAGCGCCTGTTCTTTTTTCCAGGCACAATTGTATATGATTGTTTGTAATTTCATTTTTCATTTAGTAATATATAGTGAATTTTGTGTAGGTCATTAAATATTGTTTTATAACATAATTTAAATAGCTGGACAGTATTCTATTGGACAGCTATACACAGGTGTAATAAATGATTTAGTTTATTAAACCTCTAATGGAAATACCAAGATTCTTCCAATTTATTGCTATTTTAAGTAACACTCCTTTTGTACAAATCTTTTTTTTAATTTATTTATTATTATACTTTAAGTTTTAGGGTACATGTGCACATTGTGCAGGTTAGTTACATACGTATACATGTGCCATGCTGGTGTGCTGCACCCACTAACTCGTCATCTGGCATTAGGTATATCTCCCAGTGCTATCCCTCCCGCCTCCCCCCACCCCACAACAGTCCCCAGAGTGTGATGTTCCCCTTTCCGTGTCCATGTGTTCTCATTGTTCAATTCCCACCTATGAGTGAGAATATGCGGTGTTTGGTTTTTTGTTCTTGCGACAGTTTACTGAGAATGATGATTTCCAATTTCATCCATGTCCCTACAAAGGACATGAACTCATCATTTTTATGGCTGCATAGTATTCCATGGTGTATATGTGCCACATTTTCTTAATCCAGTCTACTGTTGTTGGACATTTGGGTTGGTTCCAAGTCTTTGCTATTGTGAATAATGCCGCAATAAACATACGTGTGCATGTGTCTTTACAGCAGCATGATTTATAGTCCTTTGGGTATATACCCAGTAATGGGATGGCTGGGTCAAATGGTATTTCTAGTTCTAGATCCCTGAGGAATCGCCACACTGACTTCCACAATGGTTGAACTAGTTTACAGTCCCACCAACAGTGTAAAAGTGTTCCTATTTCTCCACATCCTCTCCAGCACCTGTTGTTTCCTGACTTTTTAATGATTGCCATTTTAACTGGTGTGAGATGGTACCTCATTGTGGTTTTGATTTGCATTTCTCTGATGGCCAGTGATGGTGAGCATTTTTTCATGTGTTTTTTGGCTGCATAAATGTCTTCTTTTGAGAAGTGTCTGTTCATGCCCTTCGCCCACTTTTTGATGGGGTTGTTTGTTTTTTTCTTGTAAATTTGTTTGAGTTTATTGTAGATTCTGGATATTAGCCCTTTGTCAGATGAGTAGGTTGCGAAAATTTTCTCCCATTCTGTAGGTTGCCTGTTCACTCTGATGGTAGTTTCTTTTGCTGTGCAGAAGCTGTTTAGTCTAATTAGATCCCATTTGTCAATTTTGTCTTTTGTTGCCATTGCTTTTGGTGTTTTAGGCATGAAGTCCTTGCCCATGCCTATTTGTACAAATCTTTAAACATATTTCAGATGTCCTAGAATGAAATTCATCTAAATGAAACTGCTAAGTCAAAGGGTAGGTACTCTTCTTTTTTTTTTTTTTTTTGAGACGAAGTCTCGCTCTGTCACCAGGCTGGAGTGCAGTAGTGTGATCTCGGCTCACAGCAACCTCTGACTCCCTGCCTCAGCCTCCCGAGTAGCTGGGATTACAGGCACGTGCCACCATGCCCAGCTAATTTTTGTATTTTTAGTAGAGACGGGGTTTCACCATGTTGGCCAGGATGGTCTTGAGCTCCTGACCTCGTGATCCGCCTGCCTCAGCTTCCCAAAGTGCTGGGATTACAGGCGTGAGCTCCCATGCCCAGCTTGAGTATGCACTCTTTTAAGCTCTCAATACATGTATCAAACTGCCATCCAAAAAAAGCACCCATTTACATTTCAACCAATGAGTATGAAAGTGCCAGTTTCCCACATTCCCAAGCAACACTGCTCTTATTTTTCAATATTTTTAGTCTTCATAAATCTGTTAACTGAAAAAACTTGTCATTTTTATTTGCATTTCTTGATTTCCAGTATGGGTGAACACTGTTTCATATGATTATCGGCTATTTGTAGTTCTTCTTTTGTTCATTTTCTATTATGGGAATCATCTTTTTCTTACTACTTATATAGATTACTTATATATTACGAATATTTACCCATAATGCTTTGTCATATATATTAGAAATATTTTTCTTATTTTGTCACTTAGCTTTGGTTTCTGGCATTTTTTGGCATAAAGAAGTTTTAAATATTTATGTATACATATAAAAAGACATATGTATATCTATAAGATATATCTTCTTTTATTAGTTATTAAAGCCACTTATATCCTGTTCAAATTTACCAGAATGTAATGTTAAGTTCTGTGCAAACTAGACCTCTTCACATTTGGGTAATAAAAATTCAAAACTAGCTAGGCTCAGTGGCTCACACCTGCAGTCCCATCTACTCTGGAGGCTGAGGTGGGAGGATCACTTGAGCTCAGGACTTTGAGACCAGCCCGGGAAACACAGTGAGACCCCACTCTTTAAAAAATAATAATAATAAATTAAAATAATAAAATTCAAAACCATAAATTTTGAGAATATCACATTTTTGGACAAAATTTTAAATGTGTGTCTAAAGTAATATGTTTTCTTACTTAAGGACCCATTCCTGGCACACTTCACTCATCCTGGGCAACAGAGCAAGACACTGTCTCAAAAAATAAAAAATAAAAAAAACCTCATTCCCTTAAAATTATATGCTTTTTGGACTGGTGCAGTGACTCATTCCTGTAATCCCAATACTGTGGAAGGTTGAGGTGGGAGGTGTGGGGGAGGGATCACCTGGAGACATAGCAAGACCCCTGTCTCTATTTTTTTTTAACTATATTCATTTTTCTGGTATTGCAAAGTCAAGTGATCTTGCCTCATCACCAACTCAGCATGTGAATTGTAGCCATGCCACTCAGGAAGCCAAATATTTTCTATTTTGTTTTGATACCTTCAACATGAGGAGAAAGGCCAATCTCTTCATACATTACAATGAAATTAGTATTTTTACTTGATATTTAAACTCACTGCAAGATAAACTCATTTGTAAAACATGACTACACTCAGAGTTTCCATATATGTAGTCAGGCACCACATAATGACGTTTCAGTCAATGACAGACCACATATATCACTGTGGTCCCATAAGATAATAAAATGTAGCTGAAAAATTCCTATCCCCTAGTGACGCTGTAGCCATCATAATGTTGTAATGCAATGCATGACTCACATGTTTGTGGCAATGCTGGTGTAAACAAACCCACTGCACTGCCAGTCATGTGAAAGTCTAGCACACACAATTGCGTGCAGTACATAATACTTGATAATGATAATAAATGCCTATGTTACTGGTTTATGTATTTACCATACTTTTTATCGTTATTTTAGAGTGTACTCCTTCTACTTATAAAAAAAAGTTAACTGTAAAACAGCCTCAGGCAGGTCCTTCAGGAGGCATTGTTATCACAAGAGATGACAGCTCCATATGTGTTACTGCCCCTGAAGACTTTCAGTGGAACAAGATGTGGAGGTGCAAGACAGTGATACTGATGACCCTGACCCTGTGTGGGCCTAGACTAATGTGTGTGTTTATGTCTTCACTTTTAAGAAAAAGTTTTTAAAGTTTTGAAAAATTAAAAATTTTTTAAAAAGAGAAAAAGTAAAAGAATAAAAACATAAAATATTGTTGCACAGCTGTACATGTTTATGTGTTAAGCTAAGTGTTACTACAAAAGAGTTTAAAAGTGTAAAAAAGTAAACAGTTGGCCGGGCACAGCGGCTCACACCTATAATCCGAGCACTTTGGGAGGTCGAAGTGGGTGGATCACCTGAGGTCAGAAGTTTGAGACCAGCCTGGCCAACATGGTGAAACCCCGTCTCTACTAAAAATACAAAAATTAGCCGGGCGTGGTGGCGCATGCCTGTAATCCCAGCTATTCGGGAGGCTGAGGAAGGAGAACTGCTTGAACCAGGAGGTAGAGGTTGCAGTGATCCGAGATCACGCCACTGCACTCCAGCCTGGGCCACAGGAGCAAGACTCCATCTCAAAAAAAAAAAAAAAAAAAGTAAAAAGTTTACAAAGTAAAAGTATTACAGTAGGCTAAGGTTATTATTGAAGAAACAATTTTCAAAATACATTTAATGTAGCCTAACCAGACAGTATTTTAAAAATCTACAGTAATGTATAGTAATGTCCTAGGCCTTCATATTCACTCACCATTCACCCACTGAGTTGCCCAGAGCAATTTCCAGTCCTGCAAGCTCCATTCCTGGTAAGTACCCTATATAGATGTACCGTTTTTTATCCTTTATGCCATGTTTTTACTGTAACTTTTCTATATTTAGATATGTTTAGATACACAAATACTTACCCTTGTGTTACAATTGTCTACAGTACTCAATACAGTAACATGTTCCACAGGTTTGTAGTCTAGGAGCAATAGGCTTTATCATACAGCCTAGGTGTGCAGTAGGGCTTACCAACTACGTTTGTGTAAGTACCCTCTATGATGGTACCACAATGACAAAATCGCCTAATGCATTTCTTAGAACTTTGTCACCATGTATCATTAAGTGACACACGACTATAGTTACGTAAGAATAACCAAAGAAAAATACAAAAAGAGGGACTATTTACATTGTATCCTTACATATTAAACCTTCCATGCCTTTGGGATAACAATCTAGTATCCAGTTCTCACTATACATAGCTTTCCCTCACTTTCTATCAGAAATGAGATAGGAGTCCCACCTTCCTGGCATCAGAAACAGATCACCAATCCTGCAAACAAATTCACAGGGTGAACTGTTTCATTTTTAAAGAGCTGTAGATTTCTGTAGATCTCTAATTTGCTACTTTTCCTAAACCTAAAAGATGACCAAAAGATTTTTAGAAACATTAAACAAAAAAATAGAATTAGCATTATTTCTAACAGAACATTTTACCTATTTAAATATATTGTAGAATGAACGCTATATTACAAAGCTGATGAATTCCAATTTTTAGTACTTTAAGAGATCAAGTGTTCAAGTTTCTTTTTATATAGGCTACAATGACATGTATGAATGTAGCTTAACATTTAGCCCAGGTTAGATTTTTTAAAATCCCACTCCTTCAAAAACAGTGACTTGCCACCAGCTATAGGCTCTGAATTTATTTAATTAATTTATTTTTTTGAGATGGAGTCTCGCTCTGTCTCCCAGGCTGGAGCACAGTAGCGCGCTCCCGGCTCACTGTAACCTCTGCCTCCTGGGTTCAAATGATTCTTCTGCCTCAGCCTCCTGAGTAGCTGGGATTACAGGCGTGCACCACCACACCTGGCTAATTTTTGTATTTTTAGTAGAGATAGGGTTTCGCCATGTTGGCCAGGCTGGTCTCCAACTCCTGACCTCACGTGATCCGCTTGCCTCAGCCTCCCAAATTGTTAGGATTACAGGTGTGAGCCACTGGGCCCGACCTAGCCTCTGAATTTTAGACAACAAAAAACAGTTTCTCACAAACTTTTTAACTTACTCTCACCTAAAGGCTGGAAAACCCCAGTGAAGGCTTTTAAAACTCATCAGACATAGAAAAAAAGAAACAGCTTTAATTGTAGGATCTCACTGACACAAACATAAGGAAATTCTGAGTTATAGATACCTCACATTAAGCTTTTTCCACTGACATTGTAACTTCTGTCAACATTCAAAGAAAATTCAACCCTGGTCAAAGGTGACAGTTGACAATCCTGGAAGCTAACATCCTCTGTTTATTTGAACAAGTTTATACTCTGCACAGGGAATTGAAGTTCTTCTTGTCTGTGACTTGATCTCCCAAAGTTAAAGCACTACGCTTTAGGGTTGTGAATTCTGTTTCCAAGACTGAACTTCACAATCCACTCCCAAGGAAAAGTGCTGAGAGAAAGTAAGCATCATAAATGAAAAAAAAAAAAAAAAAAAAAAATCTGAGACTATTTTCTAATGGCCTTTGCAGAGCTCTAGACATACAATAGTTCAGTTGCCTTAAAAATTCGCCCAAATAGGCTGGGCACGGTGGCTCACGCCTGCAATCCCAGCACTTCGGAAGGCCAAGGCGGGAGGATCACCTGAGGTCAGGAGTTCGAGACCAGCCTGGCCAACATGTCAAAACCCCGTCTCTACTAAAAATACAAAAATTAGCTGGGCATGGTGGCACATGCCTGTAGTCCTAGCTACTCCGGAGGCTGAGGCAGGAGAATCTCTTGAACCCAGGAGACGGAGGTTGCAGTGAGCCAAGATGGCGCCACTGCATTCCAGCCTGGGTGACAGAGCGAGGCTCTGTCTCAAAAAATAATAATAATAAATTAGCCCAAATAAGTAAAATTCTTAAATCTGTCTCAGAAATCATGACTAATGCTCTAAAAAGCTTTAATGCAACAAGAATAGGACAGAAATCCCCTCAAAATAAAGTTATAAATAAAATGAGTGGGATTGTTGAGTTCTCAGTACAGACGTGCATGTCAACACGAACCCACTACATTGGCACAAATGATCCCTTTGTTTGTAAACAGAGGCCAAGGAGACAGCTTATAGCTCTTCTCCTATGATGTATACGGTAATGCTAGGGGAAGAAGAATGAAAGACAACTTACAATAAAAATTAAGACTTTCTCTGCTTTAATATAATTTCCACCAGAAGTATATACTTTAATTGGAAAAATATTTATCACCATCTTCATCAACATTTTAAAAAATCCTAAACATATAAAAATATTTTCTATTCAAAAACCAACGAGACTCCATTTGGGAACACAAAGAAATACAAGCCTCAAAGAAACAAAATGTCTTATAACAAAGTGGCAGTGGCCAGCTCACTTTTGCTGTACACTAGTTAGGGATGCAGTCTCTGGAATCAGCCCCGCCAAGAACAGTAATGTGACCTTGGACAAATTACTTAACTTCTCTGTGGCCATTTCTTCATCTTCCATCTGGGAATAATACCCACTCCTCTGAGAATCACGAGTTAACACAAGGCCAGAGCTGAAAACAATGTCTGCCCAGCACACTGTCAGTGAACGGTAAGCATTACGTAATATTTTTATTATCTTCACACTTGAAGGCATTGGAACATTTTCTCAAACTCTGGGTTCTGAACATAATTTGAAGGACTTGTTAATTGTCTGCTCACCTCTCGAAAGGTGGAATCATAATGATTAGATACATAATCAGAATATCTTCCCAGGTGAGCCGTGGTAAGCAGAGCTCTAGCCCAGAATGATGAATAGTTATTTTTAATACAAATCATGGATGTGGCTGTTACTGGCAACTTCGGCCTGATTTCCCATATGCAAAGAAATCCCCTACCAGGGGAAAACAAGCAATGTTAGAAACCTGTTGGGTTTGTCCTGTTATCATTACAGGGTAAAGCCAAATTCACATTTAGTAGCCTGATGGGCATTAAAAATATTAGTCACCAAATTAATCCCAACAAATAACAATAATTGATTGGCTCATTGATGTATTTCCCCTTGTCTTCCCCAACCTTTCTCTAACTAGTCAGAAAGGAAAGTTTTCATATTTTCTGAGAATCTCATTACTGCTCTCAAACCATGCTCTATATCTTAGTATAATTTAAAAAATGAGTCAGCACAAGCACCTCAGAAAACTAGCATAGAATATGAAGCTACTTCTCTTCATATTAGAAAAGTACAAAAATTTTTAAAAAGGTTATTCAGGGTACCAAAGGTAACAGAAGAATACATGAAGAGTGAATGTTGCAGTAGATTTTGCAAGCTAGCTTCCAAAAGTAGGTAGAAAAAGATAAATGTTCTTCATCAATCAATCAATACAGGTATTCATCATCTCAGTGGTGTCATCCATGTGAAAATGGACATAGTTATTAAGAATAAACCTAAAGAAGAAACCATCTTGTATGTGACAAATTATAACTTCTCCTTTCTTGAATATTGGGGCAGCAGGGGAATAGGAAGTCAAGATACTCCAAGTATTAACTTCATTTGCAAATTGAATTGTATGTAATTGTGCACCATGCTAATGCAATACTGCTTTTAGTAATGGGATCCAAATGAAAATTTAGAAGAGGTAAACTCCCCCTAAACTGCAAACACATCTGAATGTCAACTCAATTAGGAGTCTATTTAGTTATTACACTTCTTAGAATAAAGCGAGTTAAAGGCCAGGAAAAGAACACTTGCTTTAATCACTGAAACAATCTACACATATTTCTCAAGGCTCCACTTAACTCATCCTGCAACATTTATATTAAAAGTGACCTATCACTTAAGTGATCCAGGAGAGTAAAGGAAGAGTTCTAAGGCTGAAGGTGATTCCTCCTGAGCTCTAATACCATACCCTAAATTTCACCTCGTTCTTAACTCTTTTCCATGACACTGTGTATGGCTTTTAAGCGAGTCCAGAAAAACGGCTATCATTACTACTTAATATAAACCATGGGGTTCTGTATCATGTAAACCCAGAGCAACTCCTCTTTGAAGCACCGACATTCAAGGCTCTACATAACATGTTTCAACTCTATCTTAGTGCTGTACATTTTCCAAGTACCTGCGAGGAAACAGATAGCAGCACCCCCATTTTTCTGTAAATTGTGCTTTTGTTGCTGTTCTAAGACTCCTTCCAAGGCTGTTAAACTTTGAAGAGAGTTGGGAAAAGACAAGAACATCTTGCCTTCCCGATTGGGTATTCAGGCTTCACTCAGTAAAGCTGTCATGAAGTAGCGCAAAGGGTCAGAGACAAACCACACGGCATCTGATGTTTGTCTGTGTAAGTTTAAAATAAAAATGTGACACTATAAGAAGGTTAACATGTGGACCTAATTTTGAAAATACAAACAGGAAGCACCCCCACCCCAATATTACCATTTAAAAAAAAAGGAAACCAAACCTCAAAGATACCTTCCAAGGAAGTGATGGGTGTGACCCAAACTAACAAAAGTAATAAAACGGCATTTCAACTCTGAAACCATCAAAAGTGAGGGTCTCATTCAACCAACTAAAAATCTAACACCTGTAAATTGCTCTTCTCTTTTGATTAGTAAAAACAGCATAGATTTAGATGTGCAAAATCTTCTCCAAACTGACATAGGCTTTTCAGTAGCAGAGGATCATCATTAATAAAACACCCAATGTTAAGATTTTACTTCAAATAAGGCCACTATAATTAAGAGTGAATACAATTTTAAAAAATATTTATCACTCTGATGCTTAGAACTTAAATTTAAGTACAAAAACTGTCTGATCAATGGAAACTAGATTGTTAAGTTTGACTTTCTTATTCCCAGAAATAAGCATAAAACTGTTGTGTTTCCAACACTGCAGGGGAAAAAAAAACTTCTGATTTTAGAAGAGTTCTATTCACAAAGCTCAGAATTAAAAACATTTTCTTCCTTTAAATACCACACGTTTGAGGACAGCTATAGTGCAGAGCTAACTTTGAAGCATTATTTTTATTAAGTTGCACAGTTAAAGTATTTTGATACTTTGATATTTTATAGTATCAAAATAAAAGGATATTCTTCTCAAGAGTCCAGTAACCTGGAATTGCCAAATAGCTTTTTAAAAGAATAAGTTTCAAATTATCAGAAAAATCATACAAACTAGGGTTATTTTGCTTCCTTTTGTAGGAATAATGCAGTAATCTATACTCTTAACAGAAAGGGAAAAAATGTGTCACAGATAGAATGTCCAGAAATCTGTGAATAACTTTATGAGATACAGACATTTTTGTAGGGCACGAAAATAGTTAGGCTTCCTTCGATTCCACCTGTAACCTGCATCTAATCTTGAGCATGTTATTTACCTATCTATAACGTCTTCCTTTTACAATAAGACTACCTGTGTCACCTACCTACATAACAACAAGCCAAATAAACCACAACAAATGGATTCACAATATATAAGCCTAACAAACATTACAGACAATTTGAATACTAACAATACCATGATTTGAAAAAACTCGACTTAAGTATCAAAAAGTAATAAATGGCAACTTTAGTCTTGATGTGGCTTTTACATATGTAAATGACATAAAAACAATCAAGAGAGGAAGAAAATGGAGATGAGATGAAAAGTCAGAGCAGGATAGGAAGTGTTGACCAAAATATTTATGTTGTAACACTCCAAACGATGATAGCACATTTTTCTCCTACTATCATACATATTATGAAGTACACACCTTAAATTTCTGAACACAATCCATATTAATATCCCGTGGGCAAAAAATACAAGCACTGAAAAGGTGAGAACTGATGAGAAGGTGGGATAGTTTACTTAGTTGGGTATACAGCAAAGATTATTTTGTGCAGAGTTTAGCTTCAAGTTATGCAATAACCAAACTGCTGATGATAGAAATCAACTTTTTTTTTCTGATGGTTTGCTTTACAAAACAACAACAACAAAAAAAAAACCTCTCCATTCCTTCCCTGTGTCTCAATCTGGAGCTTGAAATTTCATCTTCCAGAGGCTACAGTAGCAAACAAGTCATCTCCTAGATAACGCACTTACCTGACCCAAGGTGTGGACTTGTTTGAATTAAACGTAACAGATACCACAAATTGTCACATAGGAAGTTTTTCTTAAAATCAGCAGCCCCTTCTCTTATTTAGCCATGTCCATTCTAACAACTGTGATCTTCCACGAGATGGAAACTGGTACCCAAATGAATAAACAAAACAACCCAAAGCCTTAAAATAAAATCAATCAATAAGATTCTCCCCATTTGAAGTGATCAGAACCACTCCAATATTTACAGTGTTACAAAATGAAATTTTAAAACATGAAAGGCACACTCAATAAAATACATCCCCACCTAGGAACTCACAGGCAATGAACATAACGCAATATAACATAAGCAAATGGACAATAACAGAATGTTGGGGAGAGAGGCACAGTTCTATTACCTTAATTGAAAGATAACAAAATTATTTGAAATAATGTAGACCCAACAGCTGAAAGCTTATTATGGCCCAGGCGGCTATCCAACAGCTTTGGAAACCTAAGATCCAAGCAGACCATAAACACCACTTGAAGACTGAAAAAAATGACATAAGCCCAAGTATGATATTCAGTGTCACGCTGGCCCTTTCAAAGGGCATCCCCTGAGGACACTGCAGAGAAAATGTATGGAATTGTATCTAGGCAAAGATCTGTATACTGCATGATGCTTTGGGAAGAGCACGAATCTCAGAGTCCTTGAAGTTTCAATCCCTGGATACTCAACAAACAGCCATGTCACCTGAGCAGGCCACTTACTCCACCTATCTGGGCCTCAGTTTCCTCATTTGTACAATAAAAGAATGTGGCATCATCGCTGGGTTCCTTTCCAGCTCTAACATTCTTTGACCCACTTTTGGCACTATTTATTTGATACAAGGTATGGCGGGATCACAGGGACCAAGAAGAAAAGAACTGACTCTGGCTCTTTGGCAAACAGAGAATCGGTATCTCTTTTAGCCTTTAAAATTCTTGTGCTTTTCATTAATCCCGTCTTTCTAAAAGCTGACACTTGTTTTTCTTCTTTGCCTTTTCCATCACTGCTGGCTACAAGTGTTTGCAACCGCCTCTTGCTCCGTGTGAGTTCTTTCCTCTTTGTTCACCCCGACCATCTTGCCAGATTCCTTTAGCCTCAGACCAGCTTTTGTGATACAACTCCCCTTCCGACTCTCCATATCTACCCCCGACACCAGGAGCACTTTTAACCCTTTATCCCTGACTAGAAAGAAAAAGCACACTGCATCCCACGGCCACACGCACGAGCCCAGGCCTGGCGGGTCCTGATGTGGGATCCCGCCCCCCAGAGTCTTATCGAAACGTTCGTATTTGTTGTCTTGATTCCTTATAAGGCCCTGTTTCTTGAAGCTTTGCTAATACCCCCCACCGCACCAGGCACCCCCGCAGGCTCATCCCATCCCCGGAGTCCCGGGAACCTCTTTTGAAAGAAAGAAGTTAAAGCAAGGAAGACGGCTGGGGATATTCGGAATTGCAACGTGAAGGTGTGAGGCGGCTGACAGCAGCCCCCTGAGCTCCTAGGGGGTCGGCGCGGGATCCCCACACACCCACTCGGCACACGCGCACGCAGCCTTTAAAGCGCACGCCCCCCGCGGCGCCGCGGCGTTCGCAAGTCCCCCTCGCGCACCCCGCATTGCCCTCAGCCTCTCCGGCAGCCAACCCGGACCCCCTCTCCCCGCGCGCGCCCCTCGCCCAGCGCGCAACCACCGCGGCCCGGGAGCGATGGCGGCGGCGCGGCCCTGACGGGCGGCTGAGCGGCTGGAGCGCGGGCCCCGCCCGGGCTGGCTCCCCGGCCTGGCTCCCCCGGCCCCGGGCCCAGGGCTCGCCCCGCAGCTCCTACCTCGCTCGGCCCCTCGGGCGCCCGCGGCTGCTCCGGCCCAGCTGTCTGGCTTGCCCGCCCGCCCGCTCGCTCCCTCCCTCGGCCGGGCCGCCGCGCGGAGTTGCCTGCGCTGGGTCCCCGCCCGGGGTGACGGCTCCGGCCGCCGACTCTCCTCCCGCCGGGGCCCGCGGGGGCGCGCGCGCCGCTCACGCGCGGAGGCCCAGGGACGCGCGCCGCTGGCAGCCCGGAGCGCGCCCCGCTTCCTGGTTCCGCCCGGCGCGCGCTCGCTAGCCCGCTGTCCCTCGCGCCCCCTCCGCGGCCGCCCTTGAAGGACCCGGACCCCTCGGCGCACCCGAGGTGGCGGCGCGCTCGGCGAGGCCGGTGCCGGCGCCGCGCGCACCCCCTTTCTGCGGCGGTGGGGTGTCTTCCCGGCTCGGCTCCCTAGCCGACCCCGCACCGCAAGCACATGCTGCTTTGTTTGGGTTGGGTCGACCACCACTAGCAGGGCTAGGGCGCACTGTCGTGGTCGTTTTGGTTGGCCCCCTCCGCGGCCCGCCCACCTCCCTCCCTGGGAGCCCAGGCCCGCGTTCCGGGTCCTCTCCCTCCGAGGCCGAGGTCAGAAGTCCACAGGGGCCCCGATCAATAATTATCCTGGGTTTGCCCCCGGGAGGGCGTCTCAGCCAGGGCTCCTGCCGCCTGCATGGGCACGGCAGGAGTTCACATTCGCCCAGGCCGAATTCACCTGTCCGTGTTCCAGGGTGAACCTACGGGGGACGGGGCGCCTGGGGCCGGTTCCCTTCCTGGGAAAATCTGGCTGGCTCCCACCAGTCAGAGCTGCGGGAGGGACTGCTCTCTCTAGAGAAGAAAGAATAAACAGGGTCATCTGTAGGATCCAGGGGAAGGGGGTCCCCCAGATCCTTTCCACGTGCTGAGGAGGGGGTTGCGGTTGTGGGAAGCCAGGCTGAGTCACCCACTCTCCTTTCCTCTGCTACGTCTTTCTCCCGGAGCCGGCCAGCGGTTTCCCTGGCAACCCTCCAAGGGCTAGCACTAAAGCAAGACATAGGAAAGCTCCAGAAGCCAAGCTGCAGGGGCCAAAAGAGAGAGAAGGACCCCTCCCGCCCCCACTCAGACACACAGAGCTCCCCTGTGTGTATGCAAAACGTTCATGTCCAGAGATGGCCCAGAGCTGCAAGTTCTCCCATAGTCCTCCCTGGGCAGCTCTTTCCAGCGGCCTTCTCTTCACCACCAGAATGACACCAGCCACAAAGGTCTCCAGCTGGTCAAAAAAGCCTTCTCCGCTACCCGGGCCACTGCTCCAGTCCCACACTCTGGGCCAACACCTGGCACAGTGCTTTGCACAGAGTAGGTTCAGGGAGCTTGGAGGCCGGAGAAGGAAGCAGGAAGCAGGATGGATGCGCCAACCAACCCCGAGCTCTCTGGCAACCTCCCTGACAGTCACTGCCCATGATGTTTTGACACTCAGGCGCTCCATGTTCTCCATATTTCTCTTTTTTCTTTTCTTTTTTCTTTTTTGAGACGGAGTCTCTCTCTGTTGCCCAGGCTGGAGTGCAATGGTGCGGTCTCAGCTCACGGCAACCTCCACCTCCTGGGTTCAAGTGATTCTCCTTCCTCAGCCTCCTGAGTAGCTGGGATTACAGGCGCACACCACCACATCCGGCTAATTTTTGTATTTTTTTAGTAGAGACAGGGTTTCACCATGTTGGCCAGGCTGGTCTCGAACTCCTGACCTCATAATCTGCCCACCTCAGCCTCCCAAAGTGCTGGGATTACAGGCATCAGCCACCGCACCTGACCCATGTTTCTCTTTCTTGTGAGCTTTCATCCCTGCACACATGCTGTTCCCTCTGCCTGGAATGTCCTGCCTTCTTGATGTCTGCCCTTTGGTGACATTTGCTTCAGGCAACATGACCTCCCTCATTGTTTCCCACCACGTTATTCATGCCTCTATTACAGCACTTCTTGTGTTGAAGGACAATTTCATGTTTTCATGTTTCTGTCTCTATCCCCAAGGGCAGACACAATATGCTATTCACTTTTAAATCCTCCTACTCGTGTTCAAGCCCAGAACAGACACTCAATAAATATTTTTGGAACAAATCCTATGCTCTAGGAATGCAAATGGAGGTTACAAGGACTATGCAGTCATTAAGAGGACAGGGTCTAGCCCAGTGTGGTGACACACACCTGTGGTCCCAGCTACTGAGGAGGCTAAGGTGGGAGGATCACTTGAGCCCGGGAGGTCAAGGGTGTGATGATTTGTTTTTTTTTTTTTTTTTGGAGACAGAGTCTCACAGAAAAAGGTCTCATGGTGTGGTGGCACAATCACAGCTCAAGGCAACCTCCTGGGCTCAAGCAATCCTCCTGCCTCAGCCTTATGAGTAACTGGGACCACAGACGTGCACCACTACTCCCAGATAATTTTTTAAAATTATTTGTAGGCCGGGCACGGTGGCTCACGCCTGTAGTCCCAGCACTTTGGGAAGCCAAGGTGGGTGGATCACGAGGTCAGGTGTTCCAGACCAGCCTGGCCAATATGGTGAAACCCTGTCTCTACTAAAAATACAAAAATTAGCTGGATGTGGTGGTGCACGCCTGTAGTCCCAGCTACTGGGGAGGCTGAGGCAGGAGAATTGCTTGAACCCGAGAGGCGGAGGTTGCAGTGAGCCAAGATCACAAAACTGCACTCCAGCCTGGGGCGACAGAGTGAGACTCCATCTCAAAAAAAAAAAAATTATTTGTAAAGACAGGGTCTCACTATATTGCCTGGGCTGTTCAAGAACTTATGGCTCAAGCAACCCTCCCTCCTCAGCCTCCCAAAGTGCTGGAATTACATTTGTGAGCCGCTGTGCCCAGCCTGAAGCTGTAGTGAGCCATGATTGTGCCACTGCTCTCCAGCCTGGGCGACAGACAGAGTGAGACCTGTCTCAAAAAAAAAAAAAAAAAGTACAGGTTCTCAAACCAGACTCTGTCAATTCCTTGAGCCGGGTAATCTTGAGTGTGTTTTCCTCTATCTTCTCGTTTGTAATGTGGTGATAGAGACAGTACCTACCTCATCGGGTTGTGGGAAATAAGTGTTTACTACATGTAAAGTGCTTGACTGTAAAGCACTGTATAGCGGTTAACTACTACTGTGGTGTTTAGTAGCAGCTAAGATGAATACTCCTCTTCCCAAGACCGGCGGTCTAGGACTCAAGCCAGCTGGTTTGTGGCAGCCACAGGGCGCTAGTTTAAATGTCCTGAAGGGGGCCGGGCGCGGTGGCTCACGCCTGTAATCCCAGCACTTTAGGAGGCCAAGGCGGGTGGATCACCTGAGATCGGGAGTTTGAGACCAGCCTAACCAACATGGAGAAACCCCGTCTTTACTAAAAATACAAAATTAGCTGGGCATGATGGTGCCATTACAGGATTACATGCCTGTAATCTCAGCTACTTGGGAGGCTGAGGCAGGAGAATCACTTGAAACTGGGAGGCGGAGGTTGCGGTGAGCCAAGATCACACCATTGCACTCCAGCCTGGGCAGCAAGAGCGAAACTCCATCTCAGAAAAAAAAAAAAAAAAAAAAAAATGTCCTGAAGGGTGGGTGGGAATGCCTCTTGATTCTTGCAGCTCTAGGCACATCTCTGACTGATGGTCACCAGGCACCAAGCTAGACCTGGCTGGGTGTGTGCACAGATGCCGAGGACAGAATGTTCTGGGTCACTACCTCAGCAAAACAGAATGTTGTCATCCTGGGACAGGAAGGCCTGACACCTGCTTCTCTGCTTGACAGTTCTGATGGGGTGAGACCCTCTTCTTCTAGGCCTCGGGGACATATTCCCTTAAATTGAGGGGACACCAGACTTAAGACATGACAGAAAGAAAGAAACTGAACAGGAAGCTAGGATCCTGAAAGACCCCACAGTCCAACCCATAAGGAATGACCCAAGAAGGTACCTGGAGATGCAGTAATGTCCACTGGAGGGTCTCATCCCTTAGTGCACCGGCCTGACCCAGGAGATAGGCTTGGGGGAAGAGCCTGGGGGTCTGGTCCACAGCCCTTGTCCATGCATGCCCCTGCTCCCATCCTACAGCCTCCTCCCCTCTCTCTCTCATAGATGAACACATGGCTTTCAGAGGGGGCAGCTTCCCTGCTTCACATCCTCCCTCACTCCTGCCCCAGAGATCATGAGGCCATTTTCTGGGAACGTCATTGAAGCCACAACCACGATCCCCTCTGGCCAGAAACCAGAGGCCTTCGTTATTGTGGCTTCCCTCCTGCATCCCAGGAGTCAGGCTGACCCTGGGCGACCACCGGCCACACATTTGCTAAGAAAGGGCACTGTGGGAATGTCCCTTTTTCCCTGTGGGGATGAATCCTTCCATAGGGGGATAGGTCAGTACAGGACCCTGGAGCCATGTGGAGAAGGTATAGGATGCTCAACAGAAAAGAAGGCGGGGATGCCAGATCTCCAAGGCCTCAGAATGGCGTGGCCTCGGTTTGGAATGGGCTCTGCAGTTTCGGAGGGCTCTGTCAGTGCCCCTGCTTACTTCTGCCAGAGCATTGGTGGTGAAAAGTTAGATGTGGTTCTAAATCCCAGCTCTGCTAACTTACTAGCTGTTGGCCAGGCGCGGTGGTTCACACCTGTAATCCCAGCACTTTGGGAGGCCGAGGTGGGTGGGTCAGGAGGTCAGGCAATCGAGACCATCCTGGCTAACATGGTGAAACCCTGACTCTACTAAAAATACCAAAAATTAGCCTGGCGTGGTGGCGGGCGCCTGTAGTCCCAGCTACTCGGGAGGCTGAGCCAGGAGAATGGCATGAACCCAGGAGGCTGAGCCAGGAGAATGGCATGAACCCGGGAGGCAGAGGTTGCAGTGAGCCGAAATCGCGCCACTGCACTCCAGCCTGGGCGACAGAGCGAGATTCCGTCTCAAAAAACAAACAAACAAAAAAAAACTAGCTGTGTGACTTTGGTCTAGGTACTTAATGTCTCTGAGGATCTCGGTTTCCCATCACGTGTAAATCATAGTTAGGAGGTAAAGTGTAATATATGTTTTAAATCCACAGAATCCTTCTGTGCATTTAAATGCACAAAAGACCCTAGCAACTGTTGTTGCCCCTCCAGAAGGGCCCTGGGGGACAGGAAAGGGCAGAGACTAACTTTTCACCACATACCCTTTTGAATCTTTTGTTACAAAATACATATATCATGTGCAGATGCTCCCTATTAAAACATTAGTAAAATAGACAGTTTTTTTAAAGGAAAAAGGAGAGTATATGTGAAGGCAACTAAGCACTGTGCCTGGCACTTGATAAAAAAGCATTTTCTCTCTTTCTTTCCCTCAGCCTAATCCCAGCCAGTGTGCTGGCCAGGAGAGAGCTGGTGCTTTGTCACATGGAGGGGAAGGGAGAGGACGGGATCGATGGATGTGCAGGTGCATGGAGGACTCGCCACCTGGAGAGTCTCACACACCTGCTGTCAGTCTTGCTCCTGTGTGCCTCACCAATCTGGGCTCCCTTCCAGCCAGAGCTAAAGGCTAAAGGGTGGGCTCTCTGGAAAGGCCAAGGATCCCCCGACCCCTCCTCTTGGGACAGGGTCACTGGGCTCTCTCCACCCAGAGTCCTGGGGGATGCAGCATAATCCAGGGAGGGTGGGGCGGACGCAGAGGAGGGAGCAGAGTGCCACTGCAGCCAGTATCTTGCTGGCTTGCCTGGCAGGTTAAGAACTCAAAATTCAGCCCAGCACCAGGCAAAGATGAGGCTGCTGCTGCCACTGTGCGTGGAAAAGCAGCTCAGTGGGACCAGAGCAGGCAGAGGCCAGGGCAGCAGGGGGAGAGCCTTCTAGGAACCATGGTGGGGGTGGTCTGTGAACAGGGGGCTGCCCTGAACCGTCAAAGCTCCAGAAGTTCTGTGCTGTTTTAGGGGCCTTCATTAATCCAACAGGTATTTATGAAGGCTCCATTGTGGACAAGCAGTGGGACATAGCCCTTTAGGCAATGTGTTAGGGCCATAAGAAGGGGCCTGTAATACAGATGGGATTGAAGGGCAGAGGAAAAAACACCCAGCTCTACTGGCCAAGGCCTCTGAGCACCTGCAATGCACCAGCCACTGTGACTGAGTCTTTTTTTTTTAGACAGAGTCTCGCTCTGTCACCCAGGCTGGAGTGCAGTGGTGCGATCTTAGCTCACTGCCACCTCTGCCTTCCAGGTTCAAGTGATTCTCCTGCCTCAGCCTCCCAAATAGCTGGGATTACAGGCATCTGCCACCACACCTGGCTAATTTTTTTATTTTTAATAGAGACATGGTTTCACCATGCAGAGTCTGTGCTGGCTTGGTCAGGCTGGCCTCAAACTCCTGACCTCAGGTGATCCACCTGCCTCAGCCTCCCAAAGTGCTAGGATTACAGGCTTGAGCCACTGCACCGGGCCTGTGACTGGGTCTTAACAGAAATCCCAGCAGTGGGTCTTGCTATTTCTTTACAAGTGAGGATGCTTAGATCCAAGAGGCAGACTCACTCACTCAAGATCCTACAGCAGAGCCAGGGTCTGCACCAGGACCTTATGACTCCAAAGCCTTTGTGTTTTCCTCTAGGCCACACTAACCCTAGGAAAGATGAGGCCAATTTCACCAGGTGGCCAAGGGAGGAATGACATTCTAGGTAGACGGAATGAAAGGGGCTAGTGCTTGGAGTTGAGAGGCCAGCGTAAGGGGAAAAGCCTGGCCGAAGCACTTTTTTGAGGCTTGGAGCAAGGAAGATGTGGGTAGATCTGAGACTTAAGAAACGAAGAAACAATGAGAAACAGATTCTACAGAAAGGAACCCCCTCCAGTCATAACAAAGGAAAGTGGCAGAGTACTGGGAGGTGTCGTGGAAGATGCTCAGCCCCCTCGCACACAACCCCCAGAGGGCTTGAGGTTGGGTACTGGGCTGGCCAAGGCACAAAAGATTTCTTGTTGGGCTGGAAGGAGGAGAAACTAGCTCAGCGGGAAGAGAGGCCTGATAGTCATCATGGATGAGGATGAGAAGCCAGGCTTGACCCAGGGCCGCCCAGGACAGTGCCAATTCCACTCAGCTGCCTGGCTCTGTGTGCCCTCTCTCCTCTCTCCAGGCTCCTGGGCCTGGCCCTGCAATGAGGGGGCTGCAAAGGGTGGGCTCCTCCTGCCCACCTGACTGGCTGGGAAATGTGAACCTGGCACAGACTCTGCATCCTCTTCTCTTCGTCCAGAAAGAAACCGGCCTACAAGCCTCTCCCCCAGGGCAGGCAGGCTGGGCAGCTGGGCAGAGGAGGCAGGACTCCCCTCCTACCCACCCTGTCCAGCCCCACACCCTTCCCCTCATGCTATTCCCAGAAACAGAGGACAGTCACTATGCCTCAGGCAGGATGGCCTTGTGTTCTCTTGGTGACTTCACTGTAAAGTGACTTCCCTGAAGAGTGGTGGATAGGGAACAGTGGCAGGAACGGGCTTCACCCAAGCTCCAGCAGCTCCTTCCCTTCCCCCAGATTTGCACAGAAGTCCTCACCCTGTGCATATAAACACACACCCTCCCTAGGTCCTGATCTGTCTTCTTGGACAAGAATGGGGGTGGCATTTCTATAGGGAGGTACCAGGGCCTGGCCTCAGAGGTGGGGTATACTCTGAGCATGGGCCCATGGCCCCACTTCTAGAAGCCTTCCCCGGTGGGGGCTGGAGTGCAGGTAGGCTGTCCAAGCAGAGGCAAGGTGGGGGTGAAACAGGATGTTTAAGGGCTCCAGGGCTTCTCCCCTTTGCCGCAGGGTGAAAAGATACTTCCTAGAAAGCCTCCAGCTTTCTTGGGAAGGCCCTTCACCCCTACCCCACCTCCCCTCTGGCTCCCATGTAACAGGAGCTCTCCTTGAAGAAGGGACTTGGAGCACAGGAAACAAAGGCATCTCTGTACCACCTCCCTCCACCCCCCAAGGAAGGTCAAGTCAAGGTGACCTCAATCTGTTCTCCCCAGGGTAGGGGCATGGGCAGACCTGATCGTCAAGGGCAAGGCAGAAAGGGGACCTGGGATAATTCTTTCTCTCTCCCTCTTTTTTTTTTTTTTCTTTTTGTGACAGAGTTTCACTTTTGTTGCCCAGGCTGGAGTGCAACGGCGTGATCTCAGCTAACTGCAACCTCCACCTCCCTGGTTCAAGTGATTATCCTGCCTCAGCCTCCTGAGTAGCTGGGATTATAGGCATGCGCCACCATGCTCAGCTAATTTTTGGATTTTTAGTAGAGATGGGGTTTCACCATATTGGCCAGGCTGGTCTCGAACTCCTGACCTCAGGTGATGCACCCGCCTCGGCCTCCCAAAGCGCTGGGACAACAGGCGTGAGCCACCATGCCCGGCCCTTTGGGATAATTCTCTTAATCCATAAACTCAAACCCACCTTCATGTAAGTGTGCACAGAGCACACTGTCCCATTCAATAGAGCAGGGGTGTAGGCTGGGCGAGAATGGAGGTGCCATGCTCCGCACCGCAGAAAAATGGTGGGCTAGCCCACCCCAGGGAGGCCTCTTCACTCTGCCAGTGTGTGCTGGGCTTGGGGAAGCTTAGAAAGGTTATACTGAGACCCTGCCCACAAGGCCTGGCAACTTGGATCCTGGTGCCATCTGTGCACTTACTGGCCAGACAGCTTTGGGCAGGTTTCTTTCATGGACTAATCAAAGGGTGTGATTCTGGCCCTGACTGCCTTCAAGGTTATTGAAAGGATCCGTTGAGTTGAAGAGCACAACCATGTCTGTACACAAATGTGCCTTGATGTAGTTCAGGATACGAATATAGTGTGCCAACTGAAGCCTAGGCTGCAGACTATTATTATTCCTAATAAAATATAGGAGGTCTTCTTTTGGAGAATATATTGCTTTTTTTTTTTTTCTTTTCTTTTTTTTTTTGAGACAGAGTCTGACTCTGTTGCCCAGGCTGGAGTGCAGTGGTATGATCTCGGCTCACTGCAACCTCCGCCTCCTGTGTTCAAGAGATTCTTGTGCCTCAGCCTCCCGAGTAGCTGGGATTACAGGTGCGTGACACCACGCCCGGCTAATTGTTTTGTATTTTTAGTAGACACGAGGTTTCACCATGTTGGTCAGACTGGTCTCAAACTCCTGGCCTCAAGTGATCCTCCCACCTCAGCCTCCCAAAGTGCTGGGATTACAGGCGTGAGTCACTGCACCTAGCCTGGGGAATATATTTCTGTAAGATTTCTAAAATCCTTCCTCACTCCCCATCTAATACTGTGACTTGGATTTGGGGGCGAAGAGCAGTTAGGGGCAAGGAGGCCAGCCTCGGACCGCAGCTCAGTCAGACCCTTGACAGTTTCTGATCTTCCTGAACCCCCATCCCGTGGCCTCAGTTTTCTCCTCCACAGCCTGGTTCCCCAAAATCACCAGGGCACTTTGTGGTGGGAAATCACCCACACAAGGGGACAAACAAGGGGACTGAAAGCAAAAAGAAACCCCAAATTTGACATTTCTGGGTAGTTGTGTTATCTGGAGCCACGACTACAGTCACCTCTTCCCAACCCAACTCTGACACCCTTCCCTCTACTCCCTTGGGTGCCCTTTGCCCATCCTGGGAAAGTTCCATAGCTCCTCCTCCTCCCCACTGCATCTCAAAGGGAGAACAGGCACGAAGAAATGGAGAGAAACCCAGACAGAATCAGAGAACCAGATGGAGACCTAATGAGACAAGGGAGAGACACAGAGAGAATAAAAACCAGAGTGGGGGCCGGGCATGGTAGCTGATGCCTGTAATTCCAGCACTTTGGGAGGCCGAGGCGGGTGGATCACCTGAGGTCGGGAGTTCGAGACCAGTCTGACCAACATGGAGAAACACCACCTCTACTAAAAATACAAAATTAAAAATACAAAATTAGCCAGGAGTGGTGGCACATGCCTATAATCCCAGCTACTTGGGAGGCTGAGGTAGGAGAATCGCTTGAACCTTGGAGGTGGAGGTTGCTGTGAGCCAAGATCGTGCCATTGCCCTCCAGTCTGGGCAACGAGAGCGAAACTCCATCTCAAAACAAAAAACAAAAAAACAAAAAAAAAACCCAGAGGGGGAAATGTGCAATGAAAGACACAGATATTCGGGGCCTTACAGTCAGAGACCAAATGAGGAGATGGTCAACCAAGGGCATAGCCACTGGGCACAGGGTCAGGGTGGGAGGCACGGGAGGGCTCTGAAAACACAGCCACACACCCTTTTAGGCTCATCCTTCCCATTCTGTTCTCTGGCACCTCAATGCTAGCTTTTTAGGACCTAGGACTACCCACACTAAAGCCAAGCCCGGCCCAACCAAGACAGATGTTTGGTGGGTGGGGCTGCCTGCTGGAGCAACAGGCCTCTGCAGGCCCTGGAGGAGGAGTCTAGAGAGGTGGCTGCCTGGAAGAGAGTAGGCAGGACCCCCTCTCTTAAGCAGGCACCCCCACCCCATCAGGTGCCCAGATGTCAGTGCATGGCAAGGGTGGCCCTCTGCCCTCCAGACCTGGGTGAGAGGACTTGAAAACCTGAGGAATCTGCTCCCATCAACTGACTTCCACACCTGCCTGAAGGGAACTGCTGGAGGGCACAGGTGCCAAGTGGGACCCACCCAAATGTGGCAATGGGTTTGTATCCAGCCACCGACAGGCTGCATGATGGTGGCAAAGTCACTTCCCCTCTCTGGCCTTTGTTTTTCCACTTGTAAAATCATCTTTATGGTCACTTCCAGCTGTGGCACTTGGCTTTCATTCCAGTTGACCCCCTAGCTCTGTGTCTGACCCTCCCCTGCCAAATCCATTGCTCAGAGTGGGAAAGGAGAG